>NW_027140773.1:626027-972055 GCF_036365525.1 Heterodontus francisci | reverse complement strand
TGGGGCAGGGAGTGGGGTGGAGGAGTGGGAGAGGGGAGTGGGGTTTGTGAGTGCGGTAGGGGAGTGAGGGAGGGGGTGGGGGACAAGGAATGGGTAGGGGAGTGGCGTCAGTGAGTGGGGGCTTGGTGAGGTGAGTGGAGTGGGGGAGGGGAGTGGAGGGAATGGGAGTTGGGGAGTGAGTGGGGGAGGCGCGTCAGGTAGGAGAGTTGGGTAGTGGAAGGCAGTGAGGAGGTGGAGGGGAGGGGAGTGGGCTAGGAAAGTTGGGGAGCGGACTGCGGTAGGGGAGGGGAGTGGGGGGAGCGGCGTGGGGTAGCGGAGTGGGGTAGCAGAGTGGGGTAGCGGAGTGGGGCAGGGGAGTGGGGCAGGGGAGTGGGGCAGGGGAGTGGAGCAGGGGAGTGGAGCAGGGGACTGGGGCAGGGGAGTGGGGCAGGGGAGTGGGGCAGCGGGTGAGGTGTCAGGGAGTGGGGAAGGGGAGTGGGGGAGGGGAGTGGGGAAGGGGAGTGGGGCAGCGGGTGTGATGTCAGGGAGTGGGTGAGGGGAGTGGGGTTGGGGGAGTGGGGTTGGTGGAGTGGGGTTTGGGGAGTGGGATCGGGGAGTGGGGCTGGGGAGTGGGGTCGGGGAGTGGGGTCGGGAGTGGGGTCGGGGAGTGGGATCGGGGAGATGTGGAGGGGAGTGCGATATGGGAGTGGGGAGTGGAGAGCGGTAGTGGTGTGCGGTAGGGGAGTGGGGGAGGGGAATGGGGGAGTGGAGTGGGGTACGAGATTGGAGTAGGGGAGTGGGGGAGGGGAGTGTGGTACGGGAGGGCAGTGAGGAGGTGCAGGGATGTGGAGTGGTGGACGGGAGTGGGGGAGGGGAGAGGGGGATGGGAGTGGGTGAGGAGAGTGGAGTGGGGGAGGGGCTGGGGGAGGGGAGTGGGGGAGGGGTGTTCGGGAGGAGAGTGTGGGAGGGGAGCGGGGATGTGGAGTTGGGGAGGTGAGTGAGGGAGTAGAGTGTGGTAGGAGGGTGGCGGAGGGCGTGAGGGAGGGGTGTGGGGGAGGGGTGTGGGGGAGGGGTGTGGGGGAGGGATGTGAGGGAGGGGTGTGGTGGAGAGGAGCGGAGTAGGGGAGTGGGGTAGGGGAGGAGTGATGGAAGTGGGGGAGGGGAGTGGGGGAGGGGAGTGGGAAGGGGAGTGGTTTAGGGGAGTGGTTTAGGGGAGTGGGGAGGGGCGTTGAGTTAGGGAGTGGGGGAGAGGAGTGGTGTGGTAATTTGGAGTGGTGTAGGGGAGTTGTGGAGGGGAGTGTGGTAGGGGAGTGGGGCGTGGAGTGCGGTAGGGGAGTGGGATAGGGGAATGCGGGGAGCGTAGTGGGGGATGGGAGTGTGTTGGGGAGGGCAGTGAAGAGATGCAGGGGAGCGCAGAGGTGGACTGGAGTTGGGGGAGGGGAGTGTGGGAGGGGGTTGGCTAGGGGAGGGGGTTAGGGGAATGGTGGAGTAGAGAGGGGTAGTGGAGTTGGGGAGGGGAGTGAGTTAGGGGAGTGGGGTAGGGAAGTGGGAAAGTGGAGTCGGATAGGGCAGTGGGATAGGGGAGTGGGATAGGGGAGTGGGATAGGGTAGTGGGATCGGGGAGTGGGATAGGGGAGCGCAGTGAGGAGGTGGAGGGAAGGGGAGTGGGGGAGGTGTGTGAGGTAGGAGAGTTGGGGAGCGGAGTGGGGGATGGGAGTGTAGTAGGGGAGGGCAGTGAGGAGGTGCAGGGAAGCGGAGTGTTGGACGGGAGGGGAGTGGGGGGACGGGAGTGGGGGAGGGGTGAGGGGTAGGGGAGGGGAGTGGGGGAGGAGTGTCGGGAGTGGAGTGAGCGAGGGGTGTGGGGGAGTGGAGTGGGGGAGGGGAGTGGGGGAGGGGAGTGGGCGAGGGGAGTGGGCGAGGGGAGTGGGGGAGGGGAAGGGGGGAGGGTTGAGGGGCGGAGTGGGGGAGGGGAGTGGGGGAGGGGAGTGGGGGAGCCGGTGTGGTGTCAGGGAGTGGGGGAGGGGAGCGGGGGAGGGGGAGCGGGGGAGGGGAGTGGGTTAGCGGAGTGGGGGAGGTGAGTGGGGTAGGGGAGTGGGGTTGGTGTGTGGTGATGGGGAGTGGTGTAGGGGATTGGTGGAGGGGAGTGCAGGTGTGGAGTGCGCTACTGGAGTACGGTAGGGGGAGTGGGTAGGGGAGTGGTGTAGGGGAGTGGGGTAGGGGTGTGCGTGAGTGTAGTGAGGGATGGGAGTGTGGTAGGGGAGGGCAGTGAAGAGGTGCAGGGAAGCGCAGAGGTGGACTGGAGTGGGGGGAGGTGAGTGTGGGACGTGGTGGGCTAGGGGAGTGGGATAGGGGAATGGGATTGGGGAGCGCAGTGATGAGGTGGAGGGAAGGGGAGTGAGTGACTGGAGTTGGGGACGTGTGTGGGGTAGGGGAGTTGGATTGTGGAGGGCAGTGAGGAGGTGGAGGGAAGGGGAGTGGGGGAGGGATGTGAGGTAGGAGAGATGGGGAGGGGTGTCGGGAGTGGAGTGGGGGAGCGGAGTGGGGTAGGGGAGTGGGGGTAGGGGAGTTGTGGATGGGAATTAGGTATGGGAGTGGGGGTGTGGAGTGGGGGAGGGGAGTGGGGTAGGGGAGTGGGGGAGGGGAGTGGGGGAGGGGAGTGGGGTGGGGTAGAGGAGTGGTGGAGGGGATGGGGTGGGAGGGAAGGAGGAGTGGAGTGGGGGAGTGGAGTGGGGAGAGGAGTTTGGTACGGGTGGGCAGTGAGGAGGTGCAGGGATGCGGATTGGGGGAGGAGAGTTGTGTAGGGGAGTGGGGGGAGCGGAGTGGGGGAGGAGAGTGGGGGGAGTAGAGTGGGGGAGGAGAGTTGGGGAGGGGTGTTGGGGAGGAGAGTGGCGGAGGAGGGAGGGGGAGGGGAGTGTCTGAGGGGAGCGGAAGTGTGGAGGGGTGTGGGGGAGGTTAGTGTGGGAGGGGAGCGGGGGAGGGGAGCGGGGGAGTGGAGCGGGGGAGGGGATCTGGGGAGGTGAGAGAGGGGAGTAGAGTGTGGGAGGAGAGTGGCGGAATGGAGTTGGGGAGGGGGAGTGGTGGAGGGGAGTGGGGGAGGGGGGTTGACGAGGGGGGTGGGGTGGGGAGTGGGTTACGGGAGCGGAGTAGGGGAGTGGGGAGGGTAGTGGGAGTGGGGGAGGGTAGTGGGGGAGGGGAGTTGACGAGGGGTGTGGGGGAGGGGAGTGGGGGAGGGGAGCGGGGGAGGGGAGCGGGGGAGCGGAGTGACGGAGGGGAGCGGGGGAGGGGAGCGAGGGAGGGGCGTTGGGGAGGGGAGTTGGGGTGGAGGAGTGGGAGAGGGGAGTGGGGTTTGTGAGTGCGGTAGGGGAGTGAGGGTGGGGGGTGAGGGACAGGGAATGGGTAGGGGAGTGGCGTCAGTGAGTGGGGGCTTGGAGAGGGGAGTGGAGTGGGGGAGGGGTGTGGAGGGAATGGGAGTTGTGGAGTGGAGTGGGGGAGGTGTGTGAGGTAGGAGAGTTGGGTAGTGGAAGGCAGTGAGGAGGTGGAGGGGAGGGGAGTGGGCTAGGAAAGTTGGGGAGCGGACAGCGTTGGGGAGGTGAGTGGGGGAGCGGAGTGGGGTAGCGGAGTGGGGTAGCAGAGTGGGGTAGCAGAGTGGGGTAGCAGAGTGGGGCAGGGGAGTGGGGCAGGGAGTGGGGCAGGGGAGTGGATCATGGGAGTGGAGCAGGGGAGTGGAGCAGGGGACTGTGGCAGGGGAGGGGAGTAGGGGAGGGGAGTGGGAAGGGGAGTGGGGCAGCGGGTGTGGTGTCAGGAAGTGGGGGAGGGGAGTGGGGTTGGGGAGTGGGGTTGGTGGAGTGGGGTTGGTGGAGTGGGGCTGGGGAGTGGGGCTGGGGAGTGGAGCAGGGGAGTGGGGCCGGAGAGAGGGGCCGGGGAGTGGGGTCGGGGAGTGGGATCGGGGAGATGTGAAGGGGAGTGCGGAAGGGGAGTGCGATAGGGGAGTGGGGGAGTGGAGAGTGGTAGTGGAGTGCGGTAGGGGAGTGCGGTAGGGGAGTGGGGTAGGGGAGTGGGGTAGGGGAGTGGGGGAGGGGAATGGGGGATGGGAGTGGGGTAGTGGGATTGGGTAGGGTAGTGGATGAGGGGAGTGCGGAGTGGGGGTGCGGAGAGGGGGTGCGGAGTGGGGGAGTGGGTTAGGGGAGCGGGGTAGGGGAGTTGTGGAGGGGAGTGAATAATGGGAGTGGGGGAGTGGAGTGGGGTATGAGAGTGGGGAGTGGAGTGGGGTATGAGATTGGAGTAGGGGAGTGGGGGAGGGGAGTGTGGTACGGGAGGGCAGTGAGGAGGTGCAGGGATGCGGAGTGGTGGACGGGAGTGGGGGAGGAGAGTGGAGTGGGGGAGGAGGTGGGGGCGGGAAGTGGGGAGGGGTGTTCGGGAGGAGAGTGGCGGTGGAGAGAGGACGAGGGGAATGTCGGAGGGGAGGGGAGTGGGAAGGGGTGTGTGGGAGGTTAGTGTGGGAGGGGAGCGGGGGAGGGGAGTGTGGGAGGGGAGCGGGGGAGGGGAGTTGGGGAGGTGAGTGAGGGAGTAGAGTGTGGTAGGAGTGTGGCGGAGGGCGTGGGGGAGGGGAGTGGGGGAGCGGAGTGGGGGAGGGGAGTGTGAAAGAGGAGCGGAGTAGGGGAGTGGGGTAGGGGAGTTTGTGATGGGTGTGGGGGTGTGGGGGAGGGGGGTGGGGGAGGGGAGTGGGGGAGGGAAGTGGGGAGGGGAGTGGGAAGGGGAGTGGGAAGGGGAGTGGTTTAGGGGAAGTGGGGAGGGGAGTTGAGGTAGGGAGTGGGGGAGAGGAGTGGTGTAGTGATTTGGAGTGCTGTAGGGGAGTTGTGGAGGGGAGTGCGGTAGGGGAGTGGGGGGTGGAGTGCGGTAGGGGAGTGGGGTAGGGGAATGAAGGAGCGTAGTGGGGGATGGGAGTGTGTTAGGGGAGGGCAGTGAAGAGATGCAGGGGAGCGCAGAGGTGGACTGGTGTGGGGGGAGGTGAGTGTGGGAGGGTTTGGCTAGGGGAGGGGGGTAGGGGAATGGTGGAGTGGAGAGGGGTACTGGAGTTGGGGAGGGGAGTGAGTTAGGGGAGTGGGGTAGGGAAGTGGGAAAGTGGAGTCGGATAGGGGAGTGGGATAGTGGAGTGAGATAGGGGAGTGGGATAGGGGAGTGGGATAGGGGAGCGCAGTGAGGAGGTGGAGGGAAGGGGAGTGGGTGAGTCGAGTTGGTGATGTGTGTGGGGTAGCGGAGTTGGGTTGAGGAGGGCAGTGAGGAGATGGAGGGAAGGGCAGTGGGGAAGGGGTGTGAGGCAGGAGAGGTGGGGAGCGGAGTGGGGCATGGGAGTGTGGTAGGGGAGGGCAGTGAGGAGGTGCAGGGAAGTGGAGTGTTGGACGGGAGGAGAGTGGGGGAGGGGAGTGGGGGAGGGGTGAGGGGGAGGGGATTGGGGGAGGGGAGTGGAGTGGGGGAGGAGTGTCGGGAGTGGAGTGGGCGAGGGGTGTGGGGGAGCCGGTGTGGTGTCAGGAGCGGGGGAGGGGGAGCGGGGGAGGGGAGCGGGGGAGGGGAGTGGGGAGGGGAGTGGGTTAGCGGAGTGGGGGAGGTGAGTGGGTAGGGGAGTGGGGTTGGTGTGTGGTGATTGGGAGTGGGGTAGGGGAGTGGTGGAGGGGGTGCGGTAGTGGAGTGCGCTAGTGGAGTGTGCTAGTGGAGTACGGTAGGGGAGTGGGTTAGGGGAGTGGTGTAGGGGAGTGGGGTAGGGGTGTGCGTGAGGGTAGTGAGGGATGGGAGTGTGGTCGGGGAGGGCAGTGAAGAGGTGCAGGGAAGCGCAGAGGTGGACTGGAGTGGGGGAAGGGGGAGTGTGGGACGGAGTGGGCTAGGGGAGGGGGTTAGGGGAATGGTGGAGTGGAGAGGGGTAATGGTGTTGGGGAGGGTAGTGAGTTAGGGGAGTGGGGTAGGGAAGTGGGAAAGTGGAGTCGGATAGGGCAGTGGGATAGTGGAGTGGGATAGGGGAGTGGGATAGGGGAGCGCAGTGAGGAGGTGGAGGGAAGGGGAGTGGGTGAGTGGAGTGGGAGAGGTGTGTGGGGTAGGGGAGTTGTGTTGAGGAGGGCAGTGAGGAGGTGGAGGGAAGGGGAGTGGGGGAGGGGTGTGAGGTAGGAGAGTTGGGGAGCGGAGTGGGGATGGGAGTGTGGTGGGGAGGGCAGTGTGGAGGAGAAGGAAGGGGAGTAGGGAGGGGATTGGAGGACAGTGAAGAGGTGGAGGAAAAGGGATTGGGTGAGGGGAGTGGTGCATGGGAGGGCAGTGAGGATTTGGAGGGAAGGGATGCGGGTAAGGGGAGTGGGGGAGGGGAGTGGGGGAGGGGGAGGGGAGTTGGGGAGCGGAGTGGGGTAGGGGTGTGGGGTAGGGGTGTGGGGGAGGGGAGTGGGGGATGGGAGTGGGGGAGGGGAGTGGGGTACGGGAGCACAGTGAGGAGGTGCAGGGATACGGAGTGGTGGACAGGAGCGGGGGAGGGGGGCAGGGGAGGGGAGCAGGTGTGGGGTGTGGGGGAGGGGAGTGGGGGAGGGGAGTTGTGGAGGGGAGTTGGGGAGAGGAGTGGGTAGGGAAGTGGGGGAGGGGAAGTGAGGGAGGGGTGTGAGGGAGGGGAGTGAGGAGGGAGTTGACGAGGGGAGTTGACGAGGGAATTGAGGGAGGGGTAGTGGGGGAGGGGAGTGGGGGGTGGGGTGTGGGGGAGGGGAGGGGGAAGGGGAGTGGTTTAGGGGGTGGGGGAGGGGAGTTGAGGCAGGGAGTGTGGGAGAGGAGTGGGGAAGGGGAGATGCGGAGAGGAGAGGCAGAGGGGAGTGGGGTGGAGGAGTGGGGGAGGGCAGTGGGGGGAGGGGAGTGGGGGGAGGGGAGTAGGGGGAGGGGAGTTGGGGAGGGGAGTGGGGTAGGGGGTGAGGTAGGGGAGTTGGGAGTTGAGTGGGGGAGTTGAGTGGGGGAGTTGAGTGTGGGAAGGGAGTGTGGGAGGGGAGTGTGGAAGGGGAGTGTGGAAGGGGAGTGTGGAAGGGGACTTGGGGTGGGGAGTTGGGGTGTGGAGTTGGGGAGGGTATGTTGGGGATGGTAGTTGGGGAGGGTAGTTGGTGAGGGTAGTGGGGTAGGGGAGTGAGGAAGGGGAGTGTGGAAGGGGAGTGTGGAAGGGGAGTTGGGGTGGGGAGTTGGGGAGGGTAGTTGGGGAGGGGTAGTTGGGACGGTAGTGGGGTAGGGGAGTGAGGGAGGGGAGTGGGGGATGGGAGTGGGGGAGGGGTGTGGGGGAGGGGTGTGGGAGAGGGGAGTGGAGTAGGGGTGTGGGGTAGGGGAGATGGTTAGGTGAGTGGGGCGGGAAGTGGGGTAGGAGAGTGGGGGAGGAGAGTGGGGGAGGAGAGTGGGGGAGGAGAGTGGGGAGGAGACTGGGGTGGAGAGTGTGGGAGGAGAGTGGGGTAGGGGTGCTGTTTAGGGGAGTGGGGTCGGGGGTGTGGGGTAGGGGTGTGGGGTCAGGGAGTGGGGTCAGGGTGTGGGGTCGTGGTGTGGGGTCGGGGAGTGGGGTAGTGGCGTTGGGGGGCGGAGTGAGTTAGGGGAGTGGGGTAGGGAAGTGGGAAAGTGGAGTGGGATAGGGGAGTGGGATAGGGGAGTGGGATAGGGAAGCGCAGTGAGGAGGTGGAGGGAAGGGGAGTGGGATAGGGGAGTGGGGGAGGTGTGTGGGGTAGGGCAGTTGGGTTGTGGAGGGCAGTGAGGAGGTGGAGGGAAGGGGATTGGGGGAGGGGTGTGAGGTAGGAGAGTTGGGGAGCGGAGTGGTGGATGGGAGTGTTGTAGGGGAGGGCTATGAGGAGGTACAGGGAAGCGGAGTGGTGGACGGGAGGGGAGTCGGGTAGTGGAGAGGGGCAGGGGAGAGGGGGAGGGGAGTCGGGGAGGGGATTGGGGGAGGAAAGTTGGGGAGGGGAGTCGGTCTGGGAGTGGAGTGTGGGAGTGGAGTGGGGGCGTGGAGTGTGGGCGTGGAGTGGGGAGGGATGTGAGGGTGGTTAGTGGGGGAGGGGAGTGGGGGAGGGGAGTGGGGGAGGGGTGCGGGGGAGGGCAGAGCGGAAGGGGTGTGCGGGAGGGGAGTGCGGGAGGGGAGTGGGAGGAGGGAGTGGGGGAAGGGGAGTTGGTGAGGCAAGATGGTGAGGGGAGATAGTGAGGGGAGATGGTGAGGGTAGATAGTGCGGGGAGATGGGGAGGGAGCTGGGGAGGGGACATGGGGAGGGGACATGGGGAGGGGACATGGGGAGGGGACATGGGGAGGGGACATGGGGAGGGGTCTTGGGGAGGGGACTTGGGGAGGGGACTTGGGGAGGGGACTTGGGGAGGGGACTTGGGGTGGGGACTTGGGGAGGGGACTTGGGGAGGGGACTTGGGGTAGAGGAGTGGGCTAGAGGAGTGGGGTAGAGGAGATGGGTAGAGGAGTGGGGAAGGAGTTTTGCAGAGATGAGAGGGGGAGGAGAGAGGGGGAGGAGAGAGGGGGAGGGGAGAGGGGGAGGGGAGTGGGGGAGGGGAGTGGAGTGGGGGAGGGGAGTGGAGTGGGGGGAGGGGAGTGATGTAGGGGAGTGATGTAGGGGAGTGATGTAGGGGAGTGGGGATGTGTGGTGTAGGGGAGTTGGGGACTGGAGCACAGTGAGGATGTGGAGAGAAGTGGAGTGAGGGAGGGGCCTGGGGGAGGTGTTTGGGGTAGGGGAGTTGGGGACCGGGGTGCAGTGAGGAGGTGGAGGGAAGGGGAGTGGGGAAGGGGAGTGGGGTAGGAGAGGTGACTAGGGGAGTATGGGAGGGGAGTGAGGTAGGTAATTGGGGACTGGAGTGGGGCAGGGGTGTGGGGCAGGGGTGTGGGGTAGGGGTTTGGGGGAGGGGAGTGGCGGAGGGTAGCGGGGGATGGGAGTGGGGAGGGGAGTTGGGAATTGGGGGAGGGGAGTTTTGGAGGGAGTGTGATAGGGGAATTGGGAGGAGAGTGGGGTAGGGGAGAGGTGCAGGGGTGTGGGGAGGGGATTTGGGGGTGGGGTGTTTGGGAGTGGGGGAGGGGAGTGGGTGAGGGGAGTTGGGGGAGGGGAGTTGGGGAGGGATCTGGGGGTGGTGTGAGGGGGAGGGGAGTTGGGGAGGGAGTGGGGTTGGGGACTGGTGGAAGTGGGGGAGGGCAGTGAGGAGGTGGAGTGAAGGGGAGTGGCGTGGGGAGTGGGCAGGGCAGTGGCGTAGGGGAGTTGGGTAGGGGAGGGCAGTGTGGAGGAGAAGGAATGGGAGTAGGGGAGGGGATTGGAGGACAGTGAGGAGGTGGAGGAAAAGGGAGTGGGGGAGGGGAGTGGTGTAGGGGAGGGCAGTGAGGATTTGGAGGGAAGGGATGTGGGTAAGGGGAGTGGGAAAGTGGAGTGGGAAAGTGGAGTGGGGAAGGGGAGTGGGGAAGGGGAGTGGGGGAGGGGAGTGGGGGAGGGGGAGGGGGAGAGAGGTAGGGGAGTTGGGGAGCGGAGTGGGGTAGGGGTAGGGGTATGGGGCAGGGGAGTGAGGGAGGGGAATGGGGAGGGAGTGGGGAGGGGAGTGGGGGAGGGGAGTGGGGTACGGGAGGGCAGTGAGGAGGTGCAGGGATACGGAGTGGTGGACGGGAGCGGGGGAGGGGTGTGGGGGAGGGGAGCGGGGGAAGTGAGTGGGCGGAGAGGAGTTGGGGGAGTGGATTTTGGGAGTGGAGTGGGAGAGGGGAGTGGGGTAGGGGAGTGGGGGAGGGGAGTGTGGAGGGGAGTTGGGGAGGGGAGTTGGGGAGGGGAGTTGGGGAGGGGAGTTGGGGAGGGGAGTGGGGTAGGGAAGTTGGGGAGTGGAGTGGGGTAGGGAAGTGGGGGAGGGGAGTGAGGGATGGGAGTGAGGGAGGGGAGTTAACGAGGGGATTGAGGGAGGGGAGTGGGAGAGGGTGTTGGCGAGGGGAGGGGGAAGGGGAGTAGTTTAGGGGGGTGGGGGAGGGGAGTTGAGGCAGGGAGTGTGGGAGAGGAGTGGGGAAGGGGAGATGCGGTGAGGAGAGACAGAGGGGAGTGGGGGGAGGGGAGTGGGGGGAGGGGAGTGGGAGAGGGGAGTGGGGGATGGGAGTGGGGGTGGGGAGTAGGGGGAGGGGAGTTGCGGGGGAGTTGGGGAGGGTAGTCGGGTAGGGGAGTTGGGGAGTTGAGTGGGGGAGTTGAGTGGGGGAGTTGAGCGTGGGAGGGAAATGTGGGAGGGGAGTGTAGGAGGGGAGGGTGGAAGGGGAGTGTGGAAGGGGAGTTGGGGTGGGGAGTTGGGGTGGGGAGTTGGGGTGGGAGTTGGGGGAGGGGAGTTGGGGAGGGTAGTTGGGGAGGGTAGTTGGGGAGGTTAGTGGGGGAGGGTAGTGAGGGAGGGGAGTGTGGAAGGGGAGTGTGGAGGGGAGTGCGGTCGTGGAGTGCGGTAGGGGAGTCCGGTAGGGGAGTGGGGGTGTGGAGTGGAGTAGGGGCGTTGTGTAGGGGAGGGCAGTGAGGATTTGGAGGGAAGGGGAGTGGGATAGTGTATTGGGGGAGGGGAGTGGGCGAGGGGTGTGTGTTATGTGAGTGAGGTAGGGGAGTCTGGAAGGGGAGTGTGGAGGGGAGTGAGGTAGGGTAATCGGGGTAGGGGAGTGGATGACGTGCATGGGGTGGGGGAGGGGTGTGGGGAGTGGGGGAGGGGAGTGGGGGAGGGGAGTGGTGGAGCGGAGTGGGGAAGGGGAGTGCGGTAGGGGAGTGCGGTAACGAGTGGGATAGGGGAGTGGGGTAGGGGTGTGGTGATTTGGAATGGGGTAGTGGAGTTGTTGTGGGAAGTGGGGGAGTGGAGTGCGGTAGGGGAGTGCGTGAGGGTAGTGGGTGATGGGAGTGTGGCAGGAGAGGGCTGTGAAGAGTTGCAGGGAAGCGCAGAGGTGGACTGGAGTGGGGGGAGGGGAGTGTGGGGGGGAGGGGTGTGTGGGAGGGGGTGGCTAGGGGAGGGGGTAGGGGAATGTGGGAGGGGAGTGGGGTAGTGGAGTTGGGGAGCGGAGTGAGTTAGGGGAGTGGGGTAGGGATGTGGGAAAGTGGAGTGGGATAGGGGAGTGGCATAGGGGAGTGGGATAGGGGAGTGGGGGAGGTGTGTGGGGGTAGGGGAGTTGGGTTGTGGAGGGCGGTGAGGAGGTGGAGGGAAGGGGAGTGGGGAAGGGGTATGAGGTAGGAGAGTTGGGGAGTGGAGTGGGGGATGGGAGTGTTGTAGGGGAGGGCAGTGAGGAGGTGCAGGGAAGCGGAGTGGTGGACGGGAGGGGAGTGGGGTAGTGGAGAGGGGCAGGTGAGAGGGGGAGGGGAGTCGGGGAGGGGATTGGGGAGGAGAGTTGGGGAGGGGAGTGGGGGGGGTAGTGGAGTGGGGGAGTGGGGTGGGGGAGTGGAGTGGGGGAGTGGAGTGGTGTGGGGGAGTGGGGTGTGGGGAGGGGGGTGAGGGGAGTTTGGGGAGGGGAGTTGGGGAAGGGGTGTGGGGGAGGGCAGTGGGGGAGGGGAGGTGGGGAGGGGAGTGGGGAGGGGAGTGGGGAGGGATGTGAGGGTAGTTAGTGGGGGAGGGGAGTGGGTGAGGGGAGTGGGGGAGGGGAGTGCGGGAGGGGAGTGGGATAGGGGAGTGAGGAATGGGAGTGAGGGAGGGGAGTGGGGTAAGGGGAGATGGTGAGGGGAGTTGGGGAGGTGACCTGGGAAGGGGACCTGGGGAGGGGACTTGGGGAGGGTACTTGGGGTAGAGGAGTGGGGTAGAGGAGTGCGGAAGGAGATGAGAGGGGGAGGAGAAAGGGGGAGGAGAGAGGGGGAGGGGCGTGGGGGAGGTATGTGGGGTAGGGGAGTTGGGGACTGGAGCACAGTGAGGATGTGGAGAGAAGTGGAGTGAGGGAGGGGCTGGGGAGGTGTGTGGGGTAGGGGAGTTGGGGACTGGAGTGCAGTGAGGAGGTGGAGGTAAGGGGAGTGGGGAAGGGGAGTGGTGAAGGGGAGTGGGGAAGGGGAGTGGTGAAGGGGAGTGGGGAAGGCGAGGTGGGTAGGGGAGAATGGGAGGGGAGTGAGGTAGGTAATTGGGGACGGGAGTGGGGTAGCGGAGTGGGGTAGTGGAGTGGGGTAGCGGAGTGGGGGTAGGGGTGTGGGGCAGGGGTGTGGGGGAGGGGAGTGGGGAGGGGAGTGGCGGAGGGTAGCAGGGGATGGGAGTGGGGGAGGGGAGTTAGAGAGTGGGGGAGGGGGAGTTTTGGAGGGGAGTTTTGGAGGGGAGTGTGACAGGGGAATTGTGAGGAGAGTGGGGTCGGGGAGAGGTGCAGGGGAGTGGGGGAGGGGATTTGGGGGTGGGGTGTGGGAGAGTGGGGGAGTGGGGAGGGGAGTGGGGGAGGGGAGTGGGGGAGGGGAGTTGGGGCGGGGAGTTGGGGAGGGGAGGGGAGTGGGGTTGGGGACTGGTGGAAGGAAGTCGGGTAGGGGAGTGAGGGAGGGGAGTGGTGTAGGGGAGTGGGGGAGTTGTGTAGGGGAGTGGGGGAGTGGGGGAGGGGAGGGCAGAGAGAAGGTGGGGTGAAGGGGAGTTGTGTAGGGAGTGGGCAGGGCAGTGGCGTAGGGGAGTTGGGTAGGGGAGGGCATTGTGGAGGAGAAGGAAGGGGAGTAGGGGAGGGGAGTGGAGGAGGGTAGTGGGGGAGGGGAGGGCAGTGAGGAGGTGGAGGAAAAGGGAGTGGGGAGGGGAGTGGTGTAGGGGAGGGCAGTGAGGATTTGGAGGGAAGGGATGTGGGGGAAGGGATGTGGGGAAGGGGAGTCGGGTCAGGGAGTGGGAAAGTGGAGTGGGATAGGGGAGTGGGGGAGGGGAGTGGGGGAGGGGAGTGGGGGTGGGGAGTGGGGGAGGGGAGTGGGGGAGTGGGGGAGGGGAGCGGGGGAGGGGATGTGGGGAGCGGAGTGGGCTAGTGGTGTGGAGTAGGGGTGTGGGGTAGGGTTGTGGGGGAGGGGAGTGGGGGAGGGGAGTGGGGTACGGTTGGCAGTGAGGAGGTGCAGGGATGCGGAATGGTGGACGGGAGTGGGGGATGGGAGGGGAGCGGGGGAGGGGGTGGGAAGGGGGCGGGGGAGGGGAGCGGGGGAGGGGGTTTGTGAAGGTGAGTGGCGGACAGGAGTTGGGGGAGGAGATTTGGGGAGTAGAGGAGAGGGGAGTGGGGGAGGGGAGTGGGGGAGGGGAGTTGGGGGAGGGGAGTTGGGGGAGGGGAGTTGGGGGAGGGGAGTTGGCGGAGGGGATTTGGCGGAGGGGAGTGAGGGAGGGGAGTTGACGAGGGAAGTGAGGGAGGGGAGTGGGGGAGGGGAGTGGGATAGGGGAGTTGGATAGGGAATGGGGGATGGGAGTGGGGGAGGGGATTGGGGGAGGGGAGGGGGAAGGGGAGTTGTTTAGGGGAGTGAGAGACGGGAGTTGAGGCAGGGAGTGTGGGAGAGGAGTGGGGAAGGGGAGATGCGGAGAGGAGAGGAGAGGGGGAGGGGAGTCGGGTGGAGGAGTGGGAGAGGGGAGTGGGTTTGTGAGTACGGTAGGGGAGTGTGGGAGGGGAGTGGGGGACAGTGAATGGGGTAGGGGAGTGGCGTAAGTGAGTGGGGGCAGGGAGAGGGGAGGGGAGTGGAGGGAAGGGGAGTTGGGGAGTGGAGTGGGGGATGTGTGTGGGTTAGGAGAGTTGGGTAGTGGAGGGCAGTGAGGAGGTGGAGGGGAAGGGAGTGGGGTAGGAAAGTTGGGGAGCGGACTGCGGTAGGGATGTGATGTCAGGGAGTGGGGTAGCGGAGTGGGGTAAGGGTGTGGTGACGGGGAGTGGGGTAGGGGAGTGGAGTAGGTGAGTTGTGGAGGGGAGTGCGGTGGGGGAGTGGGGGTGTAGAGTGGGGTAGGGGCGTGGTGTAGGGGAGGGCAGTGAGGATTTGGAGGGAAGGGGAGTGGAATGGGGTAGGGGAGTGGGGGAGGGGAGTGGGGTACGGTGGGCAGTGAGGAGGTGCAGGGATGCGGAATGGTGGACGGGAGTGGGGGAGGGGAGGGGAGCGGGGGAGGGGGTGGGGAGGGGGCGGGGGAGGGGAGGGGAGCGGGGGAGGGGGTGGGGAGGGGGTGGGGAGGCGGCGGGGGAGGGGAGCGGGGGAGGGGGTTTGTGAAGGTGAGTGGCGGACAGGAATTGGGGGAGGAGATTTGGGGAGTAGAGGAGAGGGGAGTGGGGGAGGGGAGTTGGCGGAGGGGAGTGAGGGAGGGGAGTTGGCGGAGGGGAGTGAGGGAGGGGAGTTGACGAGGGAAGTGAGGGAGGGGAGTGGGGGAGGGGAGTGGGATAGGGGAGTGGGATAGGGGAGTGGGGGGTGGGAGTGGGGGAGGGGAGTGGGGGAGGGGAGGGGGAAGGGGAGTTGTTTAGGGGAGTGAGAGACGGGAGTTGAGGCAGGGAGTGTGGGAGAGGAGTGGGGAAGGGGAGATGCGGAGAGGAGAGGAGAGGGGGAGGGGAGTCGGGTGGAGGAGTGGGAGAGGGGATTGGGGTTTGTGAGTGCGGTAGGGGAATGTGGGAGGGGAGTGGGGGACAGTGAATGGGGTAGGGGAGTGGCGTAAGTGAGTGGGGGCAGGGAGAGGGGAGGGGAGTGGAGGGAAGGGGAGTTGGGGAGTAGAGTGGGGGAGGTGTGTGGGTTAGGAGAGTTGGGTAGTGGAGGGCAGTGAGGAGGTGGAGGGGAGGGGAGTGGGGTAGGAAAGTTGGGGAGCGGACTGCGGTAGGGATGTGGTGTCAGGGACTGGGGTAGCGGAGTGGGGGTAGGGGAGTGGGGGTAGGGGAGTGGGGGTAGGGGAGTGGGGGTAGGGGAGTGGGGGTAGGGGAGTGGGGGAAGCGAGTGGGGGAAGCGAGTGGGGGAAGGGAGTGGGGGAAGGGAGTGGGGGAAGGGAGTGGGTTAGGAGAGTGGAGTGGTGTAGGGGATTGGGGTAGGGGAGTGCTGTCGGGGAGTGGAGTAGGGGAGTGGGGTATGGGAGATTGTGAGGGAAGTGCGGGAGGAGTGTTGGGGGAGGGGAGTTGGGGAGGGGAGTGGGGTAGAGGAGTGGGGTAGTACAGTGGGGGAGGGGAGTTGCGGCAGGGGCTGGGGAGCGGAGTGGTTGCGGGGAGTTGCGGAGAGGAGAGGGGGAGGGGAGTGTAGTGGGGTGCAGGTGTGCGGTAGGGGAGTGGGGGAGGCTTGTTGGGTATGGGAGTGGGTGTAAGGAGTGGGGTATGGGTGTGCAGTAGGGGGGTGGGGAAGGGGACTGGGGGAGGGGAATGAGGGAGGGGAGTGGGGGACTGGGAGTGGGGTAGGGGAGTGGCAAAGGTCCGTGGGGGAGGGGAGAGGGGAGTGGAATGGGGGAGGGGCGTGGGGAGGGGAGTGGGGTGGGGAGTAGGGTGGGATGTGGAGCATGGAGGAGGGGGTGTGGTAAGGGTGTGAGGTAGGGGAGTGAGGTAGGAGAATTGGGTAGGGGATGTGGTCAGGGAGTTTGGGAGGGGAGTGGGGTAGGGGAGTAGGGTCGGGGAGTGGCGTAGGGGAGTGTGGTAGGGGAGTGGAGTAGTGGAGTGGGGTAGGGGAGTTGTGGAGGGCACTGCGGTCGGGGTGTGGGGTCGGGGAGTGGGGCAGGGGAGTGGAGGATGGGATTGTCTTAGGTGAGGGCAGTGAAGAGGTGGAGGGAAGCGGAGTGGTGGATCGGAGTAGGGGAGGGGATTGGTGGTGGGGTGTGGTAAGGGAGTGGGTTCAGCGAATGTGGTAGGGGAGTGTGGTAGCGCAGTTGGGGAGGCTAGTTGGGGAGGGGAGTGGGGAGGAGAGTGGGGGAAGTTAATGTGGGAGGGGAGTGGACGAGGGGAGCTGGGGCGGGGAGAGGGGGAGGGGAGTGGGGAGAGGAGTTGGGGAGGGGAGTGGGGGAGGGGTGTGGGGGAGGGAGGTGGGGGAGGGCTGTTGGGGGGATTTGGGGAGGGGTGTTCTGGAGGGAAGTGAGGGAGGGGAGTTGTGCAGGGGAGTGGGGGAGGTGAGTTTGGTAGGGGAGTGGAGTAGGGGCTGGTGGTAAGGGAGTTGGTGAGGGGTGTGGGGTAGGGGAGTGGGGTAATGAGTTGGGTGGGGAGTGGGGGAGGGGAGGGAGGAGGGGAGTTGGGGAGGGGAGTTGGGGAGGGGAGTTGGGGAGGGGAGTTGGGTAGAGGAGTGGGGGTAAGGAGTGGGGTGCGGGAGTGGAGTAGGGGAGTGGGGGAGGTAAGTTGTGGAGGGGAGTGGGGGACAAGGAATGGGGGACAGGGGGAGTGGGGTAGGGGAGTGATATAGGGGGGTGGGTTAGGGGAGTGGTCGAGGGGAGTGGGGTAGGGGAGTGGGGTAGGGGAGTGGGGGAGGGGAGTGGGGGACAGGGAGTGGGGGATAGTTAATGGGGTAGGGGAGTGATATAGGGGAGTGGGGGAGGGGAGTGGGGGACAGGAAGTGGTGTAGGGGAGTGCGGTAGGTGAGTTGGGGTGGGGGAGGGTAGTGGGGGAGGGGAGTGTGGTAGGGGGAGTGTGGGAAGGGAGTAGGGAAGGGGTGTGTTGTAAGGGAGTGGGGGATGGGAGTGGGGTAGGGGAGTGGGGTAGGGCAGTGATGTAGGGGTGTGTGGGAGTGGAGTGGAAAGGGGACTGGCGAGGGGAGTGGGGTAGGGGAGTGGGGCAGTGAGATGGGTGTGGAGTAGGGGAGGGGAGTGGGGGAGGGGAGTGGCGGCAGGAATGGGGTAGGGGAGTGCGGGAGGGAGTGAGCTGGGGAGTGAGGGAGGGTAGAGTGGGAGGTGAGCGGAGAGGGGAGTAGGGGCGCGGAGTTGGGGAGGGGAGTGGGGAGGGGTCTGGGGGAGGGGATTGGTGGAGGGGATTGGTGCAGGGGAGTTGGGGAAGGGAGTGGGGGAGAGGAGATGCTGGTGGAGTTGGGGAGTGGAGCGGTTGAGGGGAGTTGGGGAGGGGAGTGTGGCGGGGAGTGGGGGAGGAGTGTGGGGTAGGAGAGTGAGGAGGGGAGTGGGGGAGGGGAGTGGGGGACAGGGAGTGGGGGAACAGGGATTGGGGGACAGGGGGTCTGGTAGGGGAGTGATAAAGGGGAGTGGGGTAGGGGAGTGGGTTAGGGGAGTGGGGGAGGGGAGTGGGGGACAGGGAGTGGGAGAGGGGAGTGGGGTATGGGAGTGGGGTAGGGGAGTGGGTGAAGGGAGTGGGAGTGGGGAGTGGGGGAAAGGAAGTGGGGTAGGGGAGTGCGGTAGGTGAGTCAGTGCTGGGAGAGGGGAGTGGGGGAGGGGAGCGTGGTAGGGGAGTGTGGTCGGGGAGTGTGGGAGGGGAGTTCGGTAGGGGGAGTGTGGGAAGGGAGTAGGGAAGGGGAGTGTGGGAGGGGAGTGGGGGATGGGAGTGGTGTAGGGGAGTGGGGTAGGGGAATGATGTAGGGGAGTGTGGGAGTGGAGTGGTAAGGGGACTGGGGAGGGGAGTGCGGTAGGGGAGTGGAGGCATTGAGAGGGGAGTGGAGTGGGGAAGGGGAGTAGGGTAGGGGAGTGGCAGCAGGAATGGGGTAGGGGAGTGGGGGAGGGAAGTGGGCTGGGGAGTGTGGGAGGGTAGTGTGGGAGGGGAGGGAAGAGGTGTGTAGGGGAGCGGAGTTGGGGAGGGGAGTGTGGAGGGGAGTGGGGGAGCGGATTGGCGGAGGGGATTGGCGGAGGGGATTGGCGGAGGGGAGTGGGGGAGGGGAGTGGGGGAGGGGCGATAGTGATGGAGTTGGGGAGTGGAGCGGTTGAGGGGAGTTGGGGAGGGGAGTTGGGGAGGGGAGTGGGGGAGGGGAGTGGGGGAGGGGTGTGGGGTAGGAGAGTGAGGGAGGGCAGTGGGGGAAGCAGTGGGATAGGGGAGTGTGGTTGGGGGTGGGGTTGGGAAGTGGGGGAGGGGAATGAAGTAGGGAAGATGGGAGGGGAGTGGGGAAGGGGAGTGGGAGAGGGGTGGCTGGGTGGGATGTGGGGTATGGGAGTGAGGGAGGGGTGTTAGGGGGTAGTGGTATCGGGGAATGGTGTATGGGAGTGGGGGATGGGATTTGGGGAACAAAGTGATGAGCTCAAAGGAGGAGAAGGTGCAAGAGGAGTTGTGGGGGGAGAGAGAGAGCAAAATGTGAAAGGGGCGATTTGGCTAGGGTGGAATATTAACACACTGACAGAGAACACAGATTAATATTAACACACTCACTGACACACTGTGTATATCATGACCCACAGTTAGATACACCCTGTGAAGTGTAAATCACCCCCACTGTCCTCAGGAATATTAACACACTGACAGAGAACACAGATTAATATTAACACACTCACTGACACACTGTGTATATCATGACCCACAGTCAGATACACCCTGTGAAGTGTAAAACATCCCCACTGCCCTCAGGAATATTAACACACTGACAGAGAACACCGATTAATATTAACACACTCACTGAAACACTGTGTATATCATGACCCACAGTCAGATAAACCCTGTGAAGTGTAAAACACCCCCACTGTCCTCAGGAATATTAACACACTGACAGAGAACACAGATTAATATTAACACACTCACTGACACACTGTGTATATCATGATCCACAGTCAGATACACCCTGTGAAGTGTAAAACACCCCCACTGTCCTCAGGAATATTAACACACTGACAGAGAACACAGATTAATATTAACACACTCAGTGACACACTGTGTATATCATGACCCACAGTCAGATACACCCTGTGAAGTGTAAAACACCCCCACTGTCCTCAGTAATATTAACACACTGACAGAGAACACAGATTAATATTAACACACTCACTGACACACTGTGTACATCATGACCCACAGCCAGATACACCCTGTGAAGTGTAAAACACCCCCACTGTCCTCAGTAATATTAACACACTGACAGAGAACACAGATTAAAATTAACACACTCACTGACAAACTGTGTACATCATGACCCACAGTCAGATCAACCCTGTGAAGTGTAAAACACCCCCACTGTCCTCAGTAATATTAACACACTGACAGAGAACACAGATTAATATTGACACACTCACTGACACACTGTGTATGTCATGACTCACAGCCAGATAAACCCTGTGAAGTGTAAAACACCCCCACTGTCCTCAGGAATATTAACACACTGACAGAGAACACAGATTAATATTAACACACTCACTGACACACTGTGTATATCATGACCCACAGTCAGATACACCCTGCGAAGTGTAAAACATCCCCACTGTCCTCAGGAATAATAACACACTGACAGAGAACACAGATTAATATTAACACATTCACTGACACACTGTGTATATCATGACCCACAGTCAGATACACCCTGTGAAGTGCAAAACACCCCCACTGTCCTCAGTAATATTAACACACTGACAGAGAACACAGATTAATATTAACACACTCACTGACACACTGTGTACATCATGACCCACAGTCAGAGACACCCTGTGAAGTGTAAAACACCCCCACTGTCCTCAGTAATATTAACACACTGACAGAGAACACAGATTAATATTAACACACTCACTGACACACTGTGTATATCATGACCCACAGTCAGATACACCCTGTGAAGTGTAAAACACCCCCACTGTCCTCAGTAATATTAACACACTGACAGAGAACACAGATTAATATTAACACACTCACTGACACACTGTGTATATCATGACTCACAGTCAGATACACCCTGTGAAGTGCAAAACACCCCCACTGTCCTCAGTAATATTAACACACTGACAGAGAACACAGATTAATATTAACACACTCACTGACACACTGTGTATATCATGACCCACAGTCAGATACACCCTGTGAAGTGTAAAACATCCCCACTGTCCTCAGTAATATTAACACACTGACAGAGAACACAGATTAATATTAACACACTCACTGACACACTGTGTATATCATGACCCACAGTCAGATACACCCTGTGAAGTGTAAAACACCCCCACTGTCCTCAGTAATATTAACACACTGACAGAGAACACAGATTAATATTAACACACTCACTGACACACTGTGTATATCATGACCCACAGTCAGATACACCCTGTGAAGTGTAAAACACCCCCACTGTCCTCAGTAATATTCACACACTGACAGAGAACACAGATTAAAATTAAAACACTCACTGACACACTGTGTACATCGTGACCCAGAGTCAGATACACCCTGTGAAGTGTAAAACACCCCCACTGTCCTCAGTAATATTAACACACTGACAGAGAACACAGATTAATATTGACACACTCACTGACACACTGTGTATGTCATGACCCACAGTCAGATACACCCTGTGAAGTGTAAAACACCCCCACTGTCCTCAGTAATATTAACACACTGACAGAGAACACAGATTAATATTAACACACTCACTGACACACTGTGTATATCATGACCCACAGTCAGATACACCCTGCGAAGTGTAAAACATCCCCACTGTCCTCAGGAATATTAACACACTGACAGAGAACACAGATTAATATTAACACATTCACTGACACACTGTGTATATCATGACCCACAGTCAGATACACCCTGTGAAGTGCAAAACACCCCCACTGTCCTCAGTAATATTAACACACTGACAGAGAACACAGATTAATATTAACACACTCACTGACACACTGTGTACATCATGACCCACAGTCAGAGACACCCTGTGAAGTGTAAAACACCCCCACTGTCCTCAGTAATATTAACACACTGACAGAGAACACAGATTAATATAAACACACTCACTGACACACTGTGTATATCATGACCCACAGTCAGATACACCCTGTGAAGTGTAAAACACCCCCACTGTCCTCAGTAATATTAACACACTGACAGAGAACACAGATTAATATTAACACACTCACTGACACACTGTGTATATCATGACTCACAGTCAGATACACCCTGTGAAGTGCAAAACACCCCCACTGTCCTCAGTAATATTAACACACTGACAGAGAACACAGAT
The DNA here is from genome assembly GCF_036365525.1 of Heterodontus francisci. Lineage (NCBI taxonomy): Eukaryota > Metazoa > Chordata > Chondrichthyes > Heterodontiformes > Heterodontidae > Heterodontus > Heterodontus francisci. Next base: position 951,128 of record NW_027140773.1, on the reverse strand, counting down.
TAATATTAACACACTCACTGACACACTGTGTATATCATGACCCACAGTCAGATACACCCTGTGAAGTGTAAAACATCCCCACTGTCCTCAGTAATATTAACACACTGACAGAGAACACAGATTAATATTAACACACTCACTGACACACTGTGTATATCATGACCCACAGTCAGATACACCCTGTGAAGTGTAAAACACCCCCACTGTCCTCAGTAATATTAAGACACTGACAGAGAACACAGATTAATATTAACACACTCACTGACACACTGTGTATATCATGACCCACAGTCAGATACACCCTGTGAAGTGTAAAACACCCCCACTGTCCTCAGTAATATTCACACACTGACAGAGAACACAGATTAATATTAAAACACTCACTGACACACTGTGTACATCATGACCCAGAGTCAGATACACCCTGTGAAGTGTAAAACACCCCCACTGTCCTCAGGAATATTAACACACTTACAGAGTACACAGATTAATATTAACACACTCACTGACACACTGTGTATTTCATGACCAACAGTCAGATACACCCTGTGAAGTGTAAAACACCCCCACTGTCCTCAGTAATATTAACACACTGGCAGAGTACACAGATTAATATTAAAACACTCACTGACACACTGTGTACATCGTGACCCAGAGTCAGATACACCCTGTGAAGTGTAAAACACCCCCACTGTCCTCAGTAATATTAACACACTGACAGAGAACACAGATTAATATTGACACACTGTGTATGTCATGACCCACAGTCAGATACACCCTGTGAAGTGTAAAACACCCCCACTGTCCTCAGTAATATTAACACACTGACAGAGAACACAGATTAATATTAACACACTCACTGACACACTGTGTATATCATGACCCACAGTCAGATACACCCTGCGAAGTGTAAAACATCCCCACTGTCCTCAGGAATATTAACACACTGACAGAGAACACAGATTAATATTAACACATTCACTGACACACTGTGTATATCATGACCCACAGTCAGATACACCCTGTGAAGTGCAAAACACCCCCACTGTCCTCAGTAATATTAACACACTGACAGAGAACACAGATTAATATTAACACACTCACTGACACACTGTGTACATCATGACCCACAGTCAGAGACACCCTGAGAAGTGTAAAACACCCCCACTGTCCTCAGTAATATTAACACACTGACAGAGAACACAGATTAATATTAACACACTCACTGACACACTGTGTATATCATGACCCACAGTCAGATACACCCTGTGAAGTGTAAAACTCCCCCACTGTCCTCAGTAATATTAACACACTGACAGAGAACACAGATTAATATTAACACACTCACTGACACACTGTGTATATCATGACTCACAGTCAGATACACCCTGTGAAGTGCAAAACACCCCCACTGTCCTCAGTAATATTAACACACTGACAGAGAACACAGATTAATATTAACACACTCACTGACACACTGTGTATATCATGACCCACAGTCAGATACACCCTGTGAAGTGTAAAACATCCCCACTGTCCTCAGTAATATTAACACACTGACAGAGAACACAGATTAATATTAACACACTCACTGACACACTGTGTATATCATGACCCACAGTCAGATACACCCTGTGAAGTGTAAAACACCCCCACTGTCCTCAGTAATATTAACACACTGACAGAGAACACAGATTAATATTAACACACTCACTGACACACTGTGTATATCATGACCCACAGTCAGATACACCCTGTGAAGTGTAAAACACCCCCACTGTCCTCAGTAATATTCACACACTGACAGAGAACACAGATTAAAATTAAAACACTCACTGACACACTGTGTACATCATGACCCAGAGTCAGATACACCCTGTGAAGTGTAAAACACCCCCACTGTCCTCAGTAATATTCACACACTGACAGAGAACACAGATTAATATTAAAACACTCACTGACACACTGTGTACATCATGACCCAGAGTCAGATACACCCTGTGAAGTGTAAAACACCCCCACTGTCCTCAGGAATATTAACACACTTACAGAGAACACAGATTAATATTAACACACTCACTGACACACTGTGTACATCATGACCCACAGTCAGATACACCCTGTGAAGTGTAAAACACCCCCACTGTCCTCAGCAATATTAACACACTGACAGAGAACACAGATTAATATTAACACACTCACTGATACACTGTGTATATCATGACCCACAGTAAGATAAACCCTGTGAAGTGTAAAACACCCCCACTGTCCTCAGTAATATTAACACACTGACAGAGTACACAGATTAATATTAACACACTCACTGACACACTGTGTATTTCATGACCCACAGTCAGATACACCCTGTGAAGTGTAAAACACCCCCACTGTCCTCAGTAATATTAACACACTGACAGAGTACACAGATTAATATTAAAACACTCACTGACACACTGTGTACATCATGACCCAGAGTCAGATACACCCTGTGAAGTGTAAAACACCCCCACTGTCCTCAGGAATATTAACACACTGACAGAGAACACAGATTAATATTAACACACTCACTGACACACTGTGTATATCATGACCCACAGTCAGATACACCCTGTGAAGTGTAAAACATCCCCACTGTCCTCAGTAATATTAACACACTGACAGAGAACACAGATTAATATTAACACACTCACTGACACACTGTGTATATCATGACCCACAGTCAGATACACCCTGTGAAGTGTAAAACACCCCCACTGTCCTCAGTAATATTAACACACTGACAGAGTACACAGATTAATATTAAAACACTCACTGACACACTGTGTACATCATGACCCAGAGTCAGATACACCCTGTGAAGTGTAAAACACCCCCACTGTCCTCAGGAATATTAACACACTGACAGAGAACACAGATTAATATTAACACACTCACTGACACACTGTGTATATCATGACCCACAGTCAGATACACCCTGTGAAGTGTAAAACATCCCCACTGTCCTCAGTAATATTAACACACTGACAGAGAACACAGATTAATATTAACACACTCACTGACACACTGTGTATATCATGACCCACAGTCAGATACACCCTGTGAAGTGTAAAACACCCCCACTGTCCTCAGTAATATTAACACACTGACAGAGAACACAGATTAATATTAACACACTCACTGACACACTGTGTATATCATGACCCACAGTCAGATACACCCTGTGAAGTGTAAAACACCCCCACTGTCCTCAGTAATATTCACACACTGACAGAGAACACAGATTAAAATTAAAACACTCACTGACACACTGTGTACATCATGACCCAGAGTCAGATACACCCTGTGAAGTGTAAAACACCCCCACTGTCCTCAGTAATATTCACACACTGACAGAGAACACAGATTAATATTAAAACACTCACTGACACACTGTGTACATCATGACCCAGAGTCAGATACACCCTGTGAAGTGTAAAACACCCCCACTGTCCTCAGGAATATTAACACACTGACAGAGAACACAGATTAACATTAACACACTCACTGACACACTGTGTACATCATGACCCACAGTCAGATACACCCTGTGAAGTGTAAAACACCCCCACTGTCCTCAGCAATATTAACACACTGACAGAGAACACAGATTAATATTAACACACTCACTGATACACTGTGTATATCATGACCCACAGTCAGATAAACCCTGTGAAGTGTAAAACACCCCCACTGTCCTCAGTAATATTAACACACTGACAGAGTACACAGATTAATATTAACACACTCACTGACACACTGTGTATTTCATGACCCACAGTCAGATACACCCTGTGAAGTGTAAAACACCCCCACTGTCCTCAGTAATATTAACACACTGACAGAGTACACAGATTAATATTAAAACACTCACTGACACACTGTGTACATCATGACCCAGAGTCAGATACACCCTGTGAAGTGTAAAACACCCCCACTGTCCTCAGGAATATTAACACACTGACAGAGAACACAGATTAATATTAACACACTCACTGACACACTGTGTATATCATGACCCACAGTCAGATACACCCTGTGAAGTGTAAAACACCCCCACTGTCCTCAGTAATATTAACACACTGACAGAGAACACAGATTAATATTAACACACTCACTGACACACTGTGTATATCATGACCCACAGTCAGATACACCCTGTGAAGTGTAAAACACCCCCACTGTCCTCAGTAATATTAACACACTGACAGAGAACACAGATTAATATTAACACACTCACTGACACACTGTGTACATCATGACCCAGAGTCAGATACACCCGGTGAAGTGTAAAACACCACCACTGTCCTCACTAATATTAACACACTGACAGAGAACACAGATTAATATTAAAACACTCACTGACACACTGAGTACATCATGACCCAGAGTCAGATACACCCTGTGAAGTGTAAAACACCCCCACTGTCCTCAGGAATATTAACACACTGACAGAGAACACAGATTAATATTAACACACTCACTGACACACTGTGTACATCATGACCCACAGTCAGATACACCCTGTGAAGTGTAAAACACCCCCACTGTCCTCAGCAATATTAACACACGGACAGAGAACACAGATTAATATTAACACACTCACTGATACACTGTGTACATCATGACCCACAGTCAGATAAACACTGTGAAGTGTAAAACACCCCCACTGTCCTCAGTAATATTAACACACTGACAGAGTACACAGATTAATATTAACACACTCACTGACACACTGTGTATATCATGACCCACAGTCAGATACACCCTGTGAAGTGTAAAACACCCCCACTGTCCTCAGTAATATTAACACACTGACAGAGTACACAGATTAATATTAACACACTCACTGACACACTGTGTATATCATGACCCACAGTCAGATACACCCTGTGAAGTGTAAAACACCCCCACTGTCCTCAGCAATATTAACACACTGACAGAGAACACAGATTAATATTAACACACTCACTGACACACTGTGTATATCATGACCCACAGTCAGATACACCCTGTGAAGTGTAAAACACCCCCACTGTCCTCAGTAATATTAACACACTGACAGAGAACACAGATTAATATTAACACACTCACTGACACACTGTGTACATCATGACCCAGAGTCAGATACACCCGGTGAAGTGTAAAACACCCCCACTGTCCTCAGTAATATTAACACACTGACAGAGAACACAGATTAATATTAAAACACTCACTGACACACTGTGTACATCATGACCCAGAGTCAGATACACCCTGTGAAGTGTAAAACACCCCCACTGTCCTCAGGAATATTAACACACTGACAGAGAACACAGATTAATATTAACACACTCACTGACACACTGTGTACATCATGACCCACAGTCAGATACACCCTGTGAAGTGTAAAACACCCCCACTGTCCTCAGTAATATTAACACACTGACAGAGTACACAGATTAATATTAACACACTCACTGACACACTGTGTATATCATGACCCACAGTCAGATACACCCTGTGAAGTGTAAAACACCCCCACTGTCCTCAGTAATATTAACACACTGACAGAGTACACAGATTAATATTAACACACTCACTGACACACTGTGTATATCATGACCCACAGTCAGATACACCCTGTGAAGTGTAAAACACCCCCACTGTCCTCAGCAATATTAACACACTGACAGAGAACACAGATTAATATTAACACACTCACTGACACACTGTGTATATCATGACCCACAGTCAGATACACCCTGTGAAGTGTAAAACACCCCCACTATCCTCAGTAATATTAACACACTGACAGAGAACACAGATTAATATTAACACACTCACTGACACACTGTGTACATCATGACCCAGAGTCAGATACACCCGGTGAAGTGTAAAACACCCCCACTGTCCTCAGTAATATTAACACACTGACAGAGAACACAGATTAATATTAAAACACTCACTGACACACTGTGTACATCATGACCCAGAGTCAGATACACCCTGTGAAGTGTAAAACACCCCCACTGTCCTCAGGAATATTAACACACTGACAGAGAACACAGATTAATATTAACACACTCACTGACACACTGTGTACATCATGACCCACAGTCAGATACACCCTGTGAAGTGTAAAACACCCCCACTGTCCTCAGCAATATTAACACACTGACAGAGAACACAGATTAATATTAACACACTCACTGATACACTGTGTATATCATGACCCACAGTCAGATAAACACTGTGAAGTGTAAAACACCCCCACTGTCCTCAGTAATATTAACACACTGACAGAGTACACAGATTAATATTAACACACTCACTGACACACTGTGTATATCATGACCCACAGTCAGATACACCCTGTGAAGTGTAAAACACCCCCACTGTCCTCAGTAATATTAACACACTGACAGAGTACACAGATTAATATTAACACACTAACTGACACACTGTGTATATCATGACCCACAGTCAGATACACCCTGTGAAGTGTAAAACACACCCACTGTCCTCAGCAATATTAACACACTGACAGAGAACACAGATTAATATTAACACACTCACTGACACACTGTGTATATCATGACCCACACTCAGATAAACACTGTGAAGTGTAAAACACCCCCACTGTCCTCAGTAATATTAACACACTGACAGAGTACACAGATTAATATTAACACACTCACTGACACACTGTGTATATCATGACCCACAGTCAGATACACCCTGTGAAGTGTAAAACACCCCCACTGTCCTCAGTAATATTAACACACTGACAGAGTACACAGATTAATATTAACACACTCACTGACACACTGTGTATATCATGACCCACAGTCAGATACACCCTGTGAAGTGTAAAACACCCCCACTGTCCTCAGCAATATTAACACACTGACAGAGAACACAGATTAATATTAACACACTCACTGACACACTGTGTATATCATGACCCACAGTCAGATACACCCTGTGAAGTGTAAAACACCCCCACTGTCCTCAGTAATATTAACACACTGACAGAGAACACAGATTAATATTAACACACTCACTGACACACTGTGTACATCATGACCCAGAGTCAGATACACCCGGTGAAGTGTAAAACACCCCCACTGTCCTCAGTAATATTAACACACTGACAGAGAACACAGATTAATATTAAAACACTCACTGACACACTGTGTACATCATGACCCAGAGTCAGATACACCCTGTGAAATGTAAAACACCCCCACTGTCCTCAGGAATATTAACACACTGACAGAGAACACAGATTAATATTAACACACTCACTGACACACTGTGTACATCATGACCCACAGTCAAATACACCCTGTGAAGTGTAAAACACCCCCACTGTCCTCAGCAATATTAACACACTGACAGAGAACACAGATTAATATTAACACACTCACTGATACACTGTGTATATCATGACCCACAGTCAGATAAACACTGTGAAGTGTAAAACACCCCCACTGTCCTCAGTAATATTAACACACTGACAGAGGACACAGATTAATATTAACACACTCACTGACACACTGTGTATATCATGACCCACAGTCAGATACACCCTGTGAAGTGTAAAACACCCCCACTGTCCTCAGTAATATTAACACACTGACAGAGTACACAGATTAATATTAACACACTCACTGACACACTGTGTATATCATGACCCACAGTCAGATACAGCCTGTGAAGTGTAAAACACACCCACTGTCCTCAGCAATATTAACACACTGACAGAGAACACAGATTAATATTAACACACTCACTGACACACTGTGTATATCATGACCCACAGTCAGATACACCCTGTGAAGTGTAAAACACCCCCACTGTCCTCAGTAATATTAACACACTGACAGAGAACACAGATTAATATTAACACACTCACTGACACACTGTGTACATCATGACCCAGAGTCAGATACACCCGGTGAAGTGTAAAACACCCCCACTGTCCTCAGTAATATTAACACACTGACAGAGAACACAGATTAATATTAACACACTCACTGACACACTGTGTACATCATGACCCACAGTCAGATACACCCTGTGAAGTGTAAAACACCCCCACTGTCCTCAGTAATATTAACACACTGACAGAGTACACAGATTAATATTAACACACGCACTGACACACTGTGTACATCATGACCCACAGTCAGATACACCCTGTGAAGTGTAAAACACCCCCACTGTCCTCAGTAATATTAACACACTGACAGAGAACACAGATTAATATTAACACACTCACTGACACACTGTGTACATCATGACCCACAGTCAGATACACCCTGTGAAGTGTAAAACACCCCCACTGTCCTCAGTAGTATTAACACACTGACAGAGAACACAGATTAATATTAACACACTCACTGACACACTGTGTATATCATGACCCACAGTCAGATACACCCTGTGAAGTGTAAAACACCCCCACTGTCCTCAGTAATATTAGCACAATGACAGAGAACACAGATTAATATTAACACACTCACTGACACACTGTGTATATCATGACCCACAGTCAGATACACCCTGTGAAGTGTAAAACACCCCCACTGTCCTCAGTAATATTAACACACTGACATAGAACACAGATTAATATTAACAGACTCACTGACACACTGTGTATATCATGACCCACTGTCAGATACACCCTGTGAAGTGTAAAACACCCCCACTGTCCTCGGTAATATTAACACACTGACAGAGAACACAGATTAATATTAACACACTCACTGACACACTGTGTATATCATGACCCACAGTCAGATAAACCCTGTGAAGTGTAAAACACCCCCACTGTCCTCAGGAATATTAACACCCTGACAGAGAACACAGATTAATATTAACACACACACTGACACACTGTGTACATCATGACCCACAGTCAGATAAACCCTGTGAAGTGTAAAACACCCCCACTGTCCTCAGGAATATTAACACACTGACAGAGAACACAGATTAATATTAACACACTCACTGACACAATGTGTACATCATGACCAACAGTCAGATACACCCTGTGAAGTGTAAAACACCCCCACTGTCCTCAGGAATATTAACACACTGACAGAGAACACAGATTAATATTAACACACTCACTGACACACTGTGTACATTATGACCCACAGTCAGATACACCCTGTGAAGTGTAAAACATCCCCACTGCCCTCAGGAATATTAACACACTGACAGAGAACACAGATTAATATTCACACACTCACTGACACACTGTGTACATTATGACCCACAGTCAGATACACCCTGTGAAGTGTAAAACATCCCCACTGTCCTCAGTAATATTAACACACTGACAGAGAACACAGATTAATATTAACACACTCACTGACGCACTGTGTACATCATGACCCACAGTCAGATACACCCTGTGAAGTGTAAAACACCCCCACTGTCCTCAGCAATATTAACACACTGACAGAGAACACAGATTAATATTAACACACTCACTGATACACTGTGTATATCATGACCCACAGTCAGATAAACACTGTGAAGTGTAAAACACCCCCACTGTCCTCTGTAATATTAACACACTGACAGAGGACACAGATTAATATTAACACACTCACTGACACACTGTGTACATCATGACCCACAGTCAGATACACCCTGTGAAGTGTAAACACCCCCACTGTCCTCAGGAATATTAACACACTGACAGAGAACACAGATTAATATTAACAGACTCACTGACACACTGTGTATATCATGACCCACTGTCAGATACACCCTGTGAAGTGTAAAACACCCCCACTGTCCTCGGTAATATTAACACACTGACAGAGAACACAGATTAATATTAACACACTCACTGACACACTGTGTATATCATGACCCACAGTCAGATAAACCCTGTGAAGTGTAAAACACCCCCACTGTCCTCAGGAATATTAACACCCTGACAGAGAACACAGATTAATATTAACACACTCACTGACACACTGTGTACATCATGACCCACAGTCAGATAAACCCTGTGAAGTGTAAAACACCCCCACTGTCCTCAGGAATATTAACACACTGACAGAGAACACAGATTAATATTAACACACTCACTGACACAATGTGTACATCATGACCAACAGTCAGATACACCCTGTGAAGTGTAAAACACCCCCACTGTCCTCAGGAATATTAACACACTGACAGAGAACACAGATTAATATTAACACACTCACTGACACACTGTGTACATTATGACCCACAGTCAGATACACCCTGTGAAGTGCAAAACATCCCCACTGCCCTCAGGAATATTAACACACTGACAGAGAACACAGATTAATATTCACACACTCACTGACACACTGTGTACATTATAACCCACAGTCAGATACACCCTGTGAAGTGTAAAACATCCCCACTGTCCTCAGTAATATTAACACACTGACAGAGTACACAGATTAATATTAACACACTCACTGACACACTGTGTATATCATGACCCACAGTCAGATACACCCTGTGAAGTGTAAAACACCCCCACTGTCCTCAGCAATATTAACACACTGACAGAGAACACAGATTAATATTAACACACTCACTGACACACTGTGTATATCATGACCCACAGTCAGATACACCCTGTGAAGTGTAAAACACCCCCACTGTCCTCAGTAATATTAACACACAGACAGAGAACACAGATTAATATTAACACACTCACTGACACACTGTGTACATCATGACCCAGAGTCAGATACACCCGGTGAAGTGTAAAACACCCCCACTGTCCTCAGTAATATTAACACACTGACAGAGAACACAGATTAATATTAAAACACTCACTGACACACTGTGTACATCATGACCCAGAGTCAGATACACCCTGTGAAGTGTAAAACACCCCCACTGTCCTCAGGAATATTAACACACTGACAGAGAACACAGGTTAATATTAACACACTCACTGACACACTGTGTACATCATGACCCACAGTCAGATACACCCTGTGAAGTGTAAAACACCCCCACTGTCCTCAGCAATATTAACACACTGACAGAGAACACAGATTAATATTAACACACTCACTGATACACTGTGTATATCATGACCCACAGTCAGATAAACACTGTGAAGTGTAAAACACCCCCACTGTCCTCTGTAATATTAACACACTGACAGAGGACACAGATTAATATTAACACACTCACTGACACACTGTGTACATCATGACCCACAGTCAGATACACCCTGTGAAGTGTAAACACCCCCACTGTCCTCAGGAATATTAACACACTGACAGAGAACACAGATTAATATTAACACACTCACTGACACACTGTGTACATCATGACCCACAGTCAGATACACCCTGTGAAGTGTAAAACACCCCCACTGTCCTCAGCAATATTAACACAGTGACAGAGAACACAGATTAATATTAACACACTCACTGACACATTGTGTATATCATGACCCACAGTCAGATACACCCTGTGAAGTGTAAAACACCCCCACTGTCCTCAGTAATATTAACACACTGACAGAGAACACAGATTAATATTAACACACTCACTGACACACTGTGTATATCATGACCCACAGTCAGATACACCCTGTGAAGTGTAAAACACCCCCACTGTCCTCAGTAATATTAGCACACTGACAGAGAACACAGATTAATATTAACACACTCACTGACACACTCTGTATATCATGACCCACAGTCAGATACACCCTGTGAAGTGTAAAACACCCCCACTGTCCTCAGGAATATTAACACACTGACAGAGAACACAGATTAATATTAACACACTCACTGACACACTGTGTATATCATGACCCACAGTCAGATACACCCTGTGAAGTGTAAAACACCCCCACTGTGCTCAGTAATATTAACACACTGACAGAGTACACAGATTAATATTAACACACTCACTGACACACTGTGTATATCATGACCCACAGTCAGATACACCCTGTGAAGTGTAAAACACCCCCACTGTCCTCAGCAACATTAACACACTGACAGAGAACACAGATTAATATTAACACACTCACTGACACACTGTGTATATCATGACCCACAGTCAGATACACCCTGTGAAGTGTAAAACATCCCCACTGTCCTCAGTAATATTAACACACTGACAGAGAACACAGATTAATATTAACACACTCACTGACACACTGTGTATATCATGACCCACAGTCAGATACACCCTGTGAAGTGTAAAACACCCCCACTGTCCTCAGTAATATTAACACACTGACAGAGAACACAGATTAATATTAACACACTCACTGACACACTGTGTATATCATGACCTACAGTCAGATACACCCTGTGAAGTGTAAAACATCCCCACTGTCCTCAGTAATATTAACACACTGACAGAGAACACAGATTAATATTAACACACTCACTGACACACTGTGTGTATCATGACCCACAGTCAGATACACCCTGTGAAGTGTAAAACACCCCCACTGTCCTCAGTAATATTAACACACTGACAGAGAACACAGATTAATATTAACACACTCACTGACACACTGTGTATATCATGACCCACAGTCAGATACACCCTGTGAAGTGTAAAACACCCGCACTGTCCTCAGTAATATTAACACACTGACAGAGAACACAGATTAATATTAACACACTCACTGACACACTGTGTGCATCATGACCCAGAGTCAGATACACCCGGTGAAGTGTAAAACACCCCCACTGTCCTCAGTAATATTAACACACTGACAGAGAACACAGATTAATATTAACACACTCACTGACACACTGTGTACATCATGACCCACAGTCAGATACACCCTGTGAAGTGTAAAACACCCCCACTGTCCTCAGTAATATTAACACACTGACAGAGAACACAGATTAATATTAACACACTCACTGACACACTGTGTACATCATGACCCACAGTCAGATACACCCTGTGAAGTGTAAAACACCCCCACTGTCCTCAGTAATATTAGCACAATGACAGAGAACACAGATTAATATTAACATACTCACTGACACACTGTGTATATCATGAACCACAGTCAGATACACCCTGTGAAGTGTAAAACACCCCCACTGTCCTCAGTAATATTAACACACTGACAGAGAACACAGATTAATATTAACAGACTCACTGACACACTGTGTATATCATGACCCACTGTCAGATACACCCTGTGAAGTGTAAAACACCCCCACTGTCCTCGGTAATATTAACACACTGACAGAGTACACAGATTAATATTAACACACTCTCTGACACACTGTGTACATCATGACCCACAGTCAGATAAACCCTGTGAAGTGTAAAACACCCCCACTGTCCTCAGGAATATTAACACACTGACAGAGAACACAGATTAATATTAACACACTCACTGACACACTGTGTACATCATGACCCACAGTCAGATACACCCTGTGAAGTGTAAAATACCCCCACTGTCCTCAGGAATATTAACATACTGACAGAGAACACAGATTAATATTAACACACTGACTGCCACACTGTGTATATCATGACCCACAGTCAGATACACCCTGTGAAGTGTAAAACACCCCCACTGTCCTCAGTAATATTAACACACTGACAGAGAACACAGATTAATATTAACACACTCACTGACACACTGTGTATATCATGACCCACAGTCAGTTACACCCTGTGAAGTGTAAAACACCCCCACTGTCCTCAGGAATATTAACACACTGACAGAGAACACAGATTAATATTAACACTCTCACTGACACATTGTGTATATCATGACCCACAGTCATATACACCCTGTGAAGTGTAAAACACCCCCACTGTCCTCAGGAATATTAACACACTGACAGAGAACACAGATTAATATTAACACACTCACTGACACACTGTGTATATCATGACCCACAGTCAGATACACCCTGTGAAGTGTAAAACACCCCCACAGTCCTCAGGAATATTAACACACTGACAGAGAACACAGATTAATATTAACACACTCACTGACACACTGTGTACATCATGACCCACAGTCAGATAAACCCTGTGAAGTGTAAAACACCCCCACTGTCCTCAGTAATATTAACACACTGACAGAGAACACAGATTAATATTAACACACTCACTGACACACTGTGTATATCATGACCCACAGTCAGTTACACCCTGTGAAGTGTAAAACACCCCCACTGTCCTCAGGAATATTAACACACTGACAGAGAACACAGATTAATATTAACACTCTCACTGACACATTGTGTATATCATGACCCACAGTCAGATACACCCTGTGAAGTGTAAAACACCCCCACTGTCCTCAGGAATATTAACACACTGACAGAGAACACAGATTAATATTAACACACTCACTGACACACTGTGTACATCATGACCCAGAGTCAGATACACCCGGTGAAGTGTAAAACACCCCCACTGTCCTCAGTAATATTAACACACTGACAGAGAACACAGACTAATATTAAAACACTCACTGACACACTGTGTACATCATGACCCAGAGTCAGATACACCCTGTGAAGTGTAAAACACCCCCACTGTCCTCAGGAATATTAACACACTGACAGAGAACACAGATTAATATTAACACACTCACTGACACACTGTGTACATCATGACCCACAGTCAGATACACCCTGTGAAGTGTAAAACACCCCCACTGTCCTCAGCAATATTAACACACTGACAGAGAACACAGATTAATATTAACACACTCACTGATACACTGTGTATATCATGACCCACAGTCAGATAAACACTGTGAAGTGTAAAACACCCCCACTGTCCTCAGTAATATTAACACACTGACAGAGGACACAGATTAATATTAACACACTCACTGACAAACTGTGTACATCATGACCCACAGTCAGATACACCCTGTGAAGTGTAAAACACCCCCACTGTCCTCAGCAATATTAACACACTGACAGAGAACACAGATTAATATTAACACACTCACTGACACACTCTGTATATCATGACCCACAGTCAGATACACCCTGTGAAGTGTAAAACACCCCCACTGTCCTCAGGAATATTAACACACTGACAGAGAACACAGATTAATATTAACACACTCACTGACACACTGTGTATATCATGACCCACAGTCAGATACACCCTGTGAAGTGTAAAACACCCCCACTGTCCTCAGGAATATTAACACACTGACAGAGAACACAGATTAATATTAACACACTCACTGACACACTGTGTATATCATGACCCACAGTCAGATACACCCTGTGAAGTGTAAAACACCCCCACTGTCCTCAGCAATATTAACACACTGACAGAGAACACAGATTAATATTAACACACTCACTGACACACTGTGTATATCATGACCCACAGTCAGGTACACCCTGTGAAGTGTAAAACACCCCCACTGTCCTCAGTAATATTAACACACTGACAGAGAACAGAGATTAATATTAACACACTCACTGACACACTGTGTATATCATGACCCACAGTCAGTTACACCCTGTGAAGTGTAAAACACCCCCACTGTCCTCAGGAATATTAACACACTGACAGAGAACACAGATTAATATTAACACTCTCACTGACACATTGTGTATATCATGACCCACAGTCAGATACACCCTGTGAAGTGTAAAACACCCCCACTGTCCTCAGGAATATCAACACACTGACAGAGAACACATATTAATATTAACACACTCACTGACACACTGTGTACATCATGACCCAGAGTCAGATACACCCGGTGAAGTGTAAAACACCCCCACTGTCCTCCGTAATATTAACACACTGACAGAGAACACAGACTAATATTAAAACACTCACTGACACACTGTGTACATCATGACCCAGAGTCAGATACACCCTGTGAAGTGTAAAACACCCCCACTGTCCTCAGGAATATTAACACACTGACAGAGAACACAGATTAATATTAACACACTCACTGACACACTGTGTACATCATGACCCACAGTCAGATACACCCTGTGAAGTGTAAAACACCCCCACTGTCCTCAGCAATATTAACACACTGACAGAGAACACAGATTAATATTAACACACTCACTGATACACTGTGTATATCATGACCCACAGTCAGATAAACACTGTGAAGTGTAAAACACCCCCACTGTCCTCAGTAATATTAACACACTGACAGAGGACACAGATTAATATTAACACACTCACTGACAAACTGTGTACATCATGACCCACAGTCAGATACACCCTGTGAAGTGTAAAACACCCCCACTGTCCTCAGCAATATTAACACACTGACAGAGAACACAGATTAATATTAACACACTCACTGACACACTCTGTATATCATGACCCACAGTCAGATACACCCTGTGAAGTGTAAAACACCCCCACTGTCCTCAGGAATATTAACACACTGACAGAGAACACAGATTAATATTAACACACTCACTGACACACTGTGTATATCATGACCCACAGTCAGATACACCCTGTGAAGTGTAAAACACCCCCACTGTCCTCAGGAATATTAACACACTGACAGAGAACACAGATTAATATTAACACACTCACTGACACACTGTGTATATCATGACCCACAGTCAGATACACCCTGTGAAGTGTAAAACACCCCCACTGTCCTCAGCAATATTAACACACTGACAGAGAACACAGATTAATATTAACACACTCACTGACACACTGTGTATATCATGACCCACAGTCAGATACACCCTGTGAAGTGTAAAACACCCCCACTGTCCTCAGTAATATTAACACACTGACAGAGAACAGAGATTAATATTAACACACTCACTGACACACTGTGTACATCATGACCCAGAGTCAGATACACCCGGTGAAGTGTAAAACACCCCCACTGTCCTCAGTAATATTAACACACTGACAGAGAACACAGATTAATATTAACACACTCACTGACACACTGTGTACATCATGACCCACAGTCAGATACACCCTGTGAAGTGTAAAACACCCCCACTGTCCTCAGTAATATTAACACACTGACAGAGAACACAGATTAATATTAACACACTCACTGACACACTGTGTATATCATGACCCACAGTCAGATACACCCTGTGAAGTGTAAAACACCCCCACAGTCCTCAGGAATATTAATACACTGACAGAGAACACAGATTAATATTAACACACTCACTGACACACTGTGTACATCATGACCCACAGTCAGATAAACCCTGTGAAGTGTAAAACACCCCCACTGTCCTCAGTAATATTAACACACTGACAGAGAACACAGATTAATATTAACACACTCACTGACACACTGTGTATATCATGACCCACAGTCAGATACACCCTGTGAAGTGTAAAACACCCCCACTGTCCTCAGTAATATTAACACACTGACAGAGAACACAGATTAATATTAACACACTCACTGACACACTGTGTACATCATGACCCAGAGTCAGATACACCCGGTGAAGTGTAAAACACCCCCACTGTCCTCAGTAATATTAACACACTGACAGAGAACACAGATTAATATTAACACACTCACTGACACACTGTGTACATCATGACCCACAGTCAGATACACCCTGTGAAGTGTAAAACACCCCCACTGTCCTCAGTAATATTAACACACTGACAGAGAACACAGATTAATATTAACACACTCACTGACACACTGTGTACATCATGACCCACAGTCAGATACACCCTGTGAAGTGTAAAACACCCCCACTGTCCTCAGTAATATTAGCACAATGACAGAGAACACAGATTAATATTAACATACTCACTGACACACTGTGTATATCATGAACCACAGTCAGATACACCCTGTGAAGTGTAAAACACCCCCACTGTCCTCAGTAATATTAACACACTGACAGAGAACACAGATTAATATTAACAGACTCACTGACACACTGTGTATATCATGACCCACTGTCAGATACACCCTGTGAAGTGTAAAACACCCCCACTGTCCTCGGTAATATTAACACACTGACAGAGTACACAGATTAATATTAACACACTCTCTGACACACTGTGTACATCATGACCCACAGTCAGATAAACCCTGTGAAGTGTAAAACACCCCCACTGTCCTCAGGAATATTAACACACTGACAGAGAACACAGATTAATATTAACACACTCACTGACACACTGTGTACATCATGACCCACAGTCAGATACACCCTGTGAAGTGTAAAATACCCCCACTGTCCTCAGGAATATTAACATACTGACAGAGAACACAGATTAATATTAACACACTGACTGCCACACTGTGTATATCATGACCCACAGTCAGATACACCCTGTGAAGTGTAAAACACCCCCACTGTCCTCAGTAATATTAACACACTGACAGAGAACACAGATTAATATTAACACACTCACTGACACACTGTGTATATCATGACCCACAGTCAGTTACACCCTGTGAAGTGTAAAACACCCCCACTGTCCTCAGGAATATTAACACACTGACAGAGAACACAGATTAATATTAACACTCTCACTGACACATTGTGTATATCATGACCCACAGTCATATACACCCTGTGAAGTGTAAAACACCCCCACTGTCCTCAGGAATATTAACACACTGACAGAGAACACAGATTAATATTAACACACTCACTGACACACTGTGTATATCATGACCCACAGTCAGATACACCCTGTGAAGTGTAAAACACCCCCACAGTCCTCAGGAATATTAACACACTGACAGAGAACACAGATTAATATTAACACACTCACTGACACACTGTGTACATCATGACCCACAGTCAGATAAACCCTGTGAAGTGTAAAACACCCCCACTGTCCTCAGTAATATTAACACACTGACAGAGAACACAGATTAATATTAACACACTCACTGACACACTGTGTATATCATGACCCACAGTCAGTTACACCCTGTGAAGTGTAAAACACCCCCACTGTCCTCAGGAATATTAACACACTGACAGAGAACACAGATTAATATTAACACTCTCACTGACGCATTGTGTATATCATGACCCACAGTCAGATACACCCTGTGAAGTGTAAAACACCCCCACTGTCCTCAGGAATATTAACACACTGACAGAGAACACAGATTAATATTAACACACTCACTGACACACTGTGTACATCATGACCCAGAGTCAGATACACCCGGTGAAGTGTAAAACACCCCCACTGTCCTCAGTAATATTAACACACTGACAGAGAACACAGACTAATATTAAAACACTCACTGACACACTGTGTACATCATGACCCAGAGTCAGATACACCCTGTGAAGTGTAAAACTCCCCCACTGTCCTCAGGAATATTAACACACTGACAGAGAACACAGATTAATATTAACACACTCACTGACACACTGTGTACATCATGACCCACAGTCAGATACACCCTGTGAAGTGTAAAACACCCCCACTGTCCTCAGCAATATTAACACACTGACAGAGAACACAGATTAATATTAACACACTCACTGATACACTGTGTATATCATGACCCACAGTCAGATAAACACTGTGAAGTGTAAAACACCCCCACTGTCCTCAGTAATATTAACACACTGACAGAGGACACAGATTAATATTAACACACTCACTGACAAACTGTGTACATCATGACCCACAGTCAGATACACCCTGTGAAGTGTAAAACACCCCCACTGTCCTCAGGAATATTAACACACTGACAGAGAACACAGATTAATATTAACACACTCACTGACACACTCTGTATATCATGACCCACAGTCAGATACACCCTGTATAGTGTAAAACACCCCCACTGTCCTCAGGAATATTAACACACTGACAGAGAACACAGATTAATATTAACACACTCACTGACACACTGTGTATATCATGACCCACAGTCAGATACACCCTGTGAAGTGTAAAACACCCCCACTGTCCTCAGGAATATTAACACACTGACAGAGAACACAGATTAATATTAACACACTCACTGACACACTGTGTATATCATGACCCACAGTCAGATACACCCTGTGAAGTGTAAAACACCCCCACTGTCCTCAGCAATATTAACACACTGACAGAGAACACAGATTAATATTAACACACTCACTGACACACTGTGTATATCATGACCCACAGTCAGATACACCCTGTGAAGTGTAAAACACCCCCACTGTCCTCAGTAATATTAACACACTGACAGAGAACAGAGATTAATATTAACACACTCACTGACACACTGTGTACATCATGACCCAGAGTCAGATACACCCGGTGAAGTGTAAAACACCCCCACTGTCCTCAGTAATATTAACACACTGACAGAGAACACAGATTAACATTAACACACTCACTGACACACTGTGTACATCATGACCCACAGTCAGATACACCCTGTGAAGTGTAAAACAACCCCACTGTCCTCAGTAATATTAACACACTGACAGAGAACACAGATTAATATTAACACACTCACTGACACACTGTGTATATCATGACCCACAGTCAGATACACCCTGTGAAGTGTAAAACACCCCCACAGTCCTCAGGAATATTAATACACTGACAGAGAACACAGATTAATATTAACACACTCACTGACACACTGTGTACATCATGACCCACAGTCAGATAAACCCTGTGAAGTGTAAAACACCCCCACTGTCCTCAGGAATATTAACACACTGACAGAGAACACAGATTAATATTAACACACTCACTGACACACTGTGTATATCATGAACCACAGTCAGTTACACCCTGTGAAGTGTAAAACACCCCCACTGTCCTCAGGAATATTAACACACTGACAGAGAACACAGATTAATATTAACACTCTCACTGACACATTGTGTATATCATGACCCACAGTCAGATACACCCTGTGAAGTGTAAAACACCCCCACTGTCCTCAGGAATATTAACACACTGACAGAGAACACAGATTAATATTAACACACTCACTGACACACTGTGTACATCATGACCCAGAGTCAGATACACCCGGTGAAGTGTAAAACACCCCCACTGTCCTCAGTAATATTAACACACTGACAGAGAACACAGATTAATATTAAAACACTCACTGACACACTGTGTACATCATGACCCAGAGTCAGATACACCCTGTGAAGTGTAAAACACCCCCACTGTCCTCAGGAATATTAACACACTGACAGAGAACACAGATTAATATTAACACACTCACTGACACACTGTGTATATCATGACCCACAGTCAGATACACCCTGTGAAGTGTAAAACACCCCCACTGTCCTCAGCAATATTAACACACTGACAGAGAACACAGATTAATATTAACACACTCACTGATACACTGTGTATATCATGACCCACAGTCAGATAAACACTGTGAAGTGTAAAACACCCCCACTGTCCTCAGTAATATTAACACACTGACAGAGGACACAGATTAATATTAACACACTCACTGACACACTGTGTACATCATGACCCACAGTCAGATACACCCTGTGAAGTGTAAAACACCCCCACTGTCCTCAGGAATATTAACACACTGACAGAGAACACAGATTAATAATAACACACTCAATGACACACTCTGTATATCATGACCCACAGTCAGATACACCCTGTGAAGTGTAAAACACCCCCATTGTCCTCAGGAATATTAACACACTGACAGAGAACACAGATTAATATTAACACACTCATTGACACACTGTGTATATCATGACCCACAGTCAGATACACCCTGTGAAGTGTAAAACACCCCCACTGTCCTCAGTAATATTAACACACTGACAGAGAACACAGATTAATATTAACACACTCACTGACACACTGTGTATATCATGACCCACAGTCAGTTACACCCTGTGAAGTGTAAAACACCCCCACTGTCCTCAGGAATATTAACACACTGACAGAGAACACAGATTAATATTAACACTCTCACTGACACATTGTGTATATCATGACCCACAGTCAGATACACCCTGTGAAGTGTAAAACACCCCCACTGTCCTCAGGAATATTAACACACTGACAGAGAACACAGATTAATAATAACACACTCACTGACACACTGTGTACATCATGACCCAGAGTCAGATACACCCGGTGAAGTGTAAAACACCCCCACGGTCCTCAGTAATATTAACACACTGACAGAGAACACAGACTAATATTAAAACACTCACTGACACACTGTGTACATCATGACCCAGAGTCAGATACACCCTGTGAAGTGTAAAACTCCCCCACTGTCCTCAGGAATATTAACACACTGACAGAGAACACAGATTAATATTAACACACTCACTGACACACTGTGTACATCATGACCCACAGTCAGATACACCCTGTGAAGTGTAAAACACCCCCACTGTCCTCAGCAATATTAACACACTGACAGAGAACACAGATTAATATTAACACACTCACTGATACACTGTGTATATCATGACCCACAGTCAGATAAACACTGTGAAGTGTAAAACACCCCCACTGTCCTCGGTAATATTAACACACTGACAGAGTACACAGATTAATATTAACACACTCACTGACACACTCTGTATATCATGACCCACAGTCAGATACACCCTGTGAAGTGTAAAACACCCCCACTGTCCTCAGGAATATTAACACACTGACAGAGAACACAGATTAATATTAACACACTCACTGACACACTGTGTATATCATGACCCACAGTCAGATACACCCTGTGAAGTGTAAAACACCCCCACTGTCCTCAGTAATATTAACACACTGACAGAGAACACAGATTAATATTAACACACTCACTGACACACTGTGTATATCATGACCCACAGTCAGTTACACCCTGTGAAGTGTAAAACACCCCCACTGTCCTCAGGAATATTAACACACTGACAGAGAACACAGATTAATATTAACACTCTCACTGACACATTGTGTATATCATGACCCACAGTCAGATACACGCTGTGAAGTGTAAAACACCCCCACTGTCCTCAGGAATATTAACACACTGACAGAGAACACAGATTAATATTAACACACTCACTGACACACTGTGTACATCATGACCCAGAGTCAGATACACCCGGTGAAGTGTAAAACACCCCCACTGTCCTCAGTAATATTAACACACTGACAGAGAACACAGACTAATATTAAAACACTCACTGACACACTGTGTACATCATGACCCAGAGTCAGATACACCCTGTGAAGTGTAAAACTCCCCCACTGTCCTCAGGAATATTAACACACTGACAGAGAACACAGATTAATATTAACACACTCACTGACACACTGTGTACATCATGACCCACAGTCAGATACACCCTGTGAAGTGTAAAACACCCCCACTGTCCTCAGCAATATTAACACACTGACAGAGAACACAGATTAATATTAACACACTCACTGATACACTGTGTATATCATGACCCACAGTCAGATAAACACTGTGAAGTGTAAAACACACCCACTGTCCTCAGTAATATTAACACACTGACAGAGAACACAGATTAATATTAACACACTCACTGACAAACTGTGTACATCATGACCCACAGTCAGATACACCCTGTGAAGTGTAAAACACCCCCACTGTCCTCAGGAATATTAACACACTGACAGAGAACACAGATTAATATTAACACACTCACTGACACACTCTGTATATCATGACCCACAGTCAGATACACCCTGTGAAGTGTAAAACACCCCCACTGTCCTCAGGAATATTAACACACTGACCGAGAACACAGATTAATATTAACACACTCACTGACACACTGTGTATATCATGACCCACAGTCAGATACACCCTGTGAAGTGTAAAACACCCCCACTGTCCTCAGGAATATTAACACACTGACAGAGAACACAGATTAATATTAACACACTCACTGACACACTGTGTATATCATGACCCACAGTCAGATACACCCTGTGAAGTGTAAAACACCCCCACTGTCCTCAGCAATATTAACACACTGACAGAGGACACAGATTAATATTAACACACTCACTGACACACTGTGTATATCATGACCCACAGTCAGATACACCCTGTGAAGTGTAAAACACCCCCACTGTCCTCAGTAATATTAACACACTGACAGAGAACAGAGATTAATATTAACACACTCACTGACACACTGTGTACATCATGACCCAGAGTCAGATACACCCGGTGAAGTGTAAAACACCCCCACTGTCCTCAGTAATATTAACACACTGACAGAGAACACAGATTAATATTAACACACTCACTGACACACTGTGTACATCATGACCCACAGTCAGATACACCCTGTGAAGTGTAAAACACCCCCACTGTCCTCAGTAATATTAACACACTGACAGAGAACACAGATTAATATTAACACACTCACTGACACACTGTGTATATCATGACCCACAGTCAGATACACCCTGTGAAGTGTAAAACACCCCCACAGTCCTCAGGAATATTAATACACTGACAGAGAACACAGATTAATATTAACACACTCACTGACACACTGTGTACATCATGACCCACAGTCAGATAAACCCTGTGAAGTGTAAAACACCCCCACTGTCCTCAGGAATATTAACACACTGACAGAGAACACAGATTAATATTAACACACTCACTGACACACTGTGTATATCATGACCCACAGTCAGTTACACCCTGTGAAGTGTAAAACACCCCCACTGTCCTCAGGAATATTAACACACTGACAGAGAACACAGATTAATATTAACACTCTCACTGACACATTGTGTATATCATGACCCACAGTCAGATACACCCTGTGAAGTGTAAAACACCCCCACTGTCCTCAGGAATATTAACACACTGACAGAGAACACAGATTAATATTAACACACTCACTGACACACTGTGTACATCATGACCCAGAGTCAGATACACCCGGTGAAGTGTAAAACACCCCCACTGTCCTCAGTAATATTAACACACTGACAGAGAACACAGATTAATATTAAAACACTCACTGACACACTGTGTACATCATGACCCAGAGTCAGATACACCCTGTGAAGTGTAGAACACCCCCACTGTCCTCAGGAATATTAACACACTGACAGAGAACACAGATTAATATTAACACACTCACTGACACACTGTGTACATCATGACCCAGAGTCAGATACACCCGGTGAAGTGTAAAACACCCCCACTGTCCTCAGTAATATTAACACACTGACAGAGAACACAGACTAATATTAAAACACTCACTGACACACTGTGTACATCATGACCCAGAGTCAGATACACCCTGTGAAGTGTAAAACTCCCCCACTGTCCTCAGGAATATTAACACACTGACAGAGAACACAGATTAATATTAACACACTCACTGACACACTGTGTACATCATGACCCACAGTCAGATACACCCTGTGAAGTGTAAAACACCCCCACTGTCCTCAGCAATATTAACACACTGACAGAGAACACAGATTAATATTAACACACTCACTGATACACTGTGTATATCATGACCCACAGTCAGATAAACACTGTGAAGTGTAAAACACCCCCACTGTCCTCGGTAATATTAACACACTGACAGAGTACACAGATTAATATTAACACACTCACTGACACACTCTGTATATCATGACCCACAGTCAGATACACCCTGTGAAGTGTAAAACACCCCCACTGTCCTCAGGAATATTAACACACTGACAGAGAACACAGATTAATATTAACACACTCACTGACACACTGTGTATATCATGACCCACAGTCAGATACACCCTGTGAAGTGTAAAACACCCCCACTGTCCTCAGTAATATTAACACACTGACAGAGAACACAGATTAATATTAACACACTCACTGACACACTGTGTATATCATGACCCACAGTCAGTTACACCCTGTGAAGTGTAAAACACCCCCACTGTCCTCAGGAATATTAACACACTGACAGAGAACACAGATTAATATTAACACACTCACTGACACACTGTGTACATCATGACCCAGAGTCAGATACACCCGGTGAAGTGTAAAACACCCCCACTGTCCTCAGGAATATTAACACACTGACAGAGAACACAGATTAATATTAACACACTCACTGACACACTGTGTACATCATGACCCAGAGTCAGATACACCCGGTGAAGTGTAAAACACCCCCACTGTCCTCAGTAATATTAACACACTGACAGAGAACACAGATTAATATTAAAACACTCACTGACACACTGTGTACATCATGACCCAGAGTCAGATACACCCTGTGAAGTGTAAAACACCCCCACTGTCCTCAGGAATATTAACACACTGACAGAGAACACAGATTAATATTAACACACTCACTGACACACTGTGTACATCATGACCCAGAGTCAGATACACCCGGTGAAGTGTAAAACACCCCCACTGTCCTCAGTAATATTAACACACTGACAGAGAACACAGACTAATATTAAAACACTCACTGACACACTGTGTACATCATGACCCAGAGTCAGATACACCCTGTGAAGTGTAAAACTCCCCCACTGTCCTCAGGAATATTAACACACTGACAGAGAACACAGATTAATATTAACACACTCACTGACACACTGTGTACATCATGACCCACAGTCAGATACACCCTGTGAAGTGTAAAACACCCCCACTGTCCTCAGCAATATTAACACACTGACAGAGAACACAGATTAATATTAACACACTCACTGATACACTGTGTATATCATGACCCACAGTCAGATAAACACTGTGAAGTGTAAAACACCCCCACTGTCCTCGGTAATATTAACACACTGACAGAGTACACAGATTAATATTAACACACTCACTGACACACTCTGTATATCATGACCCACAGTCAGATACACCCTGTGAAGTGTAAAACACCCCCACTGTCCTCAGGAATATTAACACACTGACAGAGAACACAGATTAATATTAACACACTCACTGACACACTGTGTATATCATGACCCACAGTCAGATACACCCTGTGAAGTGTAAAACACCCCCACTGTCCTCAGTAATATTAACACACTGACAGAGAACACAGATTAATATTAACACACTCACTGACACACTGTGTATATCATGACCCACAGTCAGTTACACCCTGTGAAGTGTAAAACACCCCCACTGTCCTCAGGAATATTAACACACTGACAGAGAACACAGATTAATATTAACACTCTCACTGACACATTGTGTATATCATGACCCACAGTCAGATACACCCTGTGAAGTGTAAAACACCCCCACTGTCCTCAGGAATATTAACACACTGACAGAGAACACAGATTAATATTAACACACTCACTGACACACTGTGTACATCATGACCCAGAGTCAGATACACCCGGTGAAGTGTAAAACACCCCCACTGTCCTCAGTAATATTAACACACTGACAGAGAACACAGACTAATGTTAAAACACTCACTGACACACTGTGTACATCATGACCCAGAGTCAGATACACCCTGTGAAGTGTAAAACTCCCCCACTGTCCTCAGGAATATTAACACACTGACAGAGAACACAGATTAATATTAACACACTCACTGACACACTGTGTACATCATGACCCACAGTCAGATACACCCTGTGAAGTGTAAAACACCCCCACTGTCCTCAGCAATATTAACACACTGACAGAGAACACAGATTAATATTAACACACTCACTGATACACTGTGTATATCATGACCCACAGTCAGATGAACACTGTGAAGTGTAAAACACCCCCACTGTCCTCGGTAATATTAACACACTGACAGAGTACACAGATTAATATTAACACACTCACTGACACACTCTGTATATCATGACCCACAGTCAGATACACCCTGTGAAGTGTAAAACACCCCCACTGACCTCAGGAATATTAACACACTGACAGAGAACACAGATTAATATTAACACACTCACTGACACACTGTGTATATCATGACCCACAGTCAGATACACCCTGTGAAGTGTAAAACACCCCCACTGTCCTCAGTAATATTAACACACTGACAGAGAACACAGATTAATATTAACACACTCACTGACACACTGTGTATATCATGACCCACAGTCAGTTACACCCTGTGAAGTGTAAAACACCCCCACTGTCCTCAGGAATATTAACACACTGACAGAGAACACAGATTAATATTAACACTCTCACTGACACATTGTGTATATCATGACCCACAGTCAGATACACCCTGTGAAGTGTAAAACACCCCCACTGTCCTCAGGAATATTAACACACTGACAGAGAACACAGATTAATATTAACACACTCACTGACACACTGTGTACATCATGACCCAGAGTCAGATACACCCGGTGAAGTGTAAAACACCCCCACTGTCCTCAGTAATATTAACACACTGACAGAGAACACAGACTAATATTAAAACACTCACTGACACACTGTGTACATCATGACCCAGAGTCAGATACACCCTGTGAAGTGTAAAACTCCCCCACTGTCCTCAGGAATATTAACACACTGACAGAGAACACAGATTAA
Organism: Heterodontus francisci; assembly: GCF_036365525.1. Classification (NCBI taxonomy): domain Eukaryota; kingdom Metazoa; phylum Chordata; class Chondrichthyes; order Heterodontiformes; family Heterodontidae; genus Heterodontus; species Heterodontus francisci. The sequence goes on along the minus strand of NW_027140773.1, from coordinate 922,591 downwards.
TATTAACACACTCACTGACACACTGTGTACATCATGACCCACAGTCAGATACACCCTGTGAAGTGTAAAACACCCCCACTGTCCTCAGCAATATTAACACACTGACAGAGAACACAGATTAATATTAACACACTCACTGATACACTGTGTATATCATGACCCACAGTCAGATAAACACTGTGAAGTGTAAAACACCCCCACTGTCCTCAGTAATATTAACACACTGACAGAGGACACAGATAAATATTAACACACTCACTGACAAACTGTGTACATCATGACCCACAGTCAGATACACCCTGTGAAGTGTAAAACACCCCCACTGTCCTCAGGAATATTAACACACTGACAGAGAACACAGATTAATATTAACACACTCACTGACACACTGTGTATATCATGACCCACAGTCAGATACACCCTGTGAAGTGTAAAACACCCCCACTGTCCTCAGGAATATTAACACACTGACAGAGAACACAGATTAATATTAACACACTCACTGACACACTGTGTATATCATGACCCACAGTCAGATACACCCTGTGAAGTGTAAAACACCCCCACTGTCCTCAGGAATATTAACACACTGACAGAGAACACAGATTAATATTAACACACTCACTGACACACTGTGTATATCATGACCCACAGTCAGATACACCCTGTGAAGTGTAAAACACCCCCACTGTCCTCAGCAATATTAACACACTGACAGAGAACACAGATTAATATTAACACACTCACTGATACACTGTGTATATCATGACCCACAGTCAGATAAACACTGTGAAGTGTAAAACACCCCCACTGTCCTCGGTAATATTAACACACTGACAGAGTACACAGATTAATATTAACACACTCACTGACACACTCTGTATATCATGACCCACAGTCAGATACACCCTGTGAAGTGTAAAACACCCCCACTGTCCTCAGGAATATTAACACACTGACAGAGAACACAGATTAATATTAACACACTCACTGACACACTGTGTATATCATGACCCACAGTCAGATACACCCTGTGAAGTGTAAAACACCCCCACTGTCCTCAGTAATATTAACACACTGACAGAGAACACAGATTAATATTAACACACTCACTGACACACTGTGTATATCATGACCCACAGTCAGTTACACCCTGTGAAGTGTAAAACACCCCCACTGTCCTCAGGAATATTAACACACTGACAGAGAACACAGATTAATATTAACACTCTCACTGACACATTGTGTATATCATGACCCACAGTCAGATACACCCTGTGAAGTGTAAAACACCCCCACTGTCCTCAGGAATATTAACACACTGACAGAGAACACAGATTAATATTAACACACTCACTGACACACTGTGTACATCATGACCCAGAGTCAGATACACCCGGTGAAGTGTAAAACACCCCCACTGTCCTCAGTAATATTAACACACTGACAGAGAACACAGACTAATGTTAAAACACTCACTGACACACTGTGTACATCATGACCCAGAGTCAGATACACCCTGTGAAGTGTAAAACTCCCCCACTGTCCTCAGGAATATTAACACACTGACAGAGAACACAGATTAATATTAACACACTCACTGACACACTGTGTACATCATGACCCACAGTCAGATACACCCTGTGAAGTGTAAAACACCCCCACTGTCCTCAGCAATATTAACACACTGACAGAGAACACAGATTAATATTAACACACTCACTGATACACTGTGTATATCATGACCCACAGTCAGATGAACACTGTGAAGTGTAAAACACCCCCACTGTCCTCGGTAATATTAACACACTGACAGAGTACACAGATTAATATTAACACACTCACTGACACACTCTGTATATCATGACCCACAGTCAGATACACCCTGTGAAGTGTAAAACACCCCCACTGACCTCAGGAATATTAACACACTGACAGAGAACACAGATTAATATTAACACACTCACTGACACACTGTGTATATCATGACCCACAGTCAGATACACCCTGTGAAGTGTAAAACACCCCCACTGTCCTCAGTAATATTAACACACTGACAGAGAACACAGATTAATATTAACACACTCACTGACACACTGTGTATATCATGACCCACAGTCAGTTACACCCTGTGAAGTGTAAAACACCCCCACTGTCCTCAGGAATATTAACACACTGACAGAGAACACAGATTAATATTAACACTCTCACTGACACATTGTGTATATCATGACCCACAGTCAGATACACCCTGTGAAGTGTAAAACACCCCCACTGTCCTCAGGAATATTAACACACTGACAGAGAACACAGATTAATATTAACACACTCACTGACACACTGTGTACATCATGACCCAGAGTCAGATACACCCGGTGAAGTGTAAAACACCCCCACTGTCCTCAGTAATATTAACACACTGACAGAGAACACAGACTAATATTAAAACACTCACTGACACACTGTGTACATCATGACCCAGAGTCAGATACACCCTGTGAAGTGTAAAACTCCCCCACTGTCCTCAGGAATATTAACACACTGACAGAGAACACAGATTAATATTAACACACTCACTGACACACTGTGTACATCATGACCCACAGTCAGATACACCCTGTGAAGTGTAAAACACCCCCACTGTCCTCAGCAATATTAACACACTGACAGAGAACACAGATTAATATTAACACACTCACTGATACACTGTGTATATCATGACCCACAGTCAGATAAACACTGTGAAGTGTAAAACACCCCCACTGTCCTCAGTAATATTAACACACTGACAGAGGACACAGATAAATATTAACACACTCACTGACAAACTGTGTACATCATGACCCACAGTCAGATACACCCTGTGAAGTGTAAAACACCCCCACTGTCCTCAGGAATATTAACACACTGACAGAGAACACAGATTAATATTAACACACTCACTGACACACTGTGTATATCATGACCCACAGTCAGATACACCCTGTGAAGTGTAAAACACCCCCACTGTCCTCAGGAATATTAACACACTGACAGAGAACACAGATTAATATTAACACACTCACTGACACACTGTGTATATCATGACCCACAGTCAGATACACCCTGTGAAGTGTAAAACACCCCCACTGTCCTCAGGAATATTAACACACTGACAGAGAACACAGATTAATATTAACACACTCACTGACACACTGTGTATATCATGACCCACAGTCAGATACACCCTGTGAAGTGTAAAACACCCCCACTGTCCTCAGCAATATTAACACACTGACAGAGGACACAGATTAATATTAACACACTCACTGACACACTGTGTATATCATGACCCACAGTCAGATACACCCTGTGAAGTGTAAAACACCCCCACTGTCCTCAGTAATATTAACACACTGACAGAGAACAGAGATTAATATTAACACACTCACTGACACACTGTGTACATCATGACCCAGAGTCAGATACACCCGGTGAAGTGTAAAACACCCCCACTGTCCTCAGTAATATTAACACACTGACAGAGAACACAGATTAATATTAACACACTCACTGACACACTGTGTACATCATGACCCACAGTCAGATACACCCTGTGAAGTGTAAAACACCCCCACTGTCCTCAGTAATATTAACACACTGACAGAGAACACAGATTAATATTAACACACTCACTGACACACTGTGTATATCATGACCCACAGTCAGATACACCCTGTGAAGTGTAAAACACCCCCACAGTCCTCAGGAATATTAATACACTGACAGAGAACACAGATTAATATTAACACACTCACTGACACACTGTGTACATCATGACCCACAGTCAGATAAACCCTGTGAAGTGTAAAACACCCCCACTGTCCTCAGGAATATTAACACACTGACAGAGAACACAGATTAATATTAACACACTCACTGACACACTGTGTATATCATGACCCACAGTCAGTTACACCCTGTGAAGTGTAAAACACCCCCACTGTCCTCAGGAATATTAACACACTGACAGAGAACACAGATTAATATTAACACTCTCACTGACACATTGTGTATATCATGACCCACAGTCAGATACACCCTGTGAAGTGTAAAACACCCCCACTGTCCTCAGGAATATTAACACACTGACAGAGAACACAGATTAATATTAACACACTCACTGACACACTGTGTACATCATGACCCAGAGTCAGATACACCCGGTGAAGTGTAAAACACCCCCACTGTCCTCAGTAATATTAACACACTGACAGAGAACACAGATTAATATTAAAACACTCACTGACACACTGTGTACATCATGACCCATAGTCAGATACACCCTGTGAAGTGTAAAACACCCCCACTGTCCTCAGGAATATTAACACACTGACAGAGAACACAGATTAATATTAACACACTCACTGACACACTGTGTATATCATGACCCACAGTCAGATACACCCTGTGAAGTGTAAAACACCCCCACTGTCCTCAGCAATATTAACACACTGACAGAGAACACAGATTAATATTAACACACTCACTGATACACTGTGTATATCATGACCCACAGTCAGATAAACACTGTGAAGTGTAAAACACCCCCACTGTCCTCAGTAATATTAACACACTGACAGAGGACACAGATTAATATTAACACACTCACTGACACACTGTGTACATCATGACCCACAGTCAGATACACCCTGTGAAGTGTAAAACACCCCCACTGTCCTCAGGAATATTAACACACTGACAGAGAACACAGATTAATATTAACACACTCACTGACACACTCTGTATATCATGACCCACAGTCAGATACACCCTGTGAAGTGTAAAACACCCCCACTGTCCTCAGGAATATTAACACACTGACAGAGAACACAGATTAATATTAACACACTCACTGACACACTCTGTATATCATGACCCACAGTCAGATACACCCTGTGAAGTGTAAAACACCCCCACTGTCCTCAGCAATATTAACACACTGACAGAGAACACAGATTAATATTAACACACTCACTGACACACTGTGTATATCATGACCCACAGTCAGATCCACCCTGTGAAGTGTATAACACCCCCACTGTCCTCAGTAATATTAACACACTGACAGAGAACAGAGATTAATATTAACACACTCACTGACACACTGTGTACATCATGACCCAGAGTCAGATACACCCGGTGAAGTGTAAAACACCCCCACTGTCCTCAGTAATATTAACACACTGACAGAGAACACAGATTAATATTAACACACTCACTGACACACTGTGTACATCATGACCCACAGTCAGATACACCCTGTGAAGTGTAAAACACCCCCACTGTCCTCAGTAATATTAACACACTGACAGAGAACACAGATTAATATTAACACACTCACTGACACACTGTGTATATCATGACCCACAGTCAGATACACCCTGTGAAGTGTAAAACACCCCCACTGTCCTCAGTAATATTAACACACTGACAGAGAACACAGATTAATATTAACACACTCACTGACACACTGTGTACATCATGACCCAGAGTCAGATACACCCGGTGAAGTGTAAAACACCCCCACTGTCCTCAGTAATATTAACAAACTGACAGAGAACACAGATTAATATTAACACACTCACTGACACACTGTGTACATCATGACCCACAGTCAGATACACCCTGTGAAGTGTAAAACACCCCCACAGTCCTCAGTAATATTAACACACTGACAGAGTACACAGCTTAATATTAACACACTCACTGAAACACTGTGTACATCATGACCCACAGTCAGATACACCCTGTGAAGTGTAAAACACCCCCACTGTCCTCAGTAATATTAACACACTGACAGAGAACACAGATTAATATTAACAGACTCACTGACACACTGTGTATATCATGACCCACTGTCAGATACACCCTGTGAAGTGTAAAACACCCCCACTGTCCTCGGTAATATTAACACACTGACAGAGTACACAGATTAATATTAACACACTCACTGACACACTGTGTACATCATGACCCACAGTCAGATAAACCCTGTGAAGTGTAAAACACCCCCACTGTCCTCAGGAATATTAACACACTGACAGAGAACACAGATTAATATTAACACACTCACTGACACACTGTGTACATCATGATCCACAGTCAGATACACCCTGTGAAGTGTAAAACACCCCCACTGTCCTCAGGAATATTAACACACTGACAGAGAACACAGATTAATATTAACACACTCACTGACACACTGTGTACATTATGACCCACAGTCAGATACACCCTGTGAAGTGTAAAACATCCCCACTGCCCTCAGGAATATTAACACTCTGACAGAGAACACAGATTAATATTAACACACTCACTGACACACTGTGTATATCATGACCCACAGTCAGATAAACCCTGTGAAGTGTAACACACCCCCACTGTCCTCAGCAATATTAACACACTGACAGAGAACACAGATTAATATTAACACACTCACTGACACACTGTGTATATCATGACCCACAGTCAGATACACCCTGTGAAGTGTAAAACACCCCCACTGTCCTCAGTAATATTAACACACTGACAGAGAACACAGATTAATATTAACACACTCACTGACACACTGTGTATATCATGACCCACAGTCAGATAAACCCTGTGAAGTGTAAAACACCCCCACTGTCCTCAGCAATATTAACACCTGACAGAGAACACAGATTAATATTAACACACTCACTGACACACTGTGTATATCATGACCCACAGTCAGATACACCCTGTGAAGTGTAAAACACCCCCACTGTCCTCAGTAATATTAACACACTGACAGAGAACACAGATTAATATTAACACACTCACTGACACACTGTGTATATCATGACCCACAGTCAGATAAACCCTGTGAAGTGTAAAACATCCCCACTGTCCTCAGTAATATTAACACACTGACAGAGAACACAGATTAATATTAACACACTCACTGACACACTGTGTATATCATGACCCACAGTCAGATACACCCTGTGAAGTGTAAAACACCCCACTGTCCTCAGTAATATTAACACACTGACAGAGAACGCAGATTAATATTAACACACTCACTGACACACTGTGTATATCATGACCCACAGTCAGATACACCCTGTGAAGTGTAAAACACCCCCACTGTCCTCAGTAATATTAACACACTGACAGAGAACACAGATTAATATTAACACACTCACTGACACACTGTGTATATCATGACCCACAGTCAGATAAACCCTGTGAAGTGTAACACACCCCCACTGTCCTCAGCAATATTAACACACTGACAGAGAACACAGATTAATATTAACACACTCACTGACACACTGTGTATATCATGACCCACAGTCAGATACACCCTGTGAAGTGTAAAACACCCCCACTGTCCTCAGTAATATTAACACACTGACAGAGAACACAGATTAATATTAACACACTCACTGACACACTGTGTATATCATGACCCACAGTCAGATAAACCCTGTGAAGTGTAAAACACCCCCACTGTCCTCAGCAATATTAACACCTGACAGAGAACACAGATTAATATTAACACACTCACTGACACACTGTGTATATCATGACCCACAGTCAGATACACCCTGTGAAGTGTAAAACACCCCCACTGTCCTCAGTAATATTAACACACTGACAGAGTACACAGATTAATATTAACAAACTCACTGACACACTGTGTACATCATGACCCACAGTCAGATAAACCCTGTGAAGTGTAAAACACCCCCACTGTCCTCAGGAATATTAACACACTGACAGAGAACACAGATTAATATTAACACACTCACTGACACACTGTGTACATCATGATCCACAGTCAGATACACCCTGAGAAGTGTAAAACACCCCCACTGTCCTCAGGAATATTAACACACTGACAGAGAACACAGATTAATATTAACACACTCACTGACACACTGTGTACATTATGACCCACAGTCAGATACACCCTGTGAAGTGTAAAACATCCCCACTGCCCTCAGGAATATTAACACACTGACAGAGAACACAGATTAATATTAACACACTCACTGACACACTGTGTATATCATGACCCACAGTCAGATAAACCCTGTGAAGTGTAACACACCCCCACTGTCCTCAGCAATATTAACACACTGACAGAGAACACAGATTAATATTAACACACTCACTGACACACTGTGTATATCATGACCCACAGTCAGATACACCCTGTGAAGTGTAAAACACCCCCACTGTCCTCAGTAATATTAACACACTGACAGAGAACACAGATTAATATTAACACACTCACTGACACACTGTGTATATCATGACCCACAGTCAGATAAACCCTGTGAAGTGTAAAACACCCCCACTGTCCTCAGCAATATTAACACCTGACAGAGAACACAGATTAATATTAACACACTCACTGACACACTGTGTATATCATGACCCACAGTCAGATACACCCTGTGAAGTGTAAAACACCCCCACTGTCCTCAGTAATATTAACACACTGACAGAGAACACAGATTAATATTAACACACTCACTGACACACTGTGTATATCATGACCCACAGTCAGATAAACCCTGTGAAGTGTAAAACATCCCCACTGTCCTCAGTAATATTAACACACTGACAGAGAACACAGATTAATATTAACACACTCACTGACACACTGTGTATATCATGACCCACAGTCAGATACACCCTGTGAAGTGTAAAACACCCCACTGTCCTCAGTAATATTAACACACTGACAGAGAACGCAGATTAATATTAACACACTCACTGACACACTGTGTATATCATGACCCACAGTCAGATACACCCTGTGAAGTGTAAAACACCCCCACTGTCCTCAGTAATATTAACACACTGACAGAGAACACAGATTAATATTAACACACTCACTGACACACTGTGTATATCATGACCCACAGTCAGATAAACCCTGTGAAGTGTAACACACCCCCACTGTCCTCAGCAATATTAACACACTGACAGAGAACACAGATTAATATTAACACACTCACTGACACACTGTGTATATCATGACCCACAGTCAGATACACCCTGTGAAGTGTAAAACACCCCCACTGTCCTCAGTAATATTAACACACTGACAGAGAACACAGATTAATATTAACACACTCACTGAGACACTGTGTATATCATGACCCACAGTCAGATAAACCCTGTGAAGTGTAAAACACCCCCACTGTCCTCAGCAATATTAACACCTGACAGAGAACACAGATTAATATTAACACACTCACTGACACACTGTGTATATCATGACCCACAGTCAGATACACCCTGTGAAGTGTAAAACACCCCCACTGTCCTCAGTAATATTAACACACTGACAGAGAACACAGATTAATATTAACACACTCACTGACACACTGTGTATATCATGACCCACAGTCAGATAAACCCTGTGAAGTGTAAAACATCCCCACTGTCCTCAGTAATATTAACACACTGACAGAGAACACAGATTAATATTAACACACTCACTGACACACTGTGAATATCATGACCCACAGTCAGATACACCCTGTGAAGTGTAAAACACCCCACTGTCCTCAGTAATATTAACACACTGACAGAGAACGCAGATTAATATTAACACACTCACTGACACACTGTGTATATCATGACCCACAGTCAGATACACCCTGTGAAGTGTAAAACACCCCCACTGTCCTCAGTAATATTAACACACTGACAGAGAACACAGATTAATATTAACACACTCACTGACACACTGTGTATATCATGACCCACAGTCAGATAAACCCTGTGAAGTGTAAAACATCCCCACTGTCCTCAGTAATATTAACACACTGACAGAGAACACAGATTAATATTAACACACTCACTGACACACTGTGTATATCATGACCCACAGTCAGATACACCCTGTGAAGTGTAAAACACCCCCACTGTCCTCAGTAATATTAACACACTGACAGAGAACACAGATTAATATTAACACACTCACTGACACACTGTGTATATCATGACCCACAGTCAGATAAACCCTGTGAAGTGTAAAACACCCCCACTGTCCTCAGTAATATTAACACACTGACAGAGAACACAGATTAATATTAACACACTCACTGACACACTGTGTATATCATGACCCACAGTCAGATAAACCCTGTTAAGTGTAAAACACCCCCACTGTCCTCAGTGATATTAACACACTGACAGAGAACACAGATTAATATTAACACACTCACTGACACACTGTGTATATCATGACCCACAGTCAGATACACCCTGTGAAGTGTAAAACACCCCCACTGTCCTCAGTAATATTAACACACTGACAGAGAACACAGATTAATATTAACACACTCACTGACACACTGTGTATATCATGACCCACAGTCAGATACACCCTGTGAAGTGTAAAACACCCCCACTGTCCTCAGGAATATTAACACACTGACAGCGAACACAGATTAATGTTAACACACTCACTGACACACTGTGTACATCATGACCCACAGTCAGATAAACCCTGTGAAGTGTAAAACACCCCCACTGTCCTCAGTAATATTAACACACTGACAGAGAACACAGATTAATATTAACACACTCACTGACACACTGTGTATATCATGACTCACAGTCAGATAAACCCTGTGAAGTGTAAAACACCCCCACTGTCCTCAGTAATATTAACACAGTGACAGAGAACACTGATTAATATTAACACACTCACTGACACACTGTGTATATCATGACCCACAGTCAGATAAACCCTGTGAAGTGTAAAACACCCCCACTGTCCTCAGTAATATTAACACAGTGACAGAGAACACAGATTAATATTAACACACTCACTGACACACTGTGTATATCATGACCCACAGTCAGATACACCCGGTGAAGTGTAAAACACCCCCACTGTCCTCAGGAATATTAACACACTGACAGAGAACACAGATTAATATTAACACACTCACTGACACACTGTGTACATCATGACCCACAGTCAGATAAACCCTGTGAAGTGTAAAACACCCCCACTGTCCTCAGGAATATTAACACACTGACAGAGAACACAGATTAATATTAACACACTCACAGACACACTGTGTATATCATGACCCACAGTCAGTTACACCCTGTGAAGTGTAAAACACCCCCACTGTCCTCAGGAATATTAACACACTGACAGAGAACACAGATTAATATTAACACTCTCACTGACACATTGTGTATATCATGACCCACAGTCAGATACACCCTGTGAAGTGTAAAACACCCCCACTGTCCTCAGGAATATTAACACACTGACAGAGAACACAGATTAATATTAACACACTCACTGACACACTGTGTATATCATGACCCACAGTCAGATACACCCTGTGAAGTGTAAAACACCCCCACTGTCCTCAGTAATATTAACACACTGACAGAGAACACAGATTAATATTAACACACTCACTGACACACTGTGTATATCATGACCCACAGTCAGATACACCCTGTGAAGTGTAAAACATCCCCACTGTCCTCAGTAATATTAACACACTGACAGAGAACACAGATTAATATTAACACACTCACTGACACACTGTGTACATCATGACCCACAGTCAGATAAACCCTGTGAAGTGTAAAACACCCCCACTGTCCTCAGGAATATTAACACACTGACAGAGAACACAGATTAATATTAACACACTCACTGACACACTGTGTATATCATGACCCACAGTCAGTTACACCCTGTGAAGTGTAAAACACCCCCACTGTCCTCAGGAATATTAACACACTGACAGAGAACACAGATTAATATTAACACACTCACTGACACACTGTGACATCATGACCCACAGTCAGATACACCCTGTGAAGTGTAAAACACCCCCACTGTCCTCAGGAATATTAACACACTGACAGAGAACACAGATTAATATTAACACACTCACTGACACACTGTGTATATCATGACCCACAGTCAGATACACCCTGTGAAGTGTAAAACACCCCCACTGTCCTCAGGAATATTAACACACTGACAGAGAACACAGATTAATATTAACACACTCACTGACACACTGTGTACATCATGACCCACAGTCAGATACACCCGGTGAAGTGTAAAACACCCCCACTGTCCTCAGTAGTATTAACACATTGACAGAGAACACAGATTAATATTAACACGCTCACTGACACACTGTGTACATCATGACCCACAGTCAGATACACCCTGTGAAGTGTAAAACACCCCCACTGTCCTCAGTAATATTAACACACTGACAGAGTACACAGATTAATATTAACACACTCACTGACACACTGTGTACATCATGACCCACAGTCAGATACACCATGTGAAGTGTAAAACACACCCACTGTCCTCAGTAATATTAACACCTGACAGAGAACACAGATTAATATTAACACACTCACTGACACACTGTGTACATCATGACCCACAGTCAGATAAACCCTGTGAAGTGTAAAACACCCCCACTGTCCTCAGTAATATTAACACACTGACAGAGAACACAGATTAATATTAACACACTCACTGACACACTGTGTATATCATGACTCACAGTCAGATAAACCCTGTGAAGTGTAAAACAACCCCACTGTCCTCAGTAATATTAACACACTGACAGAGAACACAGATTAATATTAACACACTCACTGACACACTGTGTACATCATGACCCACAGTCAGATAAACCCTGTGAAGTGTAAAACACCCCCACTGTCCTCAGTAATATTAAAACACTGACAGAGAACACAGATTAATATTAACACACTCACTGACACACTGTGTACATCATGACCCACAGTCAGATACACCCTGTGAAGTGTAAAACACCCCCACTGTCCTCAGGAATATTAACACACTGACAGAGAACACAGATTAATATTAACACACTCACTGACACACTGTGTATATCATGACCCACAGTCAGATACACCCTGTGAAGTGTAAAACACCCCCACTGTCCTCAGGAATATTAACACACTGACAGAGAACACAGATTAATATTAACACTCTCACTGACACATTGTGTATATCATGACCCACAGTCAGATACACCCTGTGAAGTGCAAAACACCCCCACTGTCCTCAGGAATATTAACACACTGACAGAGAACACAGATTAATATTAACACGCTCACTGACACACTGTGTATATCATGACCCACAGTCAGATACACCCTGTGAAGTGTAAAACACCCCCACATTCCTCAGGAATATTAACACACTGACAGAGAACACAGATTAATATTAACACACTCACTGACACACTGTGTATATCATGACCCACAGTCAGATACACCCTGTGAAGTGTAAAACACCCCCACTGTCCTCAGTAATATTAACACACTGACAGAGAACACAGATTAATATTAACACACTCACTGACACACTGTGTATATCATGACCCACAGTCAGATACACCCTGTGAAGTGTAAAACACCCCCACTGTCCTCAGTAATATTAACACACTGACAGAGAACACAGATTAATATTAACACACTCACTGACACACTGTGTATATCATGACCCACAGTCAGATACACACTGTGAAGTGTAAAACATCCCCACTGTCCTCAGTAATATTAACACACTGACAGAGAACACAGATTAATATTAACACACTCACTGACACACTGTGTACATCATGACCCACAGTCAGATAAACCCTGTGAAGTGTAAAACACCCCCACTGTCCTCAGGAATATTAACACACTGACAGAGAACACAGATTAATATTAACACACTCACTGACACACTGTGTATATCATGACCCACAGTCAGTTACAACCTGTGAAGTGTAAAACACCCCCACTGTCCTCAGGAATATTAACACACTGACAGAGAACACAGATTAATATTAACACACTCACTGACACACTGTGACATCATGACCCACAGTCAGATACACCCTGTGAAGTGTAAAACACCCCCACTGTCCTCAGGAATATTAACACACTGACAGAGAACACAGATTAATATTAACACACTCACTGACACACTGTGTATATCATGACCCACAGTCAGATACACCCTGTGAAGTGTAAAACACCCCCACTGTCCTCAGGAATATTAACACACTGACAGAGAACACAGATTAATATTAACACACTCACTGACACACTGTGTACATCATGACCCACAGTCAGATACACCCTGTGAAGTGTAAAACACCCCCACTGTCCTCAGGAATATTAACACACTGACAGAGAACACAGATTAATATTAACACACTCACTGACACACTGTGTACATCATGACCCACAGTCAGATACACCCGGTGAAGTGTAAAACACCCCCACTGTCCTCAGTAATATTAACACATTGACAGAGAAGACAGATTAATATTAACACGCTCACTGACACACTGTGTACATCATGACCCACAGTCAGATACACCCTGTGAAGTGTAAAACACCCCCACTGTCCTCAGTAATATTAACACACTGACAGAGTACACAGATTAATATTAACACACTCACTGACACACTGTGTACATCATGACCCACAGTCAGATACACCATGTGAAGTGTAAAACACACCCACTGTCCTCAGTAATATTAACACCTGACAGAGAACACAGATTAATATTAACACACTCACTGACACACTGTGTACATCATGACCCACAGTCAGATAAACCCTGTGAAGTGTAAAACACCCCCACTGTCCTCAGTAATATTAACACACTGACAGAGAACACAGATTAATATTAACACACTCACTGACACACTGTGTACATCATGACCCACAGTCAGATACACCCTGTGAAGTGTAAAACACCCCCACTGTCCTCAGGAATATTAACACACTGACAGAGAACACAGATTAATATTAACACACTCACTGACACACTGTGTATATCATGACCCACAGTCAGATACACCCTGTGAACTGTAAAACACCCCCACTGTCCTCAGGAATATTAACACACTGACAGAGAACACAGATTAATATTAACACTCTCACTGACACATTGTGTATATCATGACCCACAGTCAGATACACCCTGTGAAGTGCAAAACACCCCCACTGTCCTCAGGAATATTAACACACTGACAGAGAACACAGATTAATATTAACACGCTCACTGACACACTGTGTATATCATGACCCACAGTCAGATACACCCTGTGAAGTGTAAAGCACCCCCACTGTCCTCAGGAATATTAACACACTGACAGAGAACACAGATTAATATTAACACACTCACTGACACACTGTGTATATCATGACCCACAGTCAGATACACCCTGTGAAGTGTAAAACACCCCCACTGTCCTCAGTAATATTAACACACTGACAGAGAACACAGATTAATATTAACACACTCACTGACACACTGTGTATATCATGACCCACAGTCAGATACACCCTGTGAAGTGTAAAACACCCCCACTGTCCTGAGTAATATTAGCACACTGACAGAGAACACAGATTAATATTAACACACTCACTGACACACTGTGTGTATCATGACCCACAGTCAGATACACCCTGTGAAGTGTAAAGCACTCCCACTGTCCTCAGTAATATTAACACACTGACAGAGAACACAGATTAATATTAACACACTCACTGACACACTGTGTACATCATGACCCACAGTCAGATACACCCTGTGAAGTGTAAAACACCCCCACTGTCCTCAGTAATATTAACACACTGACAGAGAACATAGATTAATATTAACACACTCACTGACACACTGTGTATATCATGACCCACAGTCAGATACACCCTGTGAAGTGTAAAACACCCCCACTGTCCTCAGTAATATTAACACACTGACAGAGAACACAGATTAATATTAACACACTCACTGACACACTGTGTATATCATGAATCACAGTCAGATAAACCCTGTGAAGTGTAAAACACCCCCACTGTCCTCAGTAATATTAACACACTGACAGAGTACACAGATTAATATTAACACACTCACTGAAACACTGTGTACATCATGACCCACAGTCAGATACACCATGTGAAGTGTAAAACACCCCTACTGTCCTCAGGAATATTAACACACTGACAGAGAACACAGATTAATATTAACACACTCACTGACACACTGTGTACATCATGACCCACAGTCAGATAAACCCTGTGAAGTGTAAAACACCCCCACTGTCCTCAGTAATATTAACACACTGACAGAGAACACAGATTAATATTAACACACTCACTGAAACACTGTGTACATCATGACCCACAGTCAGATACACCATGTGAAGTGTAAAACACACCCACTGTCCTCAGTAATATTAACACACTGACAGAGAACACAGATTAATATTAACACACTCACTGACACACTGTGTATATCATGACTCACAGTCAGATAAACCCTGTGAAGTGTAAAACACCCCCACTGTCCTCAGTAATATTAACACACTGACAGAGAACACAGATTAATATTAACACACTCACTGACACACTGTGTACATCATGACCCACAGTCAGATAAACCCTGTGAAGTGTAAAACACCCCCACTGTCCTCAGGAATATTAACACACTGACAGAGAACACAGATTAATATTAACACACTCACTGACACACTGTGTACATCATGACCCACAGTCAGATACACCCTGTGAAGTGTAAAACACCCCCACTGTCCTCAGGAATATTAACACACTGACAGAGAACACAGATTAATATTAACACACTCACTGACACACTGTGTATATCATGACCCACAGTCAGATACACCCTGTGAAGTGTAAAACACCCCCACTGTCCTCAGGAATATTAACACACTGACAGAGAACACAGATTAATATTAACACTCTCACTGACACATTGTGTATATCATGACCCACAGTCAGATACACCCTGTGAAGTGCAAAACACCCCCACTGTCCTCAGGAATATTAACACACTGACAGAGAACACAGATTAATATTAACACACTCACTGACACACTGTGTATATCATGACCCACAGTCAGATACACCCTGTGAAGTGTAAAACACCCCCACTGTCCTCAGTAATATTAACACACTGACAGAGAACACAGATTAATATTAACACACTCACTGACACACTGTGTATATCATGACCCACAGTTAGATACACCCTGTGAAGTGTAAAACACCCCCACTGTCCTCAGGAATATTAACACACTGACAGAGAACACAGATTAATATTAACACACTCACTGACACACTGTGTATATCATGACCCACAGTCAGATACACACTGTGAAGTGTAAAACATCCCCACTGTCCTCAGTAATATTAACACACTGACAGAGAACACAGATTAATATTAACACACTCACTGACACACTGTGTATATCATGACCCACAGTCAGATACACCCTGTGAAGTGTAAAATACCCCCACTGTCCTCAGGAATATTAACACACTGACAGAGAACACAGATTAATATTAACACACTCACTGACACACTGTGTATATCATGACCCACAGTCAGATACACCCTGTGAAGTGTAAAACACCCCCACTGTCCTCAGGAATATTAACACACTGACAGAGAACACAGATTAATATTAACACACTCACTGACACACTGTGTATATCATGACCCATAGTCAGATACACCCTGTGAAGTGTAAAACACCCCCACTGTCCTCAGGAATATTAACACACTGACAGAGAACACAGATTAATATTAACACACTCACTGACACACTGTGTATATCATGACCCACAGTCAGATACACTCTGTGAAGTGTAAAACACCCCCACTGTCCTCAGGAATATTAACACACTGACAGAGAAAACAGATTAATATTAACACACTCACTGACACACTGTGTATATCATGACCCACAGTCAGATACACCCTGTGAAGTGTAAAACACCCCCACTGTCCTCAGTAATATTAACACACTGACAGAGAACACAGATTAATATTAACAGACTCACTGACACACTGTGTACATCATGACCCACAGTCAGATAAACCCTGTGAAGTGTAAAATACCCCCCCTGTCCTCAGTAATATTAACACACTGACAGAGAACACAGATTAATATTAACACACTCACTGACACACTGTGTATATCATGACCCACAGTCAGATACACCCTGTGAAGTGTAAAACACCCCCACTGTCCTCAGTAATATTAACACACTGACAGAGAACACAGATTAATATTAACACGCTCACTGACACACTGTGACATCATGACCCACAGTCAGATACACCCTGTGAACTGTAAAACACACCCACTGTCCTCAGTAATATTAACACACTGACAGAGAACACAGATTAATATTAACACACTCACTGACACACTGTGTACATCATGACCCACAGTCAGATACACCCTGTGAAGTGTAAAACACCCCCAATGTCCTCAGTAATATTAACACACTGACAGAGAACACAGATTAATATTAACACACTCACTGACACACTGTGTACATCATGACACACAGTCAGATAAACTCTGTGAAGTGTAAAACACCCCCACTGTCCTCAGTAATATTAACACACTGACAGAGAACACAGATTAATATTAACACACTCACTGACACACTGTGTACATCATGACCCACAGTCAGATACACCCTGTGAAGTGTAAAACACCCCCACTGTCCTCAGTAATATTAACACACTGACAGAGAACACAGATTAATATTAACACACTCACTGACACACTGTGTATATCATGACCCACAGTCAGATAAACCCTGTGAAGTGTAAAACACCCCCACTGTCCTCAGCAATATTAACACACTGACAGAGAACACAGATTAATATTAACACACTCACTGACACACTGTGTACATCATGACCCACAGTCAGATACACCCTGTGAAGTGTAAAACACCCCCACTGTCCTCAGTAATATTAACACATTGACAGAGAACACAGATTAATATTAACACACTCACTGACACACTGTGTATATCATGACCCACAGTCAGATAAACCCTGTGAAGTGTAAAACACCCCCACTGTCCTCAGCAATATTAACACACTGACAGAGAACACAGATTAATATTAACACACTCACTGACACACTGTGCATATCATGATCCACAGTCAGATACACCCTGTGAAGTGTAAAACACCCCCACTGTCCTCAGTAATATTAACACACTGACAGAGAACACAGATTAATATTAACACACTCACTGACACACTGTGTATATCATGACCCACAGTCAGATACACCCTGTGAAGTGTAAAACACCCCCACTGTCCTCAGTAATATTAACACACTGACAGAGAACACAGATTAATATTAACACACTCACTGACACACTGTGTACATCATGACCCACAGTCAGATACACCCTGTGAAGTGTAAAACATCCCCACTGTCCTCAGGAATATTAACACACTGACAGAGAACACAGATTAATATTAACACACTCACTGACACACTTTGTATATCATGACCCACAGTCAGATACACCCTGTGAAGTGTAAAACACCCCCACTGTCCTCAGGAATATTAACACACTGACAGAGAACACAGATTAATATTAACACACTCACTGACACACTGTGTATATCATGACCCACAGTCAGATACACCCTGTGAAGTGTAAAACACCCCCACTGCCCTCAGGAATATTAACACACTGACAGAGAACACAGATTAATATTAACACACTCACTGACACACTGTGTACATCATGACCCACAGTCAGATACACCCTGTGAAGAGTAAAACACCCCCATTGTCCTCAGGAATATTAACACACTGACAGAGAACACAGATTAATATTAACACACTCACTGACACACTGTGTATATCATGACCCACAGTCAGATAAACCCTGTGAAGTGTAAAACACCCCCACTGTCCTGAGTAATATTAGCACACTGACAGAGAACACAGATTAATATTAACACACTCACTGACACACTGTGTACATCATGACCCACAGTCAGATAAACCCTGTGAAGTGTAAAACACCCCCACTGTCCTCAGTAATATTAACACACTGACAGAGAACACAGATTAATATTAACACACTCACTGACACACTGTGTATATCATGACCCACAGTCAGATACACCCTGTGAAGTGTAAAACACCCCCACTGTCCTCAGTAATATTAACACACTGACAGAGAACACAGATTAATATTAACACACTCACTGACACACTGTGTACATCATGACCCACAGTCAGATACACCCTGTGAAGTGTAAAACACCCCCTCTGTCCTCAGGAATATTAACACACTGACAGAGAACACAGATTAATATTAACACACTCACTGACACACTGTGCATATCATGACCCACAGCCAAATAAACCCTGTGAAGTGTAAAACACCTCCACTGTCCTCAGTAATATTAACACACTGACAGAGAACACAGATTAATATTAACACACTCACTGACACACTGTGTATATCATGACCCACAGTCAGATACACCCTGTGAAGTGTAAAACACCCCACTGTCCTCAGGAATATTAACACACTGACAGAGAACACAGATTAATATTAACACTCTCACTGACACACTGTGTATATCATGACCCACAGTCAGATACACCCTGTGAAGTGTAAAACACCCCCACTGTCCTCAGGAATATTAACACACTGACAGAGAACACAGATTAATATTAACACACTCACTGACACACTGTGTACATCATGACCCACAGTCAGATACACCCTGTGAAGTGTAAAACACCCCCACTGTCCTCAGGAATATTAACACACTGACAGAGAACACAGATTAATATTGACACACTCACTGACACACTGTGTACATCATGACCCACAGTCAGATACACCCTGTGAAGTGTAAAACACCCCCACTGTCCTCAGTAATATTAACACACTGACAGAGAACACAGATTAATATTAACACACTCACTGACACACTGTGTATATCATGACCCACAGTCAGATACTCCCTGTGAAGTGTAAAACACCCCCACTGTCCTCAGTAATATTAACACACTGACAGAGAACACAGATTAATATTAACACACTCACTGACACACTGTGTACATCATGACCCACAGTCAGATACACCCTGTGAAGTGTAAAACACCCCCACTGTCCTCAGTAATATTAACACACTGACAGAGAACACAGATTAATATTAACACACTCACTGACACACTTTGTATATCATGACCCACAGTCAGATACACCCTGTGAAGTGTAAAACACCCCCACTGTCCTCAGGAATATTAACACACTGACAGAGAACACAGATTAATATTAACACACTCACTGACACACTGTGTATATCATGACCCACAGTCAGATACACCCTGTGAAGTGTAAAACACCCCCACTGCCCTCAGGAATATTAACACACTGACAGAGAACACAGATTAATATTAACACACTCACTGACACACTGTGTACATCATGACCCACAGTCAGATACACCCTGTGAAGAGTAAAACACCCCCATTGTCCTCAGGAATATTAACACACTGACAGAGAACACAGATTAATATTAACACACTCACTGACACACTGTGTATATCATGACCCACAGTCAGATAAACCCTGTGAAGTGTAAAACACCCCCACTGTCCTGAGTAATATTAGCACACTGACAGAGAACACAGATTAATATTAACACACTCACTGACACACTGTGTACATCATGACCCACAGTCAGATAAACCCTGTGAAGTGTAAAACACCCCCACTGTCCTCAGTAATATTAACACACTGACAGAGAACACAGATTAATATTAACACACTCACTGACACACTGTGTATATCATGACCCACAGTCAGATACACCCGGTGAAGTGTAAAACACCCCCACTGTCCTCAGGAATATTAACACACTGACAGAGAACACAGATTAATATTAACACACTCACTGACACACTGTGTACATCATGACCCACAGTCAGATAAACCCTGTGAAGTGTAAAACACCCCCACTGTCCTCAGTAATATTAACACACTGACAGAGAACACAGATTAATATTAACAGTCTCACTGACACATTGTGTATATCATGACCCACAGTCAGATACACCCTGTGAAGTGTAAAACACCCCCACTGTCCTCAGGAATATTAACACACTGACAGAGAACACAGATTAATATTAACACACTCACTGACACACTGTGTACATCATGACCCACAGTCAGATACACCCTGTGAAGTGTAAAACACCCCCACTGTCCTCAGCAATATTAACACACTGACAGAGAACACAGATTAATATTAACACACTCACTGACACACTGTGTATATCATGACCCACAGTCAGATACACCCTGTGAAGTGTAAAACACCCCCACTGTCCTCAGTAATATTAACACACTGACAGAGAACACAGATTAATATTAACACACTCACTGACACACTGTGCATATCATGACCCACAGTCAGATACACCCTGTGAAGTGTAAAACACCCCCACTGTCCTGAGGAATATTAACACACTGACAGTGAAGACAGATTAATATTACCACACTCACTGACACACTGTGTACATCATGACCCACAGTCAGATACACCCTGTGAAGTGTAAAACACCCCCACTGTCCTCAGGAATATTAACACACTGACAGAGAACACAGATTAATATTAACACACTCACTGACACACTGTGTACATCATGATCCACAGTCAGATACACCCTGTGAAGTGTAAAACACCCCCACTGTCCTCAGCAATATTAACACACTGACACAGAACACAGATTAATAGAAACACACTCACTGACACACTGTGTATATCATGACCCACAGTCAGATACACCCTGTGAAGTGTAAAACATCCCACTGTCCTCAGTAATATTAACACACTGACAGAGAACACAGATTAATATTAACACACTCACTGACACACTGTGTATATCATGACCCACAGTCAGATACACCCTGTGAAGTGTAAAACACCCCCACTGTCCTCAGGAATATTAACACACTGACAGAGTACACAGATTAATATTAACAGACTCACTGACACACTGTGTATATCATGACCCACAGTCAGATACACCCTGTGAAGTGTAACACACCCCCACTGTCCTCAGTAATATTAACACACTGACAGAGAACACAGATTAATATTAACATACTCACTGACACACTGTGTACATCATGACCCACAGTCAGATACACCCTGTGAAGTGTAAAACACCCCCACTGTCCTCAGTAATATTAACACACTGACAGAGAACACAGATTAATATTAACACACTCACTGACACACTGTGTACATCATGACCCACAGTCAGATACACCCTGTGAAGTGTAAAACACCCCCACTGTCCTCAGTAATATTAACACACTGACAGAGAACACAGATTAATATTAACATACTCACTGACACACTGTGTACATCATGACCCACAGTCAGATACACCCTGTGAAGTGTAAAACACCCCCACTGTCCTCAGGAATATTAACACACTGACAGAGAACACAGATTAATATTAACACACTCACTGACACACTGTGTACATCATGACCCACAGTCAGATACACCCTGTGAAGTGTAAAACACCCCCACTGTCCTCAGTAATATTAACACACTGACAGAGAACACAGATTAATATTAACACACTCACTGACACACTCTGTATATCATGACCCACAGTCAGATACACCCTGTGAAGTGTAAAACACCCCCACTGTCCTCAGTAATATTAACACACTGACAGAGAACACAGATTAATATTAACATACTCACTGACACACTGTGTACATCATGACCCACAGTCAGATACACCCTGTGAAGTGTAAAACATCCCCACTGCCCTCAGGAATATTAACACACTGACAGAGAACACAGATTAATATTAACACACTCACTGACACACTGTGTATATCATGACCCACAGTCAGATAAACCCTGTGAAGTGTAAAACACCCCCACTGTCCTCAGCAATATTAACACACTGACAGAGAACACAGATTAATATTAACACACTCACTGACACACTGTGTATATCATGACCCACAGTCAGATACACCCTGTGAAGTGTAAAACACCCCCACTGTCCTCAGTAATATTAACACACTGACAGAGAACACAGATTAATATTAACACACTCACTGACACACTGTGTATATCATGACTCACAGTCAGATACACCCTGTGAAGTGTAAAACACCCCCACTGTCCTCAGTAATATTAACACACTGACAGAGAACACAGATTAATATTAACACACTCACTGACACACTTTGTACATCATGACCCATAGTCAGATACACCCTGTGAAGTGTAAAACACCCCCACTGTCCTCAGTAATATTAACACACTGACAGAGAACACAGATTAATATTAACACACTCACTGACACACTGTGTACATCATGACCCACAGTCAGATACACCCTGTGAAGTGTAAAACACCCCCTCTGTCCTCAGGAATATTAACACACTGACAGAGAACACAGATTAATATTAACACACTCACTGACACACTGTGCATATCATGACCCACAGCCAAATAAACCCTGTGAAGTGTAAAACACCTCCACTGTCCTCAGTAATATTAACACACTGACAGAGAACACAGATTAATATTAACACACTCACTGACACACTGTGTATATCATGACCCACAGTTAGATACACCCTGTGAAGTGTAAAACACCCCACTGTCCTCAGGAATATTAACACACTGACAGAGAACACAGATTAATATTAACACTCTCACTGACACACTGTGTATATCATGACCCACAGTCAGATACACCCTGTGAAGTGTAAAACACCCCCACTGTCCTCAGGAATATTAACACACTGACAGAGAACACAGATTAATATTAACACTCTCACTGACACACTGTGTACATCATGACCCACAGTCAGATACACCCTGTGAAGTGTAAAACACCCCCACTGTCCTCAGGAATATTAACACACTGACAGAGAACACAGATTAATATTGACACACTCACTGACACACTGTGTACATCATGACCCACAGTCAGATACACCCTGTGAAGTGTAAAACACCCCCACTGTCCTCAGTAATATTAACACACTGACAGAGAACAAAGATTAATATTAACACACTCACTGACACACTGTGTATATCATGACCCACAGTCAGATACTCCCTGTGAAGTGTAAAACACCCCCACTGTCCTCAGTAATATTAACACACTGACAGAGAACACAGATTAATATTAACACACTCACTGACACACTGTGTATATCATGACCCACAGTCAGATACACCCTGTGAAGTGTAAAACACCCCCACTGTCCTCAGTAATATTAACACACTGACAGAGAACACAGATTAATATTAACACACTCACTGACACACTGTGTATATCATGACCCACAGTCAGATACACCCTGTGAAGTGTAAAACACCCCCACTGTCCTCAGTAATATTAACACACTGACAGAGAACACAGATTAATATTAACATACTCACTGACACACTGTGTACATCATGACCCACAGTCAGATAAACCCTGTGAAGTGTAAAACACCCCCACTGTCCTCAGTAATATTAACACACTGACAGAGAACACAGATTAATATTAACACACTCACTGACACACTGTGTATATCATGACTCACAGTCAGATACACCCTGTGAAGTGTAAAACACCCCCACTGTCCTCAGTAATATTAACACACTGACAGAGAACACAGATTAATATTAACACACTCACTGACACACTGTGTATATCATGATCCACAGTCAGATACACCCTGTGAAGTGTAAAACACCCCCACTGTCCTCAGTAATATTAACACACTGACAGAGAACACAGATTAATATTAACATACTCACTGACACACTGTGTACATCATGACCCACAGTCAGATACACCCTGTGAAGTGTAAAACATCCCCACTGCCCTCAGGAATATTAACACACTGACAGAGAACACAGATTAATATTAACACACACACTGACACACTGTGTATATCATGACCCACAGTCAGATAAAGCCTGTGAAGTGTAAAACACCCCCACTGTCCTCAGCAATATTAACACACTGACAGAGAACACAGATTAATATTAACACACTCACTGACACACTGTGTATATCATGACCCACAGTCAGATACACCCTGTGAAGTGTAAAACACCCCCACTGTCCTCAGTAATATTAACACACTGACAGAGAACACAGATTAATATTAACACACTCACTGACACACTGTGTATATCATGACTCACAGTCAGATACACCCTGTGAAGTGTAAAACACCCCCACTGTCCTGAGTAATATTAACACACTGACAGAGAACACAGATTAATATTAACACACTCACTGACATACTTTGTACATCATGACCCATAGTCAGATACACCCTGTGAAGTGTAAAACACCCCCACTGTCCTCAGTAATATTAACACACTGACAGAGAACACAGATTAATATTAACACACTCACTGACACACTGTGTACATCATGACCCACAGTCAGATACAACCTGTGAAGTGTAAAACACCCCCACTGTCCTCAGGAATATTAACACACTGACAGAGAACACAGATTAATATTAACACACTCCAATGACACACTGTGCATATCATGACCCACAGCCAAATAAACACTGTGAAGTGTAAAACACCCCCACTGTCCTCAGTAATATTAACACACTGACAGAGAACACAGATTAATATTAACACACTCACTGACACACTGTGTATATCATGACCCACAGTCAGATACACCCTGTGAAGTGTAAAACACCCCACTGTCCTCAGGAATATTAACACACTGACAGAGAACACAGATTAATATTAACACTCTCACTGACACACTGTGTACATCATGACCCACAGTCAGATACACCCTGTGAAGTGTAAAACACCCCCACTGTCCTCAGGAATATTAACACACTGACAGAGAACACAGATTAATATTAACACTCTCACTGACACACTGTGTACATCATGACCCACAGTCAGATACACCCTGTGAAGTGTAAAACACCCCCACTGTCCTCAGGAATATTAACACACTGACAGAGAACACAGATTAATATTGACACACTCACTGACACACTGTGTACATCATGACCCACAGTCAGATACACCCTGTGAAGTGTAAAACACCCCCACTGTCCTCAGTAATATTAACACACTGACAGAGAACACAGATTAATATTAACACACTCACTGACACACTCTGTATATCATGACCCACAGTCAGATACACCCTGTGAAGTGTAAAACACCCCCACTGTCCTCAGTAATATTAACACACTGACAGAGAACACAGATTAATATTAACATACTCACTGACACACTGTGTACATCATGACCCACAGTCAGATACACCCTGTGAAGTGTAAAACATCCCCACTGCCCTCAGGAATATTAACACACTGACAGAGAACACAGATTAATATTAACACACTCACTGACACACTGTGTATATCATGACCCACAGTCAGATAAACCCTGTGAAGTGTAAAACACCCCCACTGTCCTCAGCAATATTAACACACTGACAGAGAACACAGATTAATATTAACACACTCACTGACACACTGTGTATATCATGACCCACAGTCAGATACACCCTGTGAAGTGTAAAACACCCCCACTGTCCTCAGTAATATTAACACACTGACAGAGAACACAGATTAATATTAACACACTCACTGACACACTGTGTATATCATGACTCACAGTCAGATACACCCTGTGAAGTGTAAAACACCCCCACTGTCCTCAGTAATATTAACACACTGACAGAGAACACAGATTAATATTAACACACTCACTGACACACTTTGTACATCATGACCCATAGTCAGATACACCCTGTGAAGTGTAAAACACCCCCACTGTCCTCAGTAATATTAACACACTGACAGAGAACACAGATTAATATTAACACTCTCACTGACACACTGTGTATATCATGACCCACAGTCAGATACACCCTGTGAAGTGTAAAACACCCCCACTGTCCTCAGGAATATTAACACACTGACAGAGAACACAGATTAATATTAACACTCTCACTGACACACTGTGTACATCATGACCCACAGTCAGATACACCCTGTGAAGTGTAAAACACCCCCACTGTCCTCAGTAATATTAACACACTGACAGAGAACACAGATTAATATTGACACACTCACTGACACACTGTGTACATCATGACCCACAGTCAGATACACCCTGTGAAGTGTAAAACATCCCCACTGCCCTCAGGAATATTAACACACTGACAGAGAACACAGATTAATATTAACACACTCACTGACACACTGTGTATATCATGACCCACAGTCAGATAAACCCTGTGAAGTGTAAAACACCCCCACTGTCCTCAGCAATATTAACACACTGACAGAGAACACAGATTAATATTAACACACTCACTGACACACTGTGTATATCATGACCCACAGTCAGATACACCCTGTGAAGTGTAAAACACCCCCACTGTCCTCAGTAATATTAACACACTGACAGAGAACACAGATTAATATTAACACACTCACTGACACACTGTGTATATCATGACCCACAGTCAGATACACCCTGTGAAGTGTAAAACATCCCCACTGCCCTCAGGAATATTAACACACTGACAGAGAACACAGATTAATATTAACACACACACTGACACACTGTGTATATCATGACCCACAGTCAGATAAAGCCTGTGAAGTGTAAAACACCCCCACTGTCCTCAGCAATATTAACACACTGACAGAGAACACAGATTAATATTAACACACTCACTGACACACTGTGTATATCATGACCCACAGTCAGATACACCCTGTGAAGTGTAAAACACCCCCACTGTCCTCAGTAATATTAACACACTGACAGAGAACACAGATTAATATTAACACACTCACTGACACACTGTGTATATCATGACTCACAGTCAGATACACCCTGTGAAGTGTAAAACACCCCCACTGTCCTGAGTAATATTAACACACTGACAGAGAACACAGATTAATATTAACACACTCACTGACATACTTTGTACATCATGACCCATAGTCAGATACACCCTGTGAAGTGTAAAACACCCCCACTGTCCTCAGTAATATTAACACACTGACAGAGAACACAGATTAATATTAACACACTCACTGACACACTGTGTACATCATGACCCACAGTCAGATACAACCTGTGAAGTGTAAAACACCCCCACTGTCCTCAGGAATATTAACACACTGACAGAGAACACAGATTAATATTAACACACTCCAATGACACACTGTGCATATCATGACCCACAGCCAAATAAACACTGTGAAGTGTAAAACACCCCCACTGTCCTCAGTAATATTAACACACTGACAGAGAACACAGATTAATATTAACACACTCACTGACACACTGTGTATATCATGACCCACAGTCAGATACACCCTGTGAAGTGTAAAACACCCCACTGTCCTCAGGAATATTAACACACTGACAGAGAACACAGATTAATATTAACACTCTCACTGACACACTGTGTACATCATGACCCACAGTCAGATACACCCTGTGAAGTGTAAAACACCCCCACTGTCCTCAGGAATATTAACACACTGACAGAGAACACAGATTAATATTAACACTCTCACTGACACACTGTGTACATCATGACCCACAGTCAGATACACCCTGTGAAGTGTAAAACACCCCCACTGTCCTCAGGAATATTAACACACTGACAGAGAACACAGATTAATATTGACACACTCACTGACACACTGTGTACATCATGACCCACAGTCAGATACACCCTGTGAAGTGTAAAACACCCCCACTGTCCTCAGTAATATTAACACACTGACAGAGAACACAGATTAATATTAACACACTCACTGACACACTCTGTATATCATGACCCACAGTCAGATACACCCTGTGAAGTGTAAAACACCCCCACTGTCCTCAGTAATATTAACACACTGACAGAGAACACAGATTAATATTAACATACTCACTGACACACTGTGTACATCATGACCCACAGTCAGATACACCCTGTGAAGTGTAAAACATCCCCACTGCCCTCAGGAATATTAACACACTGACAGAGAACACAGATTAATATTAACACACTCACTGACACACTGTGTATATCATGACCCACAGTCAGATAAACCCTGTGAAGTGTAAAACACCCCCACTGTCCTCAGCAATATTAACACACTGACAGAGAACACAGATTAATATTAACACACTCACTGACACACTGTGTATATCATGACCCACAGTCAGATACACCCTGTGAAGTGTAAAACACCCCCACTGTCCTCAGTAATATTAACACACTGACAGAGAACACAGATTAATATTAACACACTCACTGACACACTGTGTATATCATGACTCACAGTCAGATACACCCTGTGAAGTGTAAAACACCCCCACTGTCCTCAGTAATATTAACACACTGACAGAGAACACAGATTAATATTAACACACTCACTGACACACTTTGTACATCATGACCCATAGTCAGATACACCCTGTGAAGTGTAAAACACCCCCACTGTCCTCAGTAATATTAACACACTGACAGAGAACACAGATTAATATTAACACTCTCACTGACACACTGTGTATATCATGACCCACAGTCAGATACACCCTGTGAAGTGTAAAACACCCCCACTGTCCTCAGGAATATTAACACACTGACAGAGAACACAGATTAATATTAACACTCTCACTGACACACTGTGTACATCATGACCCACAGTCAGATACACCCTGTGAAGTGTAAAACACCCCCACTGTCCTCAGTAATATTAACACACTGACAGAGAACACAGATTAATATTGACACACTCACTGACACACTGTGTACATCATGACCCACAGTCAGATACACCCTGTGAAGTGTAAAACATCCCCACTGCCCTCAGGAATATTAACACACTGACAGAGAACACAGATTAATATTAACACACTCACTGACACACTGTGTATATCATGACCCACAGTCAGATAAACCCTGTGAAGTGTAAAACACCCCCACTGTCCTCAGCAATATTAACACACTGACAGAGAACACAGATTAATATTAACACACTCACTGACACACTGTGTATATCATGACCCACAGTCAGATACACCCTGTGAAGTGTAAAACACCCCCACTGTCCTCAGTAATATTAACACACTGACAGAGAACACAGATTAATATTAACACACTCACTGACACACTGTGTATATCATGACTCACAGTCAGATACACCCTGTGAAGTGTAAAACACCCCCACTGTCCTCAGTAATATTAACACACTGACAGAGAACACAGATTAATATTAACACACTCACTGACACACTTTGTACATCATGACCCATAGTCAGATACACCCTGTGAAGTGTAAAACACCCCACTGTCCTCAGTAATATTAACACACTGACAGAGAACACAGATTAATATTAACACTCTCACTGACACACTGTGTATATCATGACCCACAGTCAGATACACCCTGTGAAGTGTAAAACACCCCCACTGTCCTCAGTAATATTAACACACTGACAGAGAACACAGATTAATATTAACACACTCACTGACACACTGTGTATATCATGACCCACAGTCAGATACACCCTGTGAAGTGTAAAACACCCCCACTGTCCTGAGTAATATTAACACACTGACAGAGAACACAGATTAATATTAACATACTCACTGACACACTGTGTACATCATGACCCACAGTCAGATAAACCCTGTGAAGTGTAAAACACCCCCACTGTCCTCAGTAATATTAACACACTGACAGAGAACACAGATTAATATTAACACACTCACTGACACACTGTGTATATCATGACTCACAGTCAGATACACCCTGTGAAGTGTAAAACACCCCCACTGTCCTCAGTAATATTAACACACTGACAGAGAACACAGATTAATATTAACACACTCACTGACACACTGTGTATATCATGATCCACAGTCAGATACACCCTGTGAAGTGTAAAACACCCCCACTGTCCTCAGTAATATTAACACACTGACAGAGAACACAGATTAATATTAACATACTCACTGACACACTGTGTACATCATGACCCACAGTCAGATACACCCTGTGAAGTGTAAAACATCCCCACTGCCCTCAGGAATATTAACACACTGACAGAGAACACAGATTAATATTAACACACACACTGACACACTGTGTATATCATGACCCACAGTCAGATAAAGCCTGTGAAGTGTAAAACACCCCCACTGTCCTCAGCAATATTAACACACTGACAGAGAACACAGATTAATATTAACACACTCACTGACACACTGTGTATATCATGACCCACAGTCAGATACACCCTGTGAAGTGTAAAACACCCCCACTGTCCTCAGTAATATTAACACACTGACAGAGAACACAGATTAATATTAACACACTCACTGACACACTGTGTATATCATGACTCACAGTCAGATACACCCTGTGAAGTGTAAAACACCCCCACTGTCCTGAGTAATATTAACACACTGACAGAGAACACAGATTAATATTAACACACTCACTGACATACTTTGTACATCATGACCCATAGTCAGATACACCCTGTGAAGTGTAAAACACCCCCACTGTCCTCAGTAATATTAACACACTGACAGAGAACACAGATTAATATTAACACACTCACTGACACACTGTGTACATCATGACCCACAGTCAGATACAACCTGTGAAGTGTAAAACACCCCCACTGTCCTCAGGAATATTAACACACTGACAGAGAACACAGATTAATATTAACACACTCCAATGACACACTGTGCATATCATGACCCACAGCCAAATAAACACTGTGAAGTGTAAAACACCCCCACTGTCCTCAGTAATATTAACACACTGACAGAGAACACAGATTAATATTAACACACTCACTGACACACTGTGTATATCATGACCCACAGTCAGATACACCCTGTGAAGTGTAAAACACCCCACTGTCCTCAGGAATATTAACACACTGACAGAGAACACAGATTAATATTAACACTCTCACTGACACACTGTGTACATCATGACCCACAGTCAGATACACCCTGTGAAGTGTAAAACACCCCCACTGTCCTCAGGAATATTAACACACTGACAGAGAACACAGATTAATATTAACACTCTCACTGACACACTGTGTACATCATGACCCACAGTCAGATACACCCTGTGAAGTGTAAAACACCCCCACTGTCCTCAGGAATATTAACACACTGACAGAGAACACAGATTAATATTGACACACTCACTGACACACTGTGTACATCATGACCCACAGTCAGATACACCCTGTGAAGTGTAAAACACCCCCACTGTCCTCAGTAATATTAACACACTGACAGAGAACACAGATTAATATTAACACACTCACTGACACACTGTGTATATCATGACCCACAGTCAGATACTCCCTGTGAAGTGTAAAACACCCCCACTGTCCTCAGTAATATTAACACACTGACAGAGAACACAGATTAATATTAACACACTCACTGACACACTGTGTATATCATGACCCACAGTCAGATACACCCTGTGAAGTGTAAAACACCCCCACTGTCCTCTGTAATATTAACACACTGACAGAGAACACAGATTAATATTAACACACTCACTGACACACTGTGTATATCATGACCCACAGTCAGATACACCCTGTGAAGTGTAAAACACTCCCACTGTCCTGAGTAATATTAACACACTGACAGAGAACACAGATTAATATTAACACACTCACTGACACTGTGTACATCATGACCCACAGTCAGATACACCCTGTGAAGTGTATAACACCCCCACTGTCCTCAGCAATATTAACACACTGACAGAGAACACAGATTAATATTAACAGACTCACTGACACACTGTGTATATCATGACCCAAAGTCAGATACACCCTGTGAAGTGTAAAACACCCCCACTGTCCTCAGTAATATTAACACACTGACAGAGAACACAGATTAATATTAACACACTCACTGACACACTGTGTATATCATGACTCACAGTCAGATACACCCTGTGAAGTGTAAAACACCCCACTGTCCTCA
Source organism: Heterodontus francisci (assembly GCF_036365525.1). Lineage (NCBI taxonomy): Eukaryota > Metazoa > Chordata > Chondrichthyes > Heterodontiformes > Heterodontidae > Heterodontus > Heterodontus francisci. Next base: position 888,607 of record NW_027140773.1, on the reverse strand, counting down.
GTAATATTAACACACTGACAGAGAACACAGATTAATATTAACACACTCACTGACACACTGTGTATATCATGATCCACAGTCAGATACACCCTGTGAAGTGTAAAACACCCCCACTGTCCTCAGTAATATTAACACACTGACAGAGAACACAGATTAATATTAACACACTCACTGACACACTGTGTACATCATGACCCACAGTCAGATACACCCTGTGAAGTGTAAAACACCCCCACTGTCCTCAGGAATATTAACACACTGACAGAGAACACAGATTAATATTAACACACTCACTGACACACTGTGTATATCATGACCCACAGTCAGATACATCCTGTGAAGTGTAAAACACCCCCACTGTCCTCAGTAATATTAGCACACTGACAGAGAACACAGATTAATATTAACACACTCACTGACACACTGTGTACATCATGACCCACAGTCAGATACACCCTGTGAAGTGTAAAACACCCCCACTGTCCTCAGGAATATTAACACACTGACAGAGAACACAGATTAATATTAACACACTCACTGACACACTGTGTATATCATGACCCACAGTCAGATACACCCTGTGAAGTGTAAAACACCCCCACTGTCCTCAGTAATATTAACACACTGACAGAGAACACAAATTAATATTAACAGACTCACTGACACACTGTGTATATCATGACCCACAGTCAGATACACCCTGTGAAGTGTAAAACACCCCCACTGTCCTCAGTAATATTAACACACTGACAGAGAACACAGATTAATATTAACACACTCACTGACACACTGTGTATATCATGACCCACAGTCAGATAAACCCTGTGAAGTGTAAAACACCCCCACTGTCCTCAGTAATATTAACACACTGACAGAGAACACAGATTAATATTAACACACTCACTGACACACTGTGTATATCATGACCCACAGTCAGATACACCCTATGAAGTGTAAAACACCCCCACTGTCCTCAGCAATATTAACACACTGACAGAGAACACAGATTAATATTAACACTCTCACTGACACACTGTGTACATCATGACCCACAGTCAGATACACCCTGTGAAGTGTAAAACACCCCCACTGTCCTCAGGAATATTAACACACTGACAGAGAACACAGATTAATATTGACACACTCACTGACACACTGTGTACATCATGACCCACAGTCAGATACACCCTGTGAAGTGTAAAACACCCCCACTGTCCTCAGTAATATTAACACACTGACAGAGAACACAGATTAATATTAACACACTCACTGACACACTGTGTATATCATGACCCACAGTCAGATACTCCCTGTGAAGTGTAAAACACCCCCACTGTCCTCAGTAATATTAACACACTGACAGAGAACACAGATTAATATTAACACACTCACTGACACACTGTGTATATCATGACCCACAGTCAGATACACCCTGTGAAGTGTAAAACACCCCCACTGTCCTCAGTAATATTAACACACTGACAGAGAACACAGATTAATATTAACACACTCACTGACACACTGTGTATATCATGACCCACAGTCAGATACACCCTGTGAAGTGTAAAACACCCCCACTGTCCTGAGTAATATTAACACACTGACAGAGAACACAGATTAATATTAACACACTCACTGACACACTGTGTACATCATGACCCACAGTCAGATACACCCTGTGAAGTGTAAAACACCCCCACTGTCCTCAGCAATATTAACACACTGACAGAGAACACAGATTAATATTAACAGACTCACTGACACACTGTGTATATCATGACCCACAGTCAGATACACACTGTGAAGTGTAAAACACCCCCACTGTCCTCAGTAATATTAACACACTGACAGAGAACACAGATTAATATTAACACACTCACTGACACACTGTGTATATCATGACCCACAGTCAGATACACCCTGTGAAGTGTAAAACACCCCACTGTCCTCAGGAATATTAACACACTGACAGAGAACACAGATTAATATTAACACTCTCACTGACACACTGTGTACGTCATGACCCACAGTCAGATACACCCTGTGAAGTGTAAAACACCCCCACTGTCCTCAGGAATATTAACACACTGACAGAGAACACAGATTAATATTAACACTCTCACTGACACACTGTGTACATCATGACCCACAGTCAGATACACCCTGTGAAGTGTAAAACACCCCCACTGTCCTCAGGAATATTAACACACTGACAGAGAACACAGATTAATATTAACACAGTCACTGACACACTGTGTATATCATGACCCACAGTCAGATACACCCTGTGAAGTGTAAAACACCCCCACTGTCCTCAGTAATATTAACACACTGACAGAGAACACAGATTAATATTAACACACTCACTGACACACTGTGTATATCATGACCCACAGTCAGATACACCCTGTGAAGTGTAAAACACCCCCACTGTCCTGAGTAATATTAACACACTGACAGAGAACACAGATTAATATTAACACACTCACTGTCACACTGTGTACATCATGACCCACAGTCAGATACACCCTGTGAAGTGTAAAACACCCCCACTGTCCTCAGCAATATTAACACACTGACAGAGAACACAGATTAATATTAACAGACTCACTGACACACTGTGTATATCATGACCCACAGTCAGATACACCCTGTGAAGTGTAAAACACCCCCACTGTGCTCAGTAATATTAACACACTGACAGAGAACACAGATTAATATTAACACACTCACTGACACACTGTGTATATCATGACTCACAGTCAGATACACCCTGTGAAGTGTAAAACACCCCCACTGTCCTCAGTAATATTAACACACTGACAGAGAACACAGATTAATATTAACACACTCACTGACACACTGTGTATATCATGATCCACAGTCAGATACACCCTGTGAAGTGTAAAACACCCCCACTGTCCTCAGTAATATTAACACACTGACAGAGAACACAGATTAATATTAACACACTCACTGACACACTGTGTACATCATGACCCACAGTCAGATACACCCTGTGAAGTGTAAAACACCCCCACTGTCCTCAGGAATATTAACACACTGACAGAGAACACAGATTAATATTAACACACTCACTGACACACTGTGTATATCATGACCCACAGTCAGATACATCCTGTGAAGTGTAAAACACCCCCACTGTCCTCAGTAATATTAGCACACTGACAGAGAACACAGATTAATATTAACACACTCACTGACACACTGTGTACATCATGACCCACAGTCAGATACACCCTGTGAAGTGTAAAACACCCCCACTGTCCTCAGGAATATTAACACACTGACAGAGAACACAGATTAATATTAACACACTCACTGACACACTGTGTATATCATGACCCACAGTCAGATACACCCTGTGAAGTGTAAAACACCCCCACTGTCCTCAGTAATATTAACACACTGACAGAGAACTCAAATTAATATTAACAGACTCACTGACACACTGTGTATATCATGACCCACAGTCAGATACACCCTGTGAAGTGTAAAACACCCCCACTGTCCTCAGTAATATTAACACACTGACAGAGAACACAGATTAATATTAACACACTCACTGACACACTGTGTATATCATGACCCACAGTCAGATAAACCCTGTGAAGTGTAAAACACCCCCACTGTCCTCAGTAATATTAACACACTGACAGAGAACACAGATTAATATTAACACACTCACTGACACACTGTGTATATCATGACCCACAGTCAGATACACCCTATGAAGTGTAAAACACCCCCACTGTCCTCAGGAATATTAACACACTGACAGAGAACACAGATTAATATTAACACACTCACTGACGCACTGTGTATATCATGACCCACAGTCAGATACACCCTGTGAAGTGTAAAACATCCCCACTGTCCTCAGTAATATTAACACACTGACAGAGAACACAGATTAATATTAACACACTCACTGACACACTGTGTATATCATGACCCACAGCCAGATAAACCCTGTGAAGTGTAAAACACCCCCACTGTCCTCAGTAATATTAACACACTGACAGAGAACACAGATTAATATTAACACACTCACTGACACACTGTGTACATCATGACCCACAGTCAGATAAACCCTGTGAAGTGTAAAACACCCCCACTGTCCTCAGGAATATTAACACACTGACAGAGAACACAGATTAATATTAACACACTCACTGACACACTGTGCATATCATGACCCACAGTCAGATACACCCTGTGAAGTGTAAAACACCCCCACTGTCCTCAGTAATATTCACACACTGACAGAGAACACAGATTAATATTAACACACTCACTGACACACTGTGTATATCATGACCCACAGTCAGATACACCCTGTGAAGTGTAAAACACTCCCACTGTCCTCAGTAATATTAACACACTGACAGAGAACACAGATTAATATTAACACACTCACTGACACACTGTGTACATCATGACCCACAGTCAGATAAACCCTGTGAAGTGTAAAACACCCCCACTGTCCTCAGCAATATTAACACACTGACAGAGAACACAGATTAATATTAACACACTCACTGACACACTGTGTATATCATGACCCACAGTCAGATACACCCTGTGAAGTGTAAAACACCCCCACTGTCCTGAGTAATATTAACACACTGACAGAGAACACAGATTAATATTAACACACTCACTGACACACTGTGTATATCATGACCCACAGTCAGATACACCCTGTGAAGTGTAAAACACGCCCACTGTCCTCAGCAATATTAACACACTGACAGAGAACACAGATTAATATTAACACACTCACTGACACACTTTGTACATCATGACCCATAGTCAGATACACCCTGTGAAGTGTAAAACACCCCCACTGTCCTCAGGAATATTAACACACTGACAGAGAACACAGATTAATATTAACACACTCACTGACACACTGTGCATATCATGACCCACAGCCAGATAAACCCTGTGAAGTATAAAACACCCCCACTGTCCTCAGTAATATTAACACACTGACAGAGAACACAGATTAATATTAACACACTCACTGACACACTGTGTATATCATGACCCACAGTCAGATACACCCTGTGAAGTGTAAAACACCCCACTGTCCTCAGGAATATTAACACACTGACAGAGAACACAGATTAATATTAACACTCTCACTGACACACTGTGTATATCATGACCCACAGTCAGATACACCCTGTGAAGTGTAAAACACCCCCACTGTCCTCAGGAATATTAACACACTGACAGAGAACACAGATTAATATTAACACTCTCACTGACACACTGTGTACATCATGACCCACAGTCAGATACACCCTGTGAAGTGTAAAACACCCCCACTGTCCTCAGGAATATTAACACACTGACAGAGAACACAGATTAATATTGACACACTCACTGACACACTGTGTACATCATGACCCACAGTCAGATATACCCTGTGAAGTGTAAAACATCCCCACTGTCCTCAGTAATATTAACACACTGACAGAGTACACAGATTAATATTAACACACTCACTGACACACTGTGTATATCATGACCCACAGTCAGATACACCCTGTGAAGTGTAAAACACCCCCACTGTCCTCAGTAATATTAACACATTGACAGAGAACACAGATTAATATTAACACACTCACTGACACACTGTGTACATCATGACCCACAGCCAGATAAACCCTGTGAAGTGTAAAACACCCCCACTGTCCTCAGGAATATTAACACACTGACAGAGAACACAGATTAATATTAACACACTCACTGACACACTGTTTACATCATGACCCACAGTCAGATACACCCTGTGAAGTGTAAAACACCCCAACTGTCCTCAGGAATATTAACACACTGACAGAGAACACAGATTAATATTAACACACTCACTGACACACTGTGTATATCATGACCCACAGTCAGATACATCCTGTGAAGTGTAAAACACCCCCACTGTCCTCAGTAATATTAGCACACTGACAGAGAACACAGATTAATATTAACACACTCACTGACACACTGTGTACATCATGACCCACAGTCAGATACACCCTGTGAAGTGTAAAACACCCCCACTGTCCTCAGGAATATTAACACACTGACAGAGAACACAGATTAATATTAACACACTCACTGACACACTGTGTATATCATGACCCACAGTCAGATACACCCTGTGAAGTGTAAAACACCCCCACTGTCCTCAGTAATATTAACACACTGACAGAGAACTCAAATTAATATTAACAGACTCACTGACACACTGTGTATATCATGACCCACAGTCAGATACACCCTGTGAAGTGTAAAACACCCCCACTGTCCTCAGTAATATTAACACACTGACAGAGAACACAGATTAATATTAACACACTCACTGACACACTGTGTATATCATGACCCACAGTCAGATAAACCCTGTGAAGTGTAAAACACCCCCACTGTCCTCAGTAATATTAACACACTGACAGAGAACACAGATTAATATTAACACACTCACTGACACACTGTGTATATCATGACCCAGAGTCAGATACACCCTATGAAGTGTAAAACACCCCCACTGTCCTCAGTAATATTAACACACTGACAGAGAACACAGATTAATATTAACACACTCACTGACACACTGTGCATATCATGACCCACAGTCAGATACACCCTGTGAAGTGTAAAACACCCCCACTGTCCTCAGTAATATTCACACACTGACAGAGAACACAGATTAATATTAACACACTCACTGACACACTGTGTATATCATGACCCACAGTCAGATACACCCTGTGAAGTGTAAAACACTCCCACTGTCCTCAGTAATATTAACACACTGACAGAGAACACAGATTAATATTAACACACTCACTGACACACTGTGTACATCATGACCCACAGTCAGATAAACCCTGTGAAGTGTAAAACACCCCCACTGTCCTCAGCAATATTAACACACTGACAGAGAACACAGATTAATATTAACACACTCACTCACACACTGTGTATATCATGACCCACAGTCAGATACACCCTGTGAAGTGTAAAACACCCCCACTGTCCTGAGTAATATTAACACACTGACAGAGAACACAGATTAATATTAACACACTCACTGACACACTGTGTATATCATGACCCACAGTCAGATACACCCTGTGAAGTGTAAAACACGCCCACTGTCCTCAGCAATATTAACACACTGACAGAGAACACAGATTAATATTAACACACTCACTGACACACTTTGTACATCATGACCCATAGTCAGATACACCCTGTGAAGTGTAAAACACCCCCACTGTCCTCAGGAATATTAACACACTGACAGAGAACACAGATTAATATTAACACACTCACTGACACACTGTGCATATCATGACCCACAGCCAGATAAACCCTGTGAAGTGTAAAACACCCCCACTGTCCTCAGTAATATTAACACACTGACAGAGAACACAGATTAATATTAACACACTCACTGACACACTGTGTATATCATGACCCACAGTCAGATACACCCTGTGAAGTGTAAAACACCCCACTGTCCTCAGGAATATTAACACACTGACAGAGAACACAGATTAATATTAACACTCTCACTGACACACTGTGTATATCATGACCCACAGTCAGATACACCCTGTGAAGTGTAAAACACCCCCACTGTCCTCAGGAATATTAACACACTGACAGAGAACACAGATTAATATTAACACTCTCACTGACACACTGTGTACATCATGACCCACAGTCAGATACACCCTGTGAAGTGTAAAACACCCCCACTGTCCTCAGGAATATTAACACACTGACAGAGAACACAGATTAATATTGACACACTCACTGACACACTGTGTACATCATGACCCACAGTCAGATACACCCTGTGAAGTGTAAAACATCCCCACTGTCCTCAGTAATATTAACACACTGACAGAGTACACAGATTAATATTAACACACTCACTGACACACTGTGTATATCATGACCCACAGTCAGATACACCCTGTGAAGTGTAAAACACCCCCACTGTCCTCAGTAATATTAACACATTGACAGAGAACACAGATTAATATTAACACACTCACTGACACACTGTGTACATCATGACCCACAGCCAGATAAACCCTGTGAAGTGTAAAACACCCCCACTGTCCTCAGGAATATTAACACACTGACAGAGAACACAGATTAATATTAACACACTCACTGACACACTGTGTACATCATGACCCACAGTCAGATACACCCTGTGAAGTGTAAAACACCCCCACTGTCCTCAGTAATATTAACACACTGACAGAGAACACAGATTAATATTAACACACTCACTGACACACTGTGTACATCATGACCCACAGTCAGATACACCCTGTGAAGTGTAAAACACCCCCACTGTCCTCAGGAATATTAACACACTGACAGAGAACACAGATTAATATTAACACACTCACTGACACACTGTGACACCATGACCCACAGTCAGATACACCCTGTGAAGTGTAAAACAACCCCACTGTCCTCAGCAATATTAACACACTGACAGAGAACACAGATTAATATTAACATACTCACTGACACACTGTGTACATCATGACCCACAGTCAGATACACACTGTGAAGTGTAAAACACCCCCACTGTCCTCAGTAATATTAACACACTGACAGAGAACACAGATTAATATTAACACACTCACTGACACACTGTGTACATCATGTCCCACAGTCAGATACACCCTGTGAAGTGTAAAACACCCCCACTGTCCTCAGTAATATTAACACACTGACAGAGAACACAGATTAATATTAACACACTCACTGACACACTGTGTATATCATGACCCACAGTCAGATACACCCTGTGAAGTTTAAAACACCCCCACTGTCCTCAGTAATATTAACACACTGACAGAGAACACAGATTAATATTAACATACTCACTGACACACTGTGTCCATCATGACCCACAGTCAGATACACCCTGTGAAGTGTAAAACACCCCCACTGTCCTCAGTAATATTAACACACTGACAGAGAACACAGATTAATATTAACACACTCACTGACACACTGTGTATATCATGACTCACAGTCAGATACACCCTGTGAAGTGTAAAACACCCCCACTGTCCTCAGTAATATTAACACACTGACAGAGAACACAGATTAATATTAACACACTCACTGACACACTGTGTATATCATGACCCACAGTCAGATACACCCTGTGAAGTGTAAAACACCCCCACTGTCCTCAGTAATATTAACACACTGACAGAGAACACAGATTAATATTAACACACTCACTGACACACTTTGTACATCATGACCCATAGTCAGATACACCCTGTGAAGTGTAAAACACCCCCACTGTCCTCAGGAATATTAACACACTGACAGGGAACACAGATTAATATTAACACACTCACTGACACACTGTGTACATCATGACCCACAGTCAGATACACCCTGTGAAGTGTAAAACACCCCCACTGTCCTCAGGAATATTAACACACTGACAGAGAACACAGATTAATATTAACACACTCACTGACACACTGTGCATATCATGACCCACAGCCAGATAAACCCTGTGAAGTGTAAAACACCCCCACTGTCCTCAGTAATATTAACACACTGACAGAGAACACAGATTAATATTAACACACTCACTGACACACTGTGTATATCATGACCCACAGTCAGATACACCCTGTGAAGTGTAAAACACCCCACTGTCCTCAGGAATATTAACACACTGACAGAGAACACAGATTAATATTAACACTCTCACTGACACACTGTGTATATCATGACCCACAGTCAGATACACCCTGTGAAGTGTAAAACACCCCCACTGTCCTCAGGAATATTAACACACTGACAGAGAACACAGATTAATATTAACACTCTCACTGACACACTGTGTACATCATGACCCACAGTCAGATACACCCTGTGAAGTGTAAAACACCCCCACTGTCCTCAGGAATATTAACACACTGACAGAGAACACAGATTAATATTGACACACTCACTGACACACTGTGTACATCATGACCCACAGTCAGATACACCCTGTGAAGTGTAAAACACCCCCACTGTCCTCAGTAATATTAACACACTGACAGAGAACACAGATTAATATGAACACACTCACTGAGACACTGTGTATATCATGACCCACAGTCAGATACTCCCTGTGAAGTGTAAAACTCCCCCACTGTCCTCAGTAATATTAACACACTGACAGAGAACACAGATTAATATTAACACACTCACTGACACACTGTGTATATCATGACCCACAGTCAGATACTCCCTGTGAAGTGTAAAACACCCCCACTGTCCTCAGTAATATTAACACACTGACAGAGAACACAGATTAATATTAACACACTCACTGACACACTGTGTATATCATGACCCACAGTCAGATACACCCTGTGAAGTGTAAAACACCCCCACTGTCCTCAGTAATATTAACACACTGACAGAGAACACAGATTAATATTAACACACTCACTGACACACTGTGTACATCATGACCCACAGTCAGATACACCCTGTGAAGTGTAAAACATCCCCACTGTCCTCAGGAATATTAACACACTGACAGAGAACACAGATTAATATTAACACACTCACTGACACACTGTGTATATCATGACCCACAGTCAGATACACCCTGTGAAGTGTAAAACACCCCCACTGTCCTCGGTAATATTAACACCTGACAGAGAACACAGATTAATATTAACACACTCACTGACACACTGTGTACATCATGACCCACAGTCAGATACACCCTGTGAAGTGTAAAACACCCCCACTGTCCTCAGTAATATTAACACACTGACAGAGAACACAGATTAATATTAACACACTCACTGACACAATGTGTATATCATGACCCACAGTCAGATACACCCTGTGAAGTGTAAAACACCCCCACTGTCCTGAGTAATATTAGCACACTGACAGAGAACACAGATTAATATTAACACACTCACTGACACACTGTGTATATCATGACCCACATTCAGATACACCCTGTGAAGTGTAAAACACCCTCACTGTCCTCAGTAATATTAACACACTGACAGAGAACACAGATTAATATTAACACACTCACTGACACACTGTGTACATCATGACCCACAGTCAGATACACCCTGTGAAGTGTAAAACACCCCCACTGTCCTCAGTAATATTAACACACTGACAGAGAACACAGATTAATATTAACACACTCACTGACACACTGTGTACATCATGACCCACAGTCAGATACACCCTGTGAAGTGTAAAACACCCCCACTGTCCTCAGGAATATTAACACACTGACAGAGAACACAGATTAATATTAACACACTCACTGACACACTGTGTACATCATGACCCACAGTCAGATACACCCTGTGAAGTGTAAAACACCACCACTGTCCTCAGCAATATTAACACACTGACAGAGAACACAGATTAATATTAACAGACTCACTGACACACTGTGTATATCATGACCCACAGTCAGATACACCCTGTGAAGTGTAAAACACCCCCACTGTCCTCAGTAATATTAACACACTGACAGAGAACACAGATTAATATTAACACACTCACTGACACACTGTGTATATCATGACTCACAGTCAGATACACCCTGTAAGTGTAAAACACCCCCACTGTCCTCAGTAATATTAACACACTGACAGAGAACACAGATTAATATTAACACACTCACTGACACACTGTGTACATCATGACCCACAGTCAGATACACCCTGTGAAGTGTAAAACACCCCCACTGTCCTCAGGAATATTAACACACTGACAGAGAACACAGATTAATATTAACACACTCACTGACACACTGTGTACATCATGATCCACAGTCAGATACACCCTGTGAAGTGTAAAACACCCCCACTGTCCTCAGTAATATTAACACACTGACAGAGAACACAGATTAATATTAACACACTCAGTGACACACTGTGTATATCATGACCCACAGTCAGATACACCCTGTGAAGTGTAAAACACCCCCACTGTCCTCAGTAATATTAGCACACTGACAGAGAACACAGATTAATATTAACACACTCACTGACACACTGTGTACATCATGACCCACAGTCAGATACACCCTGTGAAGTGTAAAACACCCCCACTGTCCTCAGGAATATTAACACACTGACAGAGAACACAGATTAATATTAACACACTCACTGACACACTGTGTATATCATGACCCACAGTCAGATACACCCTGTGAAGTGTAAAACACCGCCACTGCCCTCAGTAATATTAACACACTGACAGAGAACACAGATTAATATTAACACACTCACTGACACACTGTGTACATCATGACCCACAGTCAGATAAACCCTGTGAAGTGTAAAACACCCCCACTGTCCTCAGGAATATTAACACACTGACAGAGAACACAGATTAATATTAACACACTCACTGACACACTGTGTATATCATGACCCACAGTCAGATACACCCTATGAAGTGTAAAACACCCCCACTGTCCTCAGGAATATTAACACACTGACAGAGAACACAGATTAATATTAACACACTCACTGACACACTGTGTATATCATGACCCACAGTCAGATACACCCTATGAAGTGTAAAACACCCCCACTGTCCTCAGTAATATTAACAAACTGACAGAGAACACAGATTAACATTAACACACTCACTGACACACTGTGTATATCATGACCCACAGTCAGATACACCCTGTGAAGTGTAAAACACCCCCACTGTCCTCAGTAATATTAACACACTGACAGAGAACACAGATTAATATTAACACATTCACTGACACACTGTGTATATCATGACCCACAGTCAGATACACCCTGTGAAGTGTAAAACATCCCCACTGTCCTCAGTAATATTAACACACTGACAGAGAACACAGATTAATATTAACACACTCACTGACACACTGTGTACATCATGACCCACAGTCAGATAAACCCTGTGAAGTGTAAAACACCCCCACTGTCCTCAGGAATATTAACACACTGACAGAGAACACAAATTAATATTAACACACTCACTGACACACTGTGTATATCATGACCCACAGTCAGATACACCCTGTGAAGTGTAAAACACCCCCACTGTCCTCAGTAATATTAACACACTGACAGAGAACACAGATTAATATTAACACACTCACTGACACACTTTGTATATCATGACCCACAGTCAGATAAACCCTGTGAAGTGTAAAACACCCCCACTGTCCTCAGTAATATTAACACACTGACAGAGAACACAGATTAATATTAACACACTCACTGACACACTGTGTACATCATGACCCACAGTCAGATAAACCCTGTGAAGTGTAAAACACCCCCACTGTCCTCAGGAATATTAGCACACTGACAGAGAACACAGATTAATATTAACACACTCACTGACACACTGTGTACATCATGACCCACAGTCAGATACACCCTGTGAAGTGTAAAACACCCCCACTGTCCTCAGCAATATTAACACACTGACAGAGAACACAGATTAATATTAACAGACTCACTGACACACTGTGTATATCATGACCCACAGTCAGATACACCCTGTGAAGTGTAAAACACCCCCACTGTCCTCAGTAATATTAACACACTGACAGAGAACACAGATTAATATTAACACACTCACTGACACACTGTGTATATCATGACTCACAGTCAGATACACCCTGTAAGTGTAAAACACCCCCACTGTCCTCAGTAATATTAACACACTGACAGAGAACACAGATTAATATTAACACACTCACTGACACACTGTGTATATCATGATCCACAGTCAGATACACCCTGTGAAGTGTAAAACACCCCCACTGTCCTCAGTAATATTAACACACTGACAGAGAACACAGATTAATATTAACACACTCACTGACACACTGTGTACATCATGACCCACAGTCAGATACACCCTGTGAAGTGTAAAACACCCCCACTGTCCTCAGGAATATTAACACACTGACAGAGAACACAGATTAATATTAACACACTCACTGACACACTGTGTATATCATGATCCACAGTCAGATACACCCTGTGAAGTGTAAAACACCCCCACTGTCCTCAGGAATATTAACACACTGACAGAGAACACAGATTAATATTAACACACTCACTGACACACTGTGTATATCATGACCCACAGTCAGATACATCCTGTGAAGTGTAAAACACTTCCACTGTCCTCAGTAATATTAGCACACTGACAGAGAACACAGATTAATATTAACACACTCACTGACACACTGTGTACATCATGACCCACAGTCAGATACACCCTGTGAAGTGTAAAACACCCCCACTGTCCTCAGGAATATTAACACACTGACAGAGAACACAGATTAATATTAACACACTCACTGACACACTGTGTATATCATGACCCACAGTCAGATACACCCTGTGAAGTGTAAAACACCGCCACTGCCCTCAGTAATATTAACACACTGACAGAGAACACAGATTAATATTAACACACTCACTGACACACTGTGTACATCATGACCCACAGTCAGATAAACCCTGTGAAGTGTAAAACACCCCCACTGTCCTCAGGAATATTAACACACTGACAGAGAACACAGATTAATATTAACACACTCACTGACACACTGTGTATATCATGACCCACAGTCAGATACACCCTGTGAAGTGTAAAACACCCCCACTGTCCTCAGGAATATTAACACACTGACAGAGAACACAGATTAATATTAACATACTCACTGACACACTGTGTATATCATGAACCACAGTCAGATACTCCCTGTGAAGTGTAAAACACCCCCACTGCCCTCAGGAATATTAACACACTGACAGAGAACACAGATTAATATTAACACACTCACTGACACACTGTGTATATCATGACCCACAGTCAGATACACCCTGTGAAGTGTAAAACACCGCCACTGCCCTCAGTAATATTAACACACTGACAGAGAACACAGATTAATATTAACACACTCACTGACACACTGTGTACATCATGACCCATAGTCAGATAAACCCTGTGAAGTGTAAAACACCCCCACTGTCCTCAGGAATATTAACACACTGACAGAGAACACAGATTAATATTAACACACTCACTGACACACTGTGTATATCATGACCCACAGTCAGATACACCCTATGAAGTGTAAAACACCCCCACTGTCCTCAGGAATATTAACACACAGACAGAGAACACAGATTAATATTAACACACTCACTGACACACTGTGTATATCATGACCCACAGTCAGATACACCCTATGAAGTGTAAAACACCCCCACTGTCCTCAGTAATATTAACACACTGACAGAGAACACAGATTAATATTAACACACTCACTGACACACTGTGTATATCATGACCCACAGTCAGATACACCCTGTGAAGTGTAAAACACCCCCACTGTCCTCAGTAATATTAACACACTGACAGAGAACACAGATTAATATTAACACATTCACTGACACACTGTGTATATCATGACCCACAGTCAGATACACCCTGTGAAGTGTAAAACATCCCCACTGTCCTCAGTAATATTAACACACTGACAGAGAACACAGATTAATATTAACACACTCACTGACACACTGTGTACATCATGACCCACAGTCAGATACACCCTGTGAAGTGTAAAACACCCCCACTGTCCTCAGGAATATTAACACACTGACAGAGAACACAAATTAATATTAACACACTCACTGACACACTGTGTATATCATGACCCACAGTCAGATACACCCTGTGAAGTGTAAAACACCCCCAATGTCCTCAGTAATATTAACACACTGACAGAGAACACAGATTAATATTAACAGACTCACTGACACACTGTGTATATCATGACCCACAGTCAGATAAACCCTGTGAAGTGTAAAACACCCCCACTGTCCTCAGTAATATTAACACACTGACAGAGAACACAGATTAATATTAACACACTCACTGACACACTGTGTACATCATGACCCACAGTCAGATAAACCCTGTGAAGTGTAAAACACCCCCACTGTGCTCAGGAATATTAACACACTGACAGAGAACACAGATTAATATTAACACACTCACTGACACATTGTGTACATCATGACCCACAGTCAGATACACCCTGTGAAGTGTAAAACACCCCCACTGTCCTCAGCAATATTAACACACTGACAGAGAACACAGATTAATATTAACAGACTCACTGACACACTGTGTATATCATGACCCACAGTCAGATACACCCTGTGAAGTGTAAAACACCCCCACTGTCCTCAGTAATATTAACACACTGACAGAGAACACAGATTAATATTAACACACTCACTGACACACTGTGTATATCATGACTCACAGTCAGATACACCCTGTAAGTGTAAAACACCCCCACTGTCCTCAGTAATATTAACACACTGACAGAGAACACAGATTAATATTAACACACTCACTGACACACTGTGTATATCATGATCCACAGTCAGATACACCCTGTGAAGTGTAAAACACCCCCACTGTCCTCAGTAATATTAACACACTGACAGAGAACACAGATTAATATTAACACACTCACTGACACACTGTGTACATCATGACCCACAGTCAGATACACCCTGTGAAGTGTAAAACACCCCCACTGTCCTCAGGAATATTAACACACTGACAGAGAACACAGATTAATATTAACACACTCACTGACACACTGTGTATATCATGATCCACAGTCAGATACACCCTGTGAAGTGTAAAACACCCCCACTGTCCTCAGGAATATTAACACACTGACAGAGAACACAGATTAATATTAACACACTCACTGACACACTGTGTATATCATGACCCACAGTCAGATACATCCTGTGAAGTGTAAAACAATTCCACTGTCCTCAGTAATATTAGCACACTGACAGAGAACACAGATTAATATTAACACACTCACTGACACACTGTGTACATCATGACCCACAGTCAGATACACCCTGTGAAGTGTAAAACACCCCCACTGTCCTCAGGAATATTAACACACTGACAGAGAACACAGATTAATATTAACACACTCACTGACACACTGTGTATATCATGACCCACAGTCAGATACACCCTGTGAAGTGTAAAACACCGCCACTGCCCTCAGTAATATTAACACACTGACAGAGAACACAGATTAATATTAACACACTCACTGACACACTGTGTACATCATGACCCACAGTCAGATAAACCCTGTGAAGTGTAAAACACCCCCACTGTCCTCAGGAATATTAACACACTGACAGAGAACACAGATTAATATTAACACACTCACTGACACACTGTGTATATCATGACCCACAGTCAGATACACCCTGTGAAGTGTAAAACACCCCCACAGTCCTCAGGAATATTAACACACTGACAGAGAACACAGATTAATATTAACATACTCACTGACACACTGTGTATATCATGAACCACAGTCAGATACTCCCTGTGAAGTGTAAAACACCCCCACTGTCCTCAGTAATATTAACACACTGACAGAGAACACAGATTAATATTAACACACTCACTGACACACTGTGTACATCATGACCCACAGACAGATACACCCTGTGAAGTGTAAAACACCCCCACTGTCCTCAGTAATATTAACACACTGACAGAGAACACAGATTAATATTAACACACTCACTGACACACTGTGTATATCATGACCCACAGTCAGATACACCCTATGAAGTGTAAAACACCCCCACTGTCCTCAGGAATATTAACACACTGACAGAGAACACAGATTAATATTAACACACTCACTGACACACTGTGTATATCATGACCCACAGTCAGATACACCCTATGAAGTGTAAAACACCCCCACTGTCCTCAGTAATATTAACACACTGACAGAGAACACAGATTAATATTAACACACTCACTGACACACTGTGTATATCATGACCCACAGTCAGATACACCCTGTGAAGTGTAAAACACCCCCACTGTCCTCAGTAATATTAACACACTGACAGAGAACACAGATTAATATTAACACACTCACTGACACACTGTGTACATCATGACCCACAGTCAGATAAAACCTGTGAAGTGTAAAACACCCCCACTGTCCTCAGGGATATTAACACACTGACAGAGAACACAAATTAATATTAACACACTCACTGACACACTGTGTATATCATGACCCACAGTCAGATACACCCTGTGAAGTGTAAAACACCCCCACTGTCCTCAGTAATATTAACACACTGACAGAGAACACAGATTAATATTAACACACTCACTGACACACTGTGTATATCATGACCCACAGTCAGATAAACCCTGTGAAGTGTAAAACACCCCCACTGTCCTCAGTAATATTAACACACTGACAGAGAACACAGATTAATATTAACACACTCACTGACACACTGTGTACATCATGACCCACAGTCAGATAAACCCTGTGAAGTGTAAAACACCCCCACTGTCCTCAGGAATATTAACACACTGACAGAGAACACAGATTAATATTAACACACTCACTGACACACTGTGTATATCATGACCCACAGTCAGATACACCCTGTGAAGTGTAAAACATCCCCACTGTCCTCAGTAATATTAACACACTGACAGAGAACACAGATTAATATTAACACACTCACTGACACACTGTGTATATCATGACCCACAGTCAGATACACCCTGTGAAGTGTAAAACACCCCCACTGTCCTCAGTAATATTAACTCACTGACAGGGAACACAGATTAATATTAACACACTCACTGACACACTGTGTATATCATGACCCAGAGTCAGATAAACCCTGTGAAGTGTAAAACACCCCCACTGTCCTCAGGAATATTAACACACTGACAGAGAACACAGATTAATATTAACACACTCACTGACACACTGTGTATATCATGACCCACAGTCAGATACACCCTGTGAAGTGTAAAACACCGCCACTGCCCTCAGTAATATTAACACACTGACAGAGAACACAGATTAATATTAACACACTCACTGACACACTGTGTACATCATGACCCACAGTCAGATAAACCCTGTGAAGTGTAAAACACCCCCACTGTCCTCAGGAATATTAACACACTGACAGAGAACACAGATTAATATTAACACACTCACTGACACACTGTGTATATCATGACCCACAGTCAGATACACCCTATGAAGTGTAAAACACCCCCACTGTCCTCAGGAATATTAACACACTGACAGAGAACACAGATTAATATTAACACACTCACTGACACACTGTGTATATCATGACCCACAGTCAGATACACCCTATGAAGTGTAAAACACCCCCACTGTCCTCAGTAATATTAACACACTGACAGAGAACACAGATTAATATTAACACACTCACTGACACACTGTGTATATCATGACCCACAGTCAGATACACCCTGTGAAGTGTAAAACACCCCCACTGTCCTCAGTAATATTAACACACTGACAGAGAACACAGATTAATATTAACACATTCACTGACACACTGTGTATATCATGACCCACAGTCAGATACACCCTGTGAAGTGTAAAACATCCCCACTGTCCTCAGTAATATTAACACACTGACAGAGAACACAGATTAATATTAACACACTCACTGACACACTGTGTACATCATGACCCACAGTCAGATAAACCCTGTGAAGTGTAAAACACCCCCACTGTCCTCAGGAATATTAACACACTGACAGAGAACACAGATTAATATTAACACACTCACTGACACACTGTGTATATCATGACCCACAGTCAGATACACCCTGTGAAGTGTAAAACACCCCCACTGTCCTCAGTAATATTAACACACTGACAGAGAACACAGATTAATATTAACACACTCACTGACACACTGTGTATATCATGACCCACAGTCAGATACACCCTGTGAAGTGTAAAACACCCCCACTGTCCTCAGTAATATTAACACACCGACAGAGAACACAGATTAATATTAACACACTCACTGACACACTGTGTATATCATGACCCACAGTCAGATACACCCTGTGAAGTGTAAAACACCCCCACTGTCCTCAGTAATATTACCACACTGACAGAGAACACAGATTAATATTAACACACTCACTGACACACTGTGTATATCATGACCCACAGTCAGATACACCCTGTGAAGTGTAAAACACCCCCACTGTCCTCAGTAATATTAACACACTGACAGAGAACACAGATTAATATTAACACACTCACTGACACACTGTGTATATCATGACCCACAGTCAGATACACCCTGTGAAGTGTA
This sequence comes from Heterodontus francisci, assembly GCF_036365525.1. NCBI lineage: Eukaryota > Metazoa > Chordata > Chondrichthyes > Heterodontiformes > Heterodontidae > Heterodontus > Heterodontus francisci. The sequence goes on along the minus strand of NW_027140773.1, from coordinate 868,262 downwards.
AAACACCCCCACTGTCCTCAGTAATATTAACACACTGACAGAGAACACAGATTAATATTAACACACTCACTGACACACTGTGTATATCATGACCCACAGTCAGATACACCCTGTGAAGTGTAAAACACCCCCACTGTCCTCAGGAATATTAACACACTGACAGAGAACACAGATTAATATTAACACTCTCACTGACACACTGTGTATATCATGACCCACAGCCAGATACACCCTGTGAAGTGTAAAACACCACCACTGTCCTCAGGAATATTAACACACTGACAGAGAACACAGATTAATATTAACACACTCACTGACACACTGTGTATATCATGACCCACAGTCAGATAAACCCTGTGAAGTGTAAAACATCCCACTGTCCTCAGTAATATTAACACATTGACAGAGAACACAGATTAATATTAACACACTCACTGACACACTGTGTATATCATGACCCACAGTCAGATACACCCTGTGAAGTGTAAAACACCCCCACTGTCCTCAGTAATATTAACACACTGACAGAGAACACAGATTAATATTAACACACTCACTGACACACTGTGTATATCATGACCCACAGTCAGATACACCCTGTGAAGTGTAAAACACCCCCACTGTCCTCAGTAATATTAACACACTGACAGAGAACACAGATTAATATTAACACACTCACTGACACACTGTGTATATCATGACCCACAGTCAGATACACCCTGTGAAGTGTAAAACACCCCCACTGTCCTCAGTAATATTAACACACTGACAGAGAACACAGATTAATATTAACACACTCACTGACACACTGTGTACATCATGACCCACAGTCAGATACACCCTGTGAAGTGTAAAACACCCCACTGTCCTCGGTAATATTAACACCTGACAGAGAACACAGATTAATATTAACACACTCACTGACACACTGTGTATATCATGACCCACAGTCAGATACACTCTGTGAAGTGTAAAACACCCCCACTGTCCTCAGTAATATTAACACACTGACAGAGAACACAGATTAATATTAACACACTCACTGACACACTGTGTATATCATGACCCACAGTCAGATGCACCCTGTGAAGTGTAAAACACCCCCACTGTCCTCAGCAATATTAGCACACTGACAGAGAACACAGATTAATATTAACACACTCACTGACACACTGTGTATATCATGACTCACAGTCAGATACACCCTGTGAAGTGTAAAACACCCCCACTGTCCTGAGTAATATTAACACACTGACAGAGAACACAGATTAATATTAACACACTCACTGACACACTTTGTACATCATGACCCATAGTCAGATACACCCTGTGAAGTGTAAAACACCCCCACTGTCCTCAGGAATATTAACACACTGACAGGAACACAGATTAATATTAACACACTCACTGACACACTGTGTATATCATGACCCACAGTCAGATACACCCTGTGAAGTGTAAAACACCCCCACTGTCCTCAGGAATATTAACACACTGACAGAGAACACAGATTAATATTAACACACTCACTGACACACTGTGTACATCATGACTTAGAGTCAGATACACCCTGCGAAGTGTAAAACACCCCCACTGTCCTCAGGAATATTAACACACTGACAGAGAACACAGATTAATATTAACACACTCACTGACAACTGTGTATATCATGACCCACAGTCAGATACACCCTGTGAAGTGTAAAACACCCCCACTGTCCTCAGGAATATTAACACACTGACAGAGAAAACAGATTCATATTAACACACTCACTGACACACTGTGTACATCATGACCCACAGTCAGATACACCCTGTGAAGTGTAAAACACCCCCACTGTCCTCAGCAATATTAACACACTGACAGAGAACACAGATTAATATTAACACACTCACTGACACACTGTGTATATCATGCCCCACAGTCAGATACACCCTGTGAAGTGTAAAACACCCCCACTGTCCTCAGGAATATTAACACACTGACAGAGAAAACAGATTCATATTAACACACTCACTGACACACTGTGTACATCATGACCCACAGTCAGATACACCCTGTGAAGTGTAAAACACCCCCACTGTCCTCAGGAATATTAACACACTGACAGAGAACACAGATTAATATTAACACACTCACTGACAACTGTGTATATCATGACCCACAGTCAGATACACCCTGTGAAGTGTAAAACACCCCCACTGTCCTCAGGAATATTAACACACTGACAGAGAAAACAGATTCATATTAACACACTCACTGACACACTGTGTACATCATGACCCACAGTCAGATACACCCTGTGAAGTGTAAAACACCCCCACTGTCCTCAGCAATATTAACACACTGACAGAGAACACAGATTAATATTAACACACTCACTGATACACTGTGTATATCATGACCCACAGTCAGATACACCCTGTGAAGTGTAAAACATCCCCACTGTCCTCAGTAATATTAACACACTGACAGAGAACACAGATTAATATTAACACACTCACTGACACACTGTGTATATCATGACCCACAGTCAGATACACCCTGTGAAGTGTAAAACACCTCCACTGTCCTCAGTAATATTAACACACTGACAGAGAACACAGATTAATATTAACACACTCACTGACACACTGTGTATATCATGACCCACAGTCAGATACACCCTGTGAAGTGTAAAACACCCCCACTGTCCTCAGTAATATTAACACACTGACAGGGAACACAGATTAATATTAACACACTCACTGACACACTGTGTATATCATGACCCAGAGTCAGATACACCCTGTGAAGTGTAAAACACCCCCACTGTCCTCATTTCCCGGCGGAGCAGCAGGAGAAGGTAGCGACTCTTCGGTGGGTGAGTGAAGGCATCAGGAGCTGTGTTTTAAAAGTAAGTACTTACTGTTTTACTTACTGTTTTCCTTGTCTTTGAGTTTCTTTTGGCGCCGGAGGAACCGGAAGCTGGTCGGCAGCGAGGACTCCTGGGTAGGTATTTTCCTTAAAGGTGCGGAGCTGAGTGAACCCGAGCCACTACACATGTAGTGTCTCCCACCCATCCTACTCCTCTAACCTAATAATAAGACCCTTTTTACCCTCCTCCTCTAACCAAAAAGGACTGAGCAGGTACGCTATTTACTGTTTTTGTTAATATCTATAGTTGTACTTAACTAAGGGGTAATTGAATAAAAGAAATGGCAGCCAGTGTAGTGTATTGCTCCTCCTGCAGAATGTTCGAGGTGAGGGAAACCTCCGGTGGCCCTGCCGACTTCACCTGCTGGAAGTGCATCCGTCTCCAGCTCCTATCAGACCGTGTTAGGGAATTGGAGCTGGAGCTGGATGAACTGAGGATCATTCGGGAAGCTGAGGGGTTGATAGATAGAAGCTACACGGAGGTCGTTACTCCACAAATCAAAGGCAGCTGGGTAACAGTTAGAGGTGGGAAGAGGTCAGTGCAGGGATCTCCTGTGGTCGTTCCCCTCAACAACAAGTATACAGTTTTAGATACTGTTGGGGGGGACGGCCTATCGGGGGCAGGCTGCAGTGACCGGGCCTCTGGCACGAGGTCCTGCACTGTGGCTCAGAAGGGAAGGAGGGAGAATGGGAGAGCACTAGTCATCGGGGACTCGATGGTGAGGAGTACGGACAGGCGGTTCTGTGGGCGCAGGCGAGACGCACGGATGGTTTGTTGCCTCCCTGGTGCCAGGGTCCGTGATGTTTGTGATCGCGTCTTCAGGATCCTTAAAGGGGAGGGGGAGCAGCCAGAGGTCGTGGTGCACATTGGCACCAACGACGTAGGAAGGAAGGGTGGCACAGATGTTAGAAGTGAGTTTAGGGAGTTAGGCTGGAAGCTGAAAGCTCGGACGGACAGAGTTGTTATCTCTGGTTTGTTGCCGGCGCCACGTGATAGTGAGGCTAGGAATAGGGAGAGAGCACAGCTGAACACGTGGCTGCAAGAATGGTGTAGGAGGGAGGGCTTCCAGTTCTTGGATAATTGGACTGCATTCTGGGGAAGATGGGACCTGTTCAAACAGGACGGGCTGCATCTGAACCAGAGGGGCACCAATATCCTGGGAGGGAGGTTTTCTAGTACTGTTCGGGAGGGTTTAAACTAGTTTGGGAGGGGGATGGGAACCGGACTTGTAGTCCAGGGACCAGTGGGTCCACTCAGAAAGACAGAGTGTAGTGAGGTATTGGGGAAGGTAGCACTGTCGCAGAGGACAGATGGGCACGGAGAAGGGTTAAAGTGCGTATACTTCAACGCAAGAAGCATCAGGAATAAGGTGAGTGAATTGAAGGCGTGGATGGGCACTTGGGACTACGATGTTGTGGCCATCACTGAAACGTGGATAGGTGAGGGGGAGGAATGGTTCTTGGAGGTACCTGGTTATAGATGTTTTCATAAGATTAGGAATGGTGGTAAAAGAGGTGGGGGGGTGGCATTGTTAGTTAGAAATAGTGTAACAACTGCTGAAAGAATTTTCGAGGAGGATCTGCCGACTGAGGCACTGTGGGTTGAGGTCAGGAACAGGAAAGGAGCAGTCACCTTGATGGGAGTTTTCTATCGGCCCCCCAATAGCAGCAGGGAGGTGGAAGAGCAGATTGGGAAACAGATTTTGGAAAGGAGCAGAAGTCACAGGGTAGTAATTATGGGGGATTTCAACTTCCCAAATATTGATTGGCAACTCTTTAGATCGAATAGTTTGGATGGGGTAGTGTTTGTGCAGTATGTCCAGGAAGCTTTTCTGACTCAGTATGTAGACTGCCCGACCAGAGGGGAGGCAATATTGGATTTGGTACTAGGTAATGAACCAGGGCAAGTGATAGAGCTGTTGGTGGGCGAGCACTTTGGAGATAGTGATCACAATTCTGTAGCATTCACTGTGGTAATGGAGAGGGATAGGTATGTGCAACAGGGCAAGGTTTACAATTGGGGGAAGGGTAGATATGATGCTGTCAGGCAGGAACTGAGGAGCATAAGTTGGGAGCATATGCTGGCAGGGAAGGGCACGGTCGAAATGTGGAACTTTTTCAAGGAGCAGATAGTAGGGGCCATTGATAAGCATGTCCCTGTCAGACAGGGAAGGGATGGTCATGTGAGGGAACCGTGGTTGACAAGAGAGGTTGAGAGTCTTGTTAGGAAGAAGAAGGATGCGTATATAAAGTTGAGGAAAAAGGGCACAGGCATAGCTCTGGAGGGATACAAGATGGCCAGGAAGGATCTGAAGAAAGGGATTAGGAGAGCTAAGAGAGGGCATGAAAAATGCTTGGCGGGTAGGATAAAAGAAAACCCCAAGGCCTTTTACGCGTATGTCAGAAATATGAGGATGACTAGGGGGACCATAGGTCCGGTCAAGGACAATAGCGGGAGACTGTGTGTTGAGCCGGAAGAGATAAGTGAGGTTTTGAATGAGTACTTCTCTTCGGTATTTACGAATGAGAAGGGGTGTATTACTGAAGAGGACGGTGTGAAACAGACTGGTAAGCTCGAGGAAGTGCTCGTTAGGAGGGAAGATGTGTTGGGGTTTTTGAATAACTTGAAGATAGACAAGTCTCCCGGGCCTGACGGGGTATATCCAAGGATGTTATGGGAAGCAAGGGATGAAATTGCAGAGCCGCTGGCAATGATCTTTTCATCTTCTCTGCTGACGGGGGTGGTACCAGGTGATTGGAGGGTGGCAAATGTTGTGCCCCTGTTCAAGAAAGGGAATAGGAACAACCCTGGGAATTACAGGCCAGTTAGTCTTACTTCGGTGGTAGGCAAGTTGATGGAAAAGGTGCTGAGGGATAGGATTTCTGAGCATCTGGAAAGACACTGCTTGATTCGGGACAGTCAGCACGGTTTTGTGAGGGGTAGGTCTTGCCTCACAAGCCTGATTGAATTCTTTGAGCAGGTGACCAAGCAAGTGGATGAGGGTAAACCAGTGGATGTGGTGTACATGGATTTTAGTAAGGCATTTGATAAGGTCCCCCATGGTAGACTTATGGAGAAAGTCAGGAGGCATGGGATAGTGGGGAATGTGGCCAGTTGGATTAAGAATTGGCTAACTGATAGAAGGCAGAGAGTGGTCTTAGATGGTAAATACTCAGCCTGGAGCCCAGTTACCAGTGGCGTGCCGCAGGGATCAGTTCTGGGTCCTCTCCTGTTTGTGATTTTTATTAACGACTTGGATGAGGAAGTCGAAGGGTGGGTCAGTAAATTTGCAGATGATACAAAGGTTGGTGGAGTTGTGGATACCGAGGAGGGCTATTGTCGTCTGCAAAGGGACTTGGATAGGTTGCAGTGCTGGGCTGAAAAGTGGCAGATGGTGTTTAACCCTGAAAAGTGTGAGGTCGTCCATTTTGGAAGGACAAACATGAATGCAAAATACTGGGTTAACGGTAGGGTTCTTGGGCATGTGGAGGAGCAGAGAGACCTTGGGGTCTATGTGCATAGATCATTGAAAGTTGCAACTCAAGTGGATAGGGCTGTGAAGAAGGCATATGGGGTGTTAGCGTTCATTAGCAGAGGGATTGAATTTAAGAGCCGTGAGGTGATGATGCAGCTGTACAGGACCTTGGTAAGGCCTCATTTGGAGTACTGTGTGCAGTTCTGGTCGCCTCATTTTAGGAAGGATGTGGAAGCCTTGGAGAGGGTGCAGAGGAGATTTACCAGGATGTTGCCTGGAATGGAGAATAAGTCTTACGAGGAAAGGCTGAACATTCTAGGCCTCTTCTCATTAGAAAGGAGAAGGATGAGGGGTGACATGATAGAGGTTTATAAGATGATCAGGGGAATAGATAGGGTAGACAGTCAGAAACTTTTTCCCCGGGTGGAGCAAAGCGTTACAAGGGGTCATAAATTTAAGGTGAAGGGTGGGAGATATAAGGGGGATGTCAGGGGAAGGTTCTTTACCCAGAGAGTGGTCGAGGCATGGAATGCCTTGCCCGGGGAAGTTGTTGAGTCAGAAACTTTAGGGACTTTCAAAAGGCTTTTGGATAGGTATATGGATAAAGGAGAATGATGGGGTATAGATTAAATTGTCCTTGACAGAGGACAAAGGATCGGCACAACATTGTGGGCCGAAGGGCCTGTTCTGTGCTGTATGTTCTATGTTCTATGTTCTATACTGTTCACCAGGTAACATGTCCCGTGTATATTAAACCATCAGGGGAACACACTCTCCTCACTTATACTGTTCACCTGGTAACATGTACCGTGTATATTAAATCATCAGGGGAACACAATCTCCTCACTCATACAGTTCATTTGGTGACTTGTCCCGTGTGTATTAAACAATCAGGGGAACACACTCTCCTCTCTTATACTGTTCATCTGGTGACATGTCCCGTGTATTTTAAACCATCAGGGGAACACACTCTCCTCACTTAAACTTTTCACCTGTTGACATGTCCCGTGTATATTAAACCATCAGGGGAACACACTCTCCTCACTTACACTGTTCACCTGGCAACATGTCCCATGTATATTAAACCATCAGGGGAACACACTCTCCTCACTTATACTGTTCACCTGGCATCATGTCCCGGGTATATTAAACCATCAGGGGAACACTCTCTCCACACTTAAACTTTTCACCTGGTGACATGTCCCGTGTATATTAAACCATCAGGGAACACACTCTCCTCACTTATTCTGTTCACCTGGCATCATGTCCCGTGTATGTTAAACCATCAGGGGAACACACTCTCCTCACTTATACTGTTCACCTGGTAACATGTCCCGTGTATATTAAACCATCAGGGGAACACACTCTCCTCACTTATACTTTTCACCTGGTGACATGTCCCGTGTATATTAAACCATCAGGGGAACACACTCTCCTCACTTATACTGTTCACCTGGTAACATGTACCGTGTATATTAAATCATCAGGGGAACACAATCTCCTCACTCATACAGTTCATTTGGTGACTTGTGCAGTGTGTATTAAAACATCAGGGGAACACACTCTCCTCTCTTATACTGTTCATCTGGTGACATGTCCCGTGTATTTTAAACCATCAGGGGATCACACTCTCCTCACTTACACTGTTCACCTGGTAACATGTCCCATCTATATTAAACCATCAGGGGAACACACTCTCCTCACTTATACTGTTCACCTGGCATCATGTCCCGTGTATATTAAACCATCAGGGGAACACTCTCTCCTCACTTAAACTTTTCACCTGGTGACATGTCCTGTGTATATTAAACCATCAGGGGAACACACTCTCCTCACTTATACTGTTCACCTGGCATCATGTCCCGTGTATATTAAAACATCAGGGGAACACACTCTCCTCACTTATACTTTTCACCTGGTAACATGTACCGGGTATATTAAACCATCAGGGGAACACACTCTCCTCACTTATACTGTTCACCTGGTAACATGTCATGTGTATATTAAATCATCAGGGGAACACACTCTCCTCACTGAGACTGTTCATCTGGTAACATGTCCCGTGTGTATTAAATCATCAGGGGAACACACTCTCCTCACTCATACAGTTCATTTGGTGACTTGTCCCGTGTGTATTAAACAATCAGGGGAACACACTCTCCTCTCTTATACTGTTCATCTGGTGACATGTCCCGTGTATTTTAAACCATCAGGGGAACACACTCTCCTCACTTAAACTTTTCACCTGGTGACATGTCCCGTGTGTATTAAACCATCAGGGGAACACACTCTCCTCACTTACACTGTTCACCTGGTAACATGTCCCATGTATATTAAACAATCTGGGGAACACATTCTCCTCACTTATACTGTTCACCTGGTGACATGTTCCGTGTATATTAAACAATCAGGGGAACACACTCTCCTCACTTATACTGTTCACCTGGCATCATGTCCTGTGTATATTAAACCATCAGGGGAACACATTCTCCTCACTTACACTGTTCACCTGGTAACATGTCCCGTGTATATTAAACCATCAGGGGAACACACTCTCCTCACTTATACTGTTCACCTGGCAACATGTCCCGTGTGTATTAAACAATCAGGGGAACACACTCTCCTCACTTATACAGTTCACTTGGTGACATGTCCCGTGTGTATTAAACAATCAGGGGAGCACACTCTCCTCACTTATACTGTTCAACTGGTAACATGTCCCGTGTGTATTAAACCATCAGGGGAACACACTCTCCTCACTTATACAGTTCACTTGGTGACATGTCCCGTGCGTATTAAACCATCAGGGGAACACACTCTCCTCACTTATACTGTTCATCTGGTAACATATCACGTCAGTATTAAACCATGAGGGGAACACGCTCTCCTCACTTATACTGTTCACCTGGTGACATATCCCGTGTGTATTAAACAATCAGGGGAACACATTCTCCTCAATTATACTCTTCACCTGGTAACATGTCCCGTGTATATAAAACCATCAGGGGAACACACTCTCCTCACTTATACTGTTCACCTGGTGACATGTCCGTGTATATAAAACCATTAGGGGAACACACTCTCCTCACTTATACTGTTCACCTGGTAACATGTCCCGTGCATATTAAACCATCAGGGGAACACACTCTCCTCACTGATACTGTTCACCTGGTAACATGTCCCGTGTATATAAAACCATCAGGGGAACACACTCTCCTCAATTATACTGTTCACCTGGTCACATGTCCCGTGTATATTAAACAATCAGGGGATCACACTCTCCTCACTTATACTGTTCACCTGGTAACATGTCCCGTGTATATGAAACCATCAGGGGAACCCACTCTCCTCAATTATACTGTTCACCTGGTCACATGTCCCGTGTTATGAAACCATCAGGGGAACACACTCTCCTCACTGAGACAGTTCACCTGGTGAAATGTCCCGTGTGTATTAAACCATCAGGGGAACACACTCTCCTCACATATACTGTTCATCTGGGAAATTTTCCCATGTATTTTAAGCAATCAGAGGAACACACTCTCCTCACTTAAACTGTTCGACCGGAATCGTGTCCCATGTGTATTAAACCATCAGGGAAACACACTCTCCTCACTTATACTGTTCATCTGGTAACATTTCCCGTGTATATTAAACAATCAGGGGAACACACTCTCCTCACTTATACTGTTCACCTGGTGACATGTCCCGTGTGTATTAAACCATCAGGGGAACACACTCTCCTCACTTATACAGTTCACCTGGTAACATGTCCCATGTATATTAAACCATCAGGGGAATACACTCTCCTCACTTATACTGTTCACCAGGTAACATGTCCCGTGTTTATTAAACCATCAGGGGAACACACTCTCCTCACTTATACTGTTCACCTGGTAACATGTCCCGTGTGTATTAAACAATCAGGGGAACACACTCTCCTCTCTTATACTGTTCATCTGGTGACATGTCCCGTGTATTTTAAACCATCAGGGGAACACACTCTCCTCACTTAAACTTTTCACCTGGTAACATGTCCCGTGTGCATTAAACAATCAGGGGAACACACTCTCCTCTCTTATACTGTTCATCTGGTAACATGTCCCGTGTATATTAAACCATCAGGGGAACACACTCTCCTCACTTACACTGTTCACCTGGTAACATGTCCCATCTATATTAAACCATCAGGGGAACACACTCTCCTCACTTATACTGTTCACCTGGCATCATGCCCCGTGTATATTAAACCATCAGGGGAACACTCTCTCCTCACTTAAACTTTTCACCTGGTGACATGTCCCGTGTATATTAAACCATCAGGGAACACACTCTCCTCACTTATACTGTTCACCTGGCATCATGTCCCGTGTATGTTAAACCATCAGGGGAACACACTCTCCTCACTTATACTGTTCACCTGGTAACATGTACCGGGTATATTAAACCATCAGGGGAACACACTCTCCTCTCTTATACTGTTCATCTGGTGACATGTCCCGTGTATTTTAAACCATCAGGGGAACACACTCTCCTCACTTACACTGTTCACCTGGTAACATGTCCCATGTATATTAAACCATCAGGGGAACACACTCTCCTCTCTTATACTGTTCACCTGGCATCATGTCCCGTGTATATTAAACCATCAGGGGAACACTCTCTCCTCACTTAAACTTTTCACCTGGTGACATGTCCTGTGTATATTAAACCATCAGGGGAACACACTCTCCTCACTTATACTGTTCACCTGGCATCATGTCCCGTGTATATTAAAACATCAGGGGAACACACTCTCCTCACTTATACTTTTCACCTGGTAACATATACCGGGTATATTAAATCATCAGGGGAACACACTCTCCTCACTGAGAGTGTTCATCTGGTAACATGTCCCGTGTGTATTAAATCATCAGGGGAACACACTCTCCTCACTTATACTGTTCAGCTTGTCACATGTCCCGTGTGCATTAAACAATCAGGTGAACACACTCCCCTCACATACACTGTTCACCTGGTGACATGTCCCGTGTGTATTAAACGATCAGGGGAACACCCTCTCCTCACTTACACTGATCACCGGGTAACATGTCCTGTGTATATTAAACCATCAGGGGAACACACTCTCTTAACTTATACTGTTCACCTGATAACAAGTCCCGTGTATATGAAACCATCATGGGAACACACTCTCCTCACTTCCACTGTTCACCTGGCAACATGTTCCGTGTGCATTAAAAAATCAGGGGAACACACTCTCCTCACTAATACTGTTCATCTGGTAACGTGTCCCGTCGATATTAAACCATAAGGTGAACAAACTCTCCTCACTTATACTGTTCATCTGGTAACATGTCCCGTGTATATTAAACCATCAGGGGAACACACTCTCCTCACTTATACTGTTCACCTGGTGACATGTCCAGTGTATATTAAACAATCAGGGGAATACACTCTCCTAACTTATACTGTTCACCTGATAACATGTCCCGTGTTTATTAAACAATCAGGGGAAGACTCTCTCATCACTTATACAGTTCACCTGGTAACATGTCCCGTGTATATTAAACAATCATGGGAACACACTCTCCTCACTTATACAGTTCACCTGGTAACATGTCCCGTGTATATTAAACAATCATGGGAACACTCTCTCCTCACTTATACAGTTCACCTGGTAACATGTCCCGTGTATATTAAACAATCAGGCGAACACTCTCTCCTCACTTATACTGTTCACCTGGTAACATGTCCCGTGTATATTAAACAATCATGGGAACACTCTCTCCTCACTTATATTGTTCACCTGGTAACATGTCCCGTGTATATTAAACAATCAGGCGAACACTCTCTCCTCACTTATACTGTTCACCTGGTAACATGTCCCGTTAGTATTAAACAATCAGGCGAACACTCTCTCCTCACTTATACTGTTCACCTGGTAACATGTCCCGTGTATATTAAACCATCAGGGGAACACACTCTCCTCACTTGCACTGTTCACCTGGTAACATGTCCCGTGTATATGAAAACATCATGGGAACACACTCTCCTCACTTCTCCTGTTCAAATGGTAACATGTCCCGTGTGCATTAAAAAATCAGGGGAACACACTCTCCTCACTTATACTGTTCATCTGGTAACGTGTCCCGTGTGTATTAAACCATCAGGAGAACACACTCTCCTCACTGATACTTTTCATCTGGTAACATGTCCCGTGTATATTAAACCATCAGGGGAACTCACTCTCCTCACTTATACTGTTCACCTGGTGACATGTCCCGTGTTTATTAAACAATCAGGGGAACACACTCTCCTCACTTATACTGTTCACCTGGTGACATGACCCGTCAGTATTAAACAATCAGGGGAACACACTCACCTCACTTATACTGTTCGCCTCGTAACATTTTGCGTGTGTATTAAACAATCAGGGGAACACACTCTCCTCACTTATACTGTTCACCTGGTAACATTTCCCTCGTATATTAAACCATCAGGGGAACACACTCTCCTCACTTATACTGTTCACCGCGTAACATGTCGCGTGTGTATTAAACAATCAGGGGAACACACTCTCCTCACTTATACTGTTCATCTGGTAACATGTCCCGTGTATATTAAACCATCAGGGGAACACACTCTCCTCACTTATACTGTTCACCTGGTAACATGTCCTGTGTATATTAAACCATCAGGGGAACACACTCTCCTCACTTATACTGTTCACCTGGTTACATGTCCCGTGTATATGAAACCATCATGGGAACACACTCTCCTCACTTCCACTGTTCACCTGGTAACATGTCCCGTGTGCATTAAGCCATCAGGGGAACACACTCCCCTCACATACACTGTTCACCTGGTGACATGTCCCGTGTGTATTAAACAATCAGGGGAACACACTCTCCTCACTTACACTGATCACCTGGTAACATGTCCTGTGTATATTAAACCATCAGGGGAACACACTCTCCTCACTTATACTGTTCACCTGGTTACATGTCCCGTGTATATGAAACCATCATGGGAACACACTCTCCTCACTTCCACTGTTCACCTGGTAACATGTCCCGTGTGCATTAAGCCATCAGGGGAACACACTCCCCTCACATACACTGTTCACCTGGTGACATGTCCCGTGTGTATTAAACAATCAGGGGAACACACTCTCCTCACTTACACTGATCACCTGGTAACATGTCCTGTGTATATTAAACCATCAGGGGAACACACTCTCTTCACTTATACTGTTCACCTGGTGACCTGTCCCGTGTGCATTAAACAATCAGGGGAACACACTCTCCTCACTTATACTGTTCACCTGGTAACATGTCCTGTGTATATTAAACCATCATGGGAACACACTCTCCTCACTTCTACTGTTCACCTGGTAACATGTCCAGTGTGCATTAAAAAATCAGGGGAACACACTCTCCTCACTTCTTCAGTTCATCTGGTCATATGTCCCGTCGATATTAAACCATAAGGGGAACACACTCTCCTCACTTAGACTGTTCCCCTGGTGACCTGTCCCGTGTGCATTAAACAATCAGGGGAACACACTCTCCTCACTTATACTGTTCATATGGTAACATGTCCCGTGTATATTAAGCCATCAGGGGAACACACTCTCTTCACATATACTGTTCACCTGGTAACATGTCCCATGTATATTAAACCATCAGGGGAACACACTCTCTTCACATATACTGTTCACCTGGTGAAATGTCCCGTGCGTATTAAACAATCAGTGGAACACACTCTCCTCACTTTTACTGTTCACCTCGTAACATGTCGCGTGTGTATTAAACAATCAGGGGAACACACTCTCCGCACTTATACTGTTCACCTGGGAACATGTCTTGTGTATATTAAACCATCAGGGGAACACATTCTCCTCACTTATACTGTTAACCTGGTGACATGTCCCGTGTTTATTAAACAATCAGGGGAACACACTCTCCTCACTTATACTGTTCACCTGGTAACATGTCCTGTGTATATTAAACCATCAGGGGAACACACTCTCCTCACTTATACTGTTCACCTGGTTACATGTCCCGTGTATGTGAAACCATCATGGGAACACACTCTCCTCACTTCCACTGTTCACCTGGTAACATGTCCCGTGTGCATTAAGCCATCAGGGGAACACACCCCCCACACATTCACTGTTCACCTGGTAACATGTCCTGTGTATATTAAACCATCAGGGGAACACACTCTCCTCACTTATACTGTTCACCTGGTAACATGTCCCGTGTATATGAAACCATCATGGGAACACACTCTCCTCACTTCCACTGTTCACCTGGCAACATGTCCCGTGTGCATTAAAAAATCAGGGGAACACACTCTCCTCAATTATACTGTTCATCTGGTAACGTGTCCCGTGTATATTAAACCATCAGGGGAACACACTCTCCTCACTTATACTGTTCATTTGGTCATATGTCCCGTCGATATTAAACCATAAGGTGAACACACTCTCCTCACTTATACTGTTCATCTGGTAACATGTCCCGTGTATATTAAACAATCAGGGGAACACACTCTCCTCACTTATACTGTTCATTTGGTCATATGTCCCGTCGATATTTAACCATAAGGTGAACACACTCTCCTCACTTATACTGTTCATCTGGTAACATGTCCCGTGTATATTAAACAATCAGGGTAACACACTCTCCTCACTTATACTGTTCACCTAGTGACATGTCCTGTGTATATTAAACCATCAGGGGAACACACTCTCCTCACTTATACTGTTCATCTGGTAACATGTCCCGTGTGTATTAAACCATCAGGGGAACTCACTCTCCTCACTTATACTGTTCACCTGGTAACATGTCCCATGTGTATTAAACAATCAGGGTAACACACTCTCCTCACTTATACTGTTCACCTGGTGACATGTCCCATGTGTATTAAACAATCAGGGTAACACACTCTCCTCACTTATACTGTTCACCTGGTGACATGTCCCGTGTATATTAAACAATCAGGGGAACACACTCTCCTCACTTATACTGTTCACCTGGTGACATGTCCCATGTGTATTAAACAATCAGGGTAACACACTCTCCTCACTTATACTGTTCACCTGGTGACATGTCCCGTGTATATTAAACAATCAGGGGAACACACTCTCCTCACTTATACTGTTCACCTGGTGACATGTCGCGTGTGTATTAAACAATCAGGGGAACACACTCTCATCACTTATACTGTTCACCTCGTAACATGTCGCGTGTGTATTAAACAATCAGGGGAACACACTCTCCTCACTTATACTGTTCACCTGGTAACATGTCCTGTGTATATTAAACCATCAGGGGAAGACACTCTCCTCACTTACACTGTTCACCTGGTAACATGTCCCGTGTATATTAAAGAATCAGGGGAACACACTCTCCTCACTTATGCTGATCACCTGGTAACATGTCCTGTGTATATTAAACCATCAGGGGAACACACTCTCCTCACTTATACTGTTCACCTGGTGACATGTCCCGTGTATATTGAAGAATCAGGGGAACACACTCTCCTCACTTATACTGTTCACCTGGTGACATGTCCCGTGTATATTAAACCATCAGGGGAACACACTCTCCTCACTTATACTGTTCACCTGGCAACATATCCTGTGCATATTAAACCTTCAGGGGAACACACTCTCCTCACTTATACTGTTCACCTGGTGACATGTCCCGTGCGTATTAAACAATCAGGGTAACACACTCTCCTCACTTATACTGTTCACCTCGTAACATGTCGCGTGTGTATTAAACAATCAGGGGAACACACTCTCCTCACTTATACTGTTCACCTGTTAACATGTCCTGTGTATATTAAACCATTAGCGGAACACACTCTCTTCACTTATACTGTTCACCTGGTAACATGTCCCGTGTATATGAAACCATCATGGGAACACACTCTGCTCACTTCCACTGTTCACCTGGTAACATGTCCCGTGTGCATTAAAAAATCAGGGGAACACACTCTCCTCACTTATACTGTTCATCTGGAAACGTGTCCCGTGTATATTAAACCATCAGGGGAACACACTCTCCTCACTTCTTCTGTTCATCTGGTAACGTGTCCCGTGTGTATTAAACCATCAGGAGAACACACTCTCCTCACTGATACTGTTCATCTGGTAACATGTCCCGTGTATATTAAACCATCAGGGGAACTCACTCTCCTCACTTATACTGTTCACCTGGTGACATGTCCCGTGTTTATTAAACAATCAGGGGAACACACTCTCCTCACTTATACTGTTCACCTGGTGACATGTCCCGTCAGTATTAAACAATCAGGGGAACACACTCTCCTCACTTATACTGTTCGCCTCGTAACATTTCGCGTTTGTATTAAACAATCAGGGGAACACACTCTCCTCACTTATACTGTTCACCTGGTAACATTTCCCTCGTATATTAAACCATCAGGGGAACACACTCTCCTCACTTATACTGTTCACCTGGGAACATGTCCCGTGTATATTAAACAATCAGGGGAACACACTCTCCTCACTTATACTGTTCATCTGGTAACATGTCCCGTGTATATTAAACCATCAGGGGAACACACTCTCCTCACTTATACTGTTCACCGCGTAACATGTCGCGTGTGTATTAAACAATCAGGGGAACACACTCTCCTCACTTATACTGTTCATCTGGTAACATGTCCCGTGTATATTAAACCATCAGGGGAACACACTCTCCTCACTTATACTGTTCACCTGGTGACATGTCCGTGTTTATTAAACAATCAGGGGAACACACTCTCCTCACTTATACTGTTCACCTGGTAACATGTCCTGTGTATATTAAACCATCAGGGGAACACACTCTCCTCACTTATACTGTTCACCTGGTGACATGTCCCGTGTTTATTAAACAATCAGGGGAACACACTCTCCTCACTTATAATGTTCACCTGGTAACATGTCCCGTGTATATGAAACCATCATGGGAACACACTCTCCTCACTTCCACTGTTCACCTGGTAACACGTCCCGTGTGCATTAAGCCATCAGGGGAACACACTCCACTCACATACACTGTTCACCTGGTAACATGTCCTGTGTATATTAAACCATCAGGGGAACACACTCTCCTCACTTATACTGTTCACCTGGTAACATGTCCCGTGTATATGAAACCATCATGGGAACACACTCTCCTCACTTCCACTGTTCACCTGGTAACATGTCCCGTGTGCATTAAGCCATCAGGGGAACACACTCCCCTCACATACACTGTTCACCTGGTGACCTGTCCCGTGTGCATTAAAAAATCAGGGGAACACACTCTCCTCACTTATACTGTTCACCTGGTAACATGTCCTGTGTATATTAAACCATCATGGGAACACACTCTCCGCACTTATACTGTTCACCTGGGAACATGTCTTGTGTATATTAAACCATCAGGGGAACACATTCTCCTCACTTATACTGTTCACCTGGGAACATGTCTTGTGTATATTAAACCATCAGGGGAACACATTCTCCTCACTTATACTGTTCACCTGGTGACATGTCCCGTGTTTATTAAACAATCAGGGGAACACACTCTCCTCACTTATACTGTTCACCTGGTAACATGTCCTGTGTATATTAAACCATCAGGGGAACACACTCTCCTCACTTATACTGTTCACCTGGTTACATGTCCCGTGTATGTGAAACCATCATGGGAACACACTCTCCTCACTTCCACTGTTCACCTGGTAACATGTCCCGTGTGCATTAAGCCATCAGGGGAACACAGCCCCCTCACATTCACTGTTCACCTGGTAACATGTCCTGTGTATATTAAACCATCAGGGGAACACACTCTCCTCACTTATACTGTTCACCTGGCAACATGTCCCGTGTGCATTAAAAAATCAGGGGAACACACTCTCCTCACTTATACTGTTCATCTGGTAACGTGTCCCGTGTATATTAAACCATCAGGGGAACACACTCTCCTCACTTATACTGTTCATTTGGTCATATGTCCCGTCGATATTAAACCATAAGGTGAACACACTCTCCTCACTTATATTGTTCACCTCGTAACATGTCGCGTGTGTATTAAACAATCAGGGGAACACACTCTCCTCACTTATACTGTTCACCTGGTGACATGTCCCGTGTTTATTGAACAATCAGGGGAACACACTCTCCTCACTTATACTGTTCACCTGGTAACATGTCCCGTGTATATTAAAGAATCAGGGGAACACACTCTCCTCACTTATGCTGTTCACCTGGTAACATGTCCTGTGTATATTAAACCATCAGGGGAACACACTCTCCTCACTTATACTGTTCACCTGGTGACATGTCCCGTGTATATTGAAGAATCAGGGGAACACACTCTCCTCACTTATACTGTTCACCTGGTGACATGTCCCGTGTATATTAAACCATCAGGGGAACACACTCTCCTCACTTATACTGTTCACCTGGCAACATATCCTGTGCATATTAAACCTTCAGGGGAACACACTCTCCTCATTTATACTGTTCACCTGGTGACATGTCCCGTGCGTATTAAACAATCAGGGGAACACACTCTCCTCACTTATACTGTTCACCTGTTAACATGTCCTGTGTATATTAAACCATTAGCGGAAAACACTCTCTTCACTTATACTGTTCACCTGGTACCATGTCCCGTGTATATGAAACCATCATGGGAACACACTCTGCTCACTTCCACTGTTCACCTGGTAACATGTCCCGTGTGCATTAAAAAATCAGGGGAATACACTCTCCTCACTTTTACTGTTCATCTGGAAACGTGTCCCGTGTATATTAAACCATCAGGGGAACACACTCTCCTCACTTCTTCCGTTCATCTGGTAATATGTCCCGTCGATATTAAACCATAAGGGGAACACACTCTCCTCACTTATACTGTTCATCTGGTAACATGTCCCGTGTTTATTAAACCATCAGGGGAACACACTCTCCTCACTTATACTGTTCACCTGGTGACATGTCCCGCGTGTATTAAACAATCAGGGGAACACACTCTCCTCACTTATACTGTTCACCTGGTGTCATGTCCCGTGTTTATTAAACAATCAGGGGAACACACTCTCCTCACTTATACTGTTCACCTGGTAACATGTCCCGTGTATGTTAAACCATCAGGGGAACACAATCTCCTCACTTATCCTGTTCACCTGGTAACATGTCCTGTGCATATTAAACCATCAGGGGAACACACTCTACTCACTTGTACTGTTCACCTGGTAAGATATCCTGTGTGTATTAAACCATCAGAGGAACACAGTCTCCTCACTTATACTGTTCACCGGGTAACATGTCCTGTGTATATTAAACCTTCAGGGGAACACACTCTCCTCACTTATATTGTTCACCTGGTAACATGTCCCGTGTATATTAAACCATCAGGGGAACACACTCTCCTCACTTATACTGTTCATCTGGTAACGTGTCCCGTGTATATTAAACCATCAGGGGAACACACTCTCCTCACTTTTACTGTTCACCTCGTAACATGTCGCGTGTGTATTAAACAATCAGGTTAAAACACTCTCCTCACTTTTACTGTTCACCTCGTAACATGTCGCGTGTGTATTAAACAATCAGGGGAACACACTCTCCTCACTTTTACTGTTCACCTCGTAACATGTCGCGTGTGTATTAAACAATCAGGTTAACACACTCTCCTCACTTTTACTGTTCACCTCGTAACATGTCGCGTGTGTATTAAACAATCAGGGGAACACACTCTCCGCACTTATACTGTTCACCTGGGAACATGTCTTGTGTATATTAAACCATCAGGGGAACACACTCTCCTCACTTATACTGTTCACCTGGTAACATGTCCCGTGTATATGAAACCATCATGGGAACACACTCTCCTCACTTCCACTGTTCACCTGGTGACCTGTCCCGTGTGCATTAAACAATCAGGGGAACACACTCTCCTCACTTCTTCAGTTCATCTGGTCATATGTCCCGTCGATATTAAACCATAAGGGGAACACACTCTCCTCACTTCCACTGTTCCCCTGGTGACCTGTCCCGTGTGCATTAAACAATCAGGGGAACACACTCTCCTCACTTATACTGTTCATATGGTAACATGTCCCGTGTATATTAAACCATCAGGGGAACACACTCTCTTCACATATACTGTTCACCTGGTGAAATGTCCCGTGCGTATTAAACAATCAGGGGAACACACTCTCCTCACTTTTACTGTTCACCTCGTAACATGTCGCGTGTGTATTAAACAATCAGGGGAACACACTCTCCTCACTTTTACTGTTCACCTCGTAACATGTCGCGTGTGTATTAAACAATCAAGGGAACACACTCTCCGCACTTATACTGTTCACCTGGTGACATGTCTTGTGTATATTAAACCATCAGGGGAACACATTCTCCTCACTTATACTGTTCACCAGGTGACATGTCCCGTGTTTATTAAACAATCAGGGGAACACACGCTCCTCACTTATACTGTTCACCTGGTAACATGTCCTGTGTATATTAAACCATCAGGGGAACACACTCTCCTCACTTATACTGTTCACCTGGTTACATGTCCCGTGTATGTGAAACCATCATGGGAACACACTCTCCTCACTTCCACTGTTCACCTGGTAACATGTCCCGTGTGCATTAAGCCATCAGGGGAACACACTCCCCTCACATACACTGTTCACCTGGTAACATGTCCTGTGTATATTAAACCATCAGGGGAACACACTCTCCTCACTTATACTGTTCACCTGGTAACATGTCCCGTGTATATGAAACCATCATGGGAACACACTCTCCTCACTTCCACTGTTCACCTGGCAACATGTCCCGTGTGCATTAAAAAATCAGGGGAACACACTCTCCTCACTTATACTGTTCATCTGGTAACGTGTCCCGTGTATATTAAACCATCAGGGGAACACACTCTCCTCACTTATACTGTTCATTTGGTCATATGTCCCGTCGATATTAAACCATAAGGTGAACACACTCTCCTCACTTATACTGTTCATCTGGTAACATGTTCCGTGTATATTAAACCATCAGGGGAACACACTCTCCCCACTTATACTGTTCAACTGGTGACATGTCCCGTGTATATTAAACAATCAGGGGAACACACTCTCCTCACTTATACTGTTCACCTGGTGACATGTCCCGTGCGTATTAAACAATCAGGGGAACACACTCTCCTCACTAATACTGTTCACCTCGTAACATGTCGCGTGTGTATTAAACAATCAGGGGAACACACTCTCCTCACTTATACTGTTCACCTGGTGACATGTCCCGTGTTTATTAAACAATCAGGGGAACACACTCTCCTCACTTATACTGTTCACCTGTTAACATGTCCTGTGTATATTAAACCATCAGGGGAACACACTCTCCTCACTTATACTGTTCACCTGGTTACATGTCCCGTGTATATGAAACCATCATGGGAACACACTCTCCTCACTTCCACTGTTCACCTGGTAACATGTCCCGTGTGCATTAAGCCATCAGGGGAACACACTCCCCTCACATACACTGTTCACCTGGTGACATGTCCCGTGTGTATTAAACAATCAGGGGAACACACTCTCCTCACTTACACTGATCACCTGGTAACATGTCCTGTGTATATTAAACCATCAGGGGAACACACTCTCTTCACTTATACTGTTCACCTGGTAACAAGTCACGTGTATATGAAACCATCATGGGAACACACTCTCCTCACTTCCACTGTTCACCTGGTAACATGTCCCGTGTGCATTAAACAATCAGGGGAACACACTCTCCTCACTTATATTGTTCACCTGGTAACATGTCCTGTGTATATTAAACCATCATGGGAACACACTCTCCTCACTTCTACTGTTCACCTGGTAACATGTCCGGTGTGCATTAAAAAATCAGGGGAACACACTCTCCTCACTTCTTCAGTTCATCTGGTCATATGTCCCGTCGATATTAAACCATAAGGGGAACACACTCTCCTCACTTAGACTGTTCCCCTGGTGACCTGTCCCGTGTGCATTAAACAATCAGGGGAACACACTCTCCTCACTTATACTGTTCATATGGTAACATGTCCCGTGTATATTAAACCATCAGGGGAACACACTCTCTTCACATATACTGTTCACCTGGTGAAATGTCCCGTGCGTATTATACAATCAGGGGAACACACTCTCCTCACTTTTACTGTTCACCTCGTAACATGTCGCGTGTGTATTAAACAATCAGGGGTACACACTCTCCGCACTTATACTGTTCACCTGGGAACATGTCTTGTGTATATTAAACCATCAGGGGAACACATTCTCCTCACTTATACTGTTCACCTGGTGACATGTCCCGTGTTTATTAAACAATCAGGGGAACACACTCTCCTCACTTATACTGTTCACCTGGTTACATGTCCCGTGTATGTGAAACCATCATGGGAACACACTCTCCTCACTTCCACTGTTCACTTGGTAACATGTCCCGTGTGCATTAAGCCATCAGGGGAACACACTCCCCTCACATACACTGTTCACCTGGTAACATTTCCTGTGTATATTAAACCATCAGGGGAACACACTCTCCTCACTTATACTTTTCACCAGGTAACATGTCCCGTGTTTATGAAACCATCATGGGAACACACTCTCCTCACTTCCACTGTTCACCTGGCAACATGTCCCGTGTGCATTAAAAAATCAGGGGAACACACTCTCCTCACTTATACTGTTCATCTGGTAACGTGTCCCGTGTATATTAAACCATCAGGGGAACACACTCTCCTCACTTATACTGTTCATTTGGTCATATGTCCCGTCGATATTAAACCATCAGGGGAACACACTCTCCTCACTTATACTGTTCATCTGGTAACATGTTCCGTGTATATTAAACCATCAGGGGAACACACTCTCCTCACTTAAACTGTTCAACTGGTGACATGTCGCGTGTGTATTAAACAATCAGGGGAACACACTCTCCTCACTTATACTGTTCACCTCGTAACATGTCGCGTGTGTATTAAACAATCAGGGGAACACACTCTCCTCACTTATACTGTTCACCTGGTGACATGTCCCGTGTTTATTAAACAATCAAGGGAACACACTCTCCTCACTTATACTGTTCACCTGGTAACATGTCCTGTGTATATTAAACCATCAGGGGAACACACTCTCCTCACTTACACTGTTCACCTGGTAACATGTCCCGTGTATATTGAAGAATCAGGGGAACACACTCTCCTCACTTATACTGTTCACCTGGCAACATATCCTGTGTATATTAAACCATCAGGGGAACACACTCTCCTCACTTATACTGTTCACCTGGTGACATGTCCCGTGCGTATTAAACAATCAGGGTAACACACTCTCCTCACTTATACTGTTCACCTCGTAACATGTCGCGTGTGTATTAAACAATCAGGGGAACACACTCTCCTCACTTATACTGTTCACCTGTTAACATGTCCTGTGTATATTAAACCATCATGGGAACACACTCTGCTCACTTCCACTGTTCACCTGGTAACATGTCCCGTGTATATGAAACCATCATGGGAACACACTCTGCTCACTTCCACTGTTCACCTGGTAACATGTCCCGTGTGCATTAAAAATTCAGGGGAACACACTCTCCTCACTTATACTGTTCACCTGGTGTCATGTCCCGTGTTTATTAAACAATCAGGGGAGCACTCTCTCCTCCCTTATACTGGTCACCTGGTAACATGTCCCGTGTATATTAAACAATCAGGGGAACACACTCTCCTCACTTATACTGTTCACCTGGTAACATGTCCCGTGTATGTTAAACCATCAGGGGAACACAATCTCCTCACTTATACTCTACACCTGGGAACATGTCCTGTGTGTATTAACCCATCAGAGGAACACACTCTCCTCACTTATCCTGTTCACCTGGTAACATGTCCTGTGCATATTAAACCATCAGGGGAACACACTCTACTCACTTGTACTGTTCACCTGGTAAGATATCCTGTGCATATTAAACCATCAGAGGAACACACTCTCCTCACTTATACTGTTCACCGGGTAACATGTCCTGTGTATATTAAACCTTCAGGGGAACACACTCTCCTCACTTATATTGTTCACCTGGTAACATGTCCCGTGTATATTAAACCATCAGGGGAACACACTCTCCTCACTTATACTGTTCACCTGGTTACATGTCCCGTGTATGTGAAACCATCATGGGAACACAATCTCCTCACTTCCACTGTTCACCTGGTAACATGTCCCGTGTGCATTAAGCCATCAGGGGAACACACTCCCCTCACATACACTGTTCACCTGGTAACATGTCCTGTGAATATTAAACCATCAGGGGAACACACTCTCCTCACTTATACTGTTCACCTGGTAACATGTCCCGTGTATATGAAACCATCATGGGAACACACTCTCCTCACTTCCACTGTTCACCTGGCAACATGTCCCGTGTGCATTAAAAAATCAGGGGAACACACTCTCCTCACTTATACTGTTCATCTGGTAACGTGTCCCGTGTATATTAAACCATCAGGGGAACACACTCTCCTCACTTATACTGTTCATTTGGTCATATGTCCCTTCGATATTAAACCATAAGGTGAACACACTCTCCTCACTTATATTGTTCATCTGGTAACATGTTCCGTGTATATTAAACCATCAGGGGAACACACTCTCCTCACTTATACTGTTCACCTGGTAACATGTCCAGTGTTTATTAAACAATCAGGGGAACACACTCTCCTCACTTATACTGTTCACCTGGTGACATGACCCGTGTTTATTAAACAATCAGGGGAACACACTCTCATCACTTCTACTGTTCACCTGGTAACATGTCCTGTGTTTATTAAACAATCAGGGGAACACACTCTCATCACTTATACTGTTCACCTGGTAACATGTCCTGTGTATATTAAACCATCAGGGGAACACACTCTCCTCACTTATACTGTTCACCTGGTGACATGACCCGTGTTTATTAAACAATCAGGGGAACACACTCTCATCACTTCTACTGTTCACCTGGTAACATGTCCTGTGTATATTAAACCATCAGGGGAACACACTCTCCTCACTTATACTGTTCACCTGGTGACATGTGCCGTGCGTATTAAACAATCAGGGTAACACACTCTCCTCACTTATACTGTTCACCTCGTAACATGTCGCGTGTGTATTAAACAATCAGGGGAACACACTCTCCTCACTTATACTGTTCACCTGTTAACATGTCCTGTGTATATTAAACCATTAGCGGAACACACTCTCTTCACTTATACTGTTCACCTGGTAACATGTCCCGTGTATATGAAACCATCATGGGAACACACTCTGCTCACTTCCACTGTTCACCTGGTAACATGTCCCGTGTGCATTAAAAAATCAGGGGAACACACTCTCCTCACTTATACTGTTCATCTGGAAACGTGTCCCGTGTATATTAAACCATCAGGGGAACACACTCTCCTCACTTCTTTTGTTCATCTGGTAATATGTCCCGTCAATATTAAACCATAAGGGGAAAACACTCTCCTCACTTATACTGTTCATCTGGTAACATGTCCCGTGTTTATTAAACCATCAGGGGAGCACACTCTCCTCACTTATACTGTTCACCTGGTGTCATGTCCCGTGTTTATTAAACAATCAGGGGAGCACTCTCTCCTCCCTTATACTGGTCACCTGGTAACATGTCCCGTGTATATTAAACAATCAGGGGAACACACTCTCCTCACTTATACTTTTCACCTGGTAACATGTCCCGTGTATATGAAACCATCATGGGAACACACTCTCCTCACTTCCACTGTTCACCTGGCAACATGTCCCGTGTGCATTAAAAAATCAGGGGAACACACTCTCCTCACTTATACTGTTCATCTGGTAACGTGTCCCGTGTATATTAAACCATCAGGGGAACACACTCTCCTCACTTATACTGTTCATTTGGTCATATGTCCCGTCGATATTAAACCATCAGGGGAACACACTCTCCTCACTTATACTGTTCATCTGGTAACATGTTCCGTGTATATTAAACCATCAGGGGAACACACTCTCCTCACTTATACTGTTCAACTGGTGACATGTCGCGTGTGTATTAAACAATCAGGGGAACACACTCTCCTCACTTATACTGTTCACCTCGTAACATGTCGCGTGTGTATTAAACAATCAGGGGAACACACTCTCCTCACTTATACTGTTCACCTGGTGACATGTCCCGTGTTTATTAAACAATCAAGGGAACACACTCTCCTCACTTATACTGTTCACCTGGTAACATGTCCTGTGTATATTAAACCATCAGGGGAACACACTCTCCTCACTTACACTGTTCACCTGGTAACATGTCCCGTGTATATTGAAGAATCAGGGGAACACACTCTCCTCACTTATACTGTTCACCTGGCAACATATCCTGTGCATATTAAACCATCAGGGGAACACACTCTCCTCACTTATACTGTTCACCTGGTGACATGTCCCGTGCGTATTAAACAATCAGGGTAACACACTCTCCTCACTTATACTGTTCACCTCGTAACATGTCGCGTGTGTATTAAACAATCAGGGGAACACACTCTCCTCACTTATACTGTTCACCTGTTAACATGTCCTGTGTATATTAAACCATTAGCGGAACACACTCTCTTCACTTATACTGTTCACCTGGTAACATGTCCCGTGTATATGAAACCATCATGGGAACACACTCTGCTCACTTCCACTGTTCACCTGGTAACATGTCCCGTGTGCATTAAAAATTCAGGGGAACACACTCTCCTCACTTATACTGTTCACCTGGTGTCATGTCCCGTGTTTATTAAACAATCAGGGGAGCACTCTCTCCTCCCTTATACTGGTCACCTGGTAACATGTCCCGTGTATATTAAACAATCAGGGGAACACACTCTCCTCACTTATACTGTTCACCTGGTAACATGTCCCGTGTATGTTAAACCATCAGGGGAACACAATCTCCTCACTTATACTCTACACCTGGGAACATGTCCTGTGTGTATTAACCCATCAGAGGAACACACTCTCCTCACTTATCCTGTTCACCTGGTAACATGTCCTGTGCATATTAAACCATCAGGGGAACACACTCTACTCACTTGTACTGTTCACCTGGTAAGATATCCTGTGCATATTAAACCATCAGAGGAACACACTCTCCTCACTTATACTGTTCACCGGGTAACATGTCCTGTGTATATTAAACCTTCAGGGGAACACACTCTCCTCACTTATATTGTTCACCTGGTAACATGTCCCGTGTATATTAAACCATCAGGGGAACACACTCTCCTCACTTATACTGTTCACCTGGTTACATGTCCCGTGTATGTGAAACCATCATGGGAACACACTCTCCTCACTTCCACTGTTCACCTGGTAACATGTCCCGTGTGCATTAAGCCATCAGGGGAACACACTCCCCTCACATACACTGTTCACCTGGTAACATGTCCTGTGAATATTAAACCATCAGGGGAACACACTCTCCTCACTTATACTGTTCACCTGGTAACATGTCCCGTGTATATGAAACCATCATGGGAACACACTCTCCTCACTTCCACTGTTCACCTGGCAACATGTCCCGTGTGCAATAAAAAATCAGGGGAACACACTCTCCTCACTTATACTGTTCATCTGGTAACGTGTCCCGTGTATATTAAACCATCAGGGGAACACACTCTCCTCACTTATACTGTTCATTTGGTCATATGTCCCTTCGATATTAAACCATAAGGTGAACACACTCTCCTCACTTATATTGTTCATCTGGTAACATGTTCCGTGTATATTAAACCATCAGGGGAACACACTCTCCTCACTTATACTGTTCAACTGGTGACCTGTCCCGTGTATATTAAACAATCAGGGGAACACACTCTCCTCACTTATACTGTTCACCTGGTAACATGTCGCGTGTGTATTAAACAATCAGGGGAACACACTCTCCTCACTTATACTGTTCACCTGGTGACATGTCCCGTGTTTATTAAACAATCAGGGGAACACACTCTCCTCACTTATACTGTTCACCTGGTGACATGACCCGTGTTTATTAAACAATCAGGGGAACACACTCTCATCACTTCTACTGTTCACCTGGTAACATGTCCTGTGTTTATTAAACAATCAGGGGAACACACTCTCATCACTTATACTGTTCACCTGGTAACATGTCCTGTGTATATTAAACCATCAGGGGAACACACTCTCCTCACTTATACTGTTCACCTGGTGACATGACCCGTGTTTATTAAACAATCAGGGGAACACACTCTCATCACTTCTACTGTTCACCTGGTAACATGTCCTGTGTATATTAAACCATCAGGGGAACACACTCTCCTCACTTATACTGTTCACCTGGTGACATGTCCCGTGCGTATTAAACAATCAGGGTAACACACTCTCCTCACTTATACTGTTCACCTCGTAACATGTCGCGTGTGTATTAAACAATCAGGGGAACACACTCTCCTCACTTATACTGTTCACCTGTTAACATGTCCTGTGTATATTAAACCATTAGCGGAACACACTCTCTTCACTTATACTGTTCACCTGGTAACATGTCCCGTGTATATGAAACCATCATGGGAACACACTCTGCTCACTTCCACTGTTCACCTGGTAACATGTCCCGTGTGCATTAAAAAATCAGGGGAACACACTCTCCTCACTTATACTGTTCATCTGGAAACGTGTCCCGTGTATATTAAACCATCAGGGGAACACACTCTCCTCACTTCTTTTGTTCATCTGGTAATATGTCCCGTCAATATTAAACCATAAGGGGAAAACACTCTCCTCACTTATACTGTTCATCTGGTAACATGTCCCGTGTTTATTAAACCATCAGGGGAGCACACTCTCCTCACTTATACTGTTCACCTGGTGTCATGTCCCGTGTTTATTAAACAATCAGGGGAGCACTCTCTCCTCCCTTATACTGGTCACCTGGTAACATGTCCCGTGTATATTAAACAATCAGGGGAACACACTCTCCTCACTTATACTGTTCACCTGGTAACATGTCCCGTGTATGTTAAACCATCAGGGGAACACAATCTCCTCACTTATACTCTACACCTGGGAACATGTCCTGTGTGTATTAACCCATCAGAGGAACACACTCTCCTCACTTATCCTGTTCACCTGGTAACATGTCCTGTGCATATTAAACCATCAGGGGAACACACTCTACTCACTTGTACTGTTCACCTGGTAAGATATCCTGTGCGTATTAAACCATCAGAGGAACACACTCTCCTCACTTATACTGTTCACCGGGTAACATGTCCTGTGTATATTAAACCTTCAGGGGAACACACTCTCCTCACTTATATTGTTCACCTGGTAACATGTCCCGTGTATATTAAACCATCAGGGGAACACACTCTACTCACTTATACTGTTCACCTGGTTACATGTCCCGTGTATGTGAAACCATCATGGGAACACACTCTCCTCACTTCCACTGTTCACCTGGTAACATGTCCCGTGTGCATTAAGCCATCAGGGGAACACACTCCCCTCACATACACTGTTCACCTGGTAACATGTCCTGTGAATATTAAACCATCAGGGGAACACACTCTCCTCACTTATACTGTTCACCTGGTAACATGTCCCGTGTATATGAAACCATCATGGGAACACACTCTCCTCACTTCCACTGTTCACCTGGCAACATGTCCCGTGTGCATTAAAAAATCAGGGGAACACACTCTCCTCACTTATACTGTTCATCTGGTAACGTGTCCCGTGTATATTAAACCATCAGGGGAACACACTCTCCTCACTTATACTGTTCATTTGGTCATATGTCCCTTCGATATTAAACCATAAGGTGAACACACTCTCCTCACTTATACTGTTCATCTGGTAACATGTTCCGTGTATATTAAACCATCAGGGGAACACACTCTCCTCACTTATACTGTTCAACTGGTGACATGTCCCGTGTATATTAAACAATCAGGGGAACACACTCTCCTCACTTATACTGTTCACCTGGTAACATGTCGCGTGTGTATTAAACAATCAGGGGAACACACTCTCCTCACTTATACTGTTCACCTGGTGACATGTCCCGTGTTTATTAAACAATCAGGGGAACACACTCTCATCACTTATACTGTTCACCTGGTAACATGCCCTGTGTATATTAAACCATCAGGGGAACACACTCTCCTCACTTATACTGTTCACCTGGTGACATGACCCGTGTTTATTAAACAATCAGGGGAACACACTCTCATCACTTATACTGTTCACCTGGTAACATGTCCAGTGTATATTAAACCATCAGGGGAACACACTCTCCTCACTTACACTGTTCACCTGGTAACATGTCCCGTGTATATTAAAGAATCAGGGGAACACACTCTCCTCACTTATGCTGCTCACCTGGTAACATGTCCCGTGTATATTGAAGAATCAGGGGAACACACTCTCCTCACTTATACTGTTCACCTGGTGACATGTCCCGTGTATATTAAACCATCAGGGGAACACACTCTCCTCACTTATACTGTTCACCTGGTGACATGTCCCGTGTATATTGAAGAATCAGGGGAACACACTCTCCTCACTTATGCTGTTCACCTGGTGACATGTCCCGTGTATATTAAACCATCAGGGGAACACACTCTCCTCACTTATACTGTTCACCTCGTAACATGTCGCGTGTGTATTAAACAATCAGGGGAACACACTCTCCTCACTTATACAGTTCACCTGTTAACATGTCCTGGGTATATTAAACCATTAGCGGAACACACTCTCTTCACTTATACTGTTCACCTGGTAACATGTCCCGTGTATATGAAAGCATCATGGGAACACACTCTGCTCACTTCCACTGTTCACCTGGTAACATGTCCCGTGTGCATTAAAAAATCAGGGGAACACACTCTCCTCACTTATACTGTTCATCTGGAAACGTGTCCCGTGTATATTAAACCATCAGGGGAACACACTCTCCTCACTTCTTCTGTTCATCTCGTAATATGTCCCGTCGATATTAAACCATAAGGGTAACACACTCTCCTCACTTATACTGTTCATCTGGTAACATGTCCCGTGTTTATTAAACCATCAGGGGAACACACTCTCCTCACTTATACTGTTCACCTGGTGTCATGTCCCGTGTTTATTAAACAATCAGGGGAGCACTCTCTCCTCCCTTATACTGGTCACCTGGTAACATGTCCCGTGTATATTAAACAATCAGGGGAACACACTCTCCTCACTTATACTGTTCGCCTGGTAACATGTCCCGTGTATGTTAAACCATCAGGGGAACACAATCTCCTCACTTATGCTCTTCACCTGGGAACATGTCCTGTGTGTATTAACCCATCAGAGGAACACACTCTCCTCACTTATCCTGTTCACCTGGTAACATGTCCTGTGCATATTAAACCATCAGGGGAACACACTCTACTCACTTGTACTGTTCACCTGGTAAGATATCCTGTGTGTATTAAACCATCAGAGGAACACACTCTCCTCACTTATACTGTTCACCTGGTAACATGTCCTGTGTATATTAAACCTTCAGGGGAACACACTCTCCTCACTTATATTGTTCACCTGGTAACATGTCCCGTGTATATTAAACCATCAGGGGAACACCCTCTCCTCACTTATACTGTTCACCTCGAAACATGTCCCGTGTATATTAAACCATCAGGGGAACACAATCTCCTCACTTATCCTGTTCACCTGGTAACATGTCCCGTGTATGTTAAACCATCAGGGGAACACAATCTCCTCACTTATACTCTTCACCTGGTAACATGTCCCGTGTATATTAAACCATCAGGGGAATACACTCTCCTCACTTATACTGTTCACCTGGTGACATGTCCCGTGCGTATTAAACAATCAGGGGAAAACACTCTCCTGACTTATTCTGTTCACGTGGTCATATGTCCCGTCGATATTAAACCAAAAGGTGAACACACTCTCCTCACTTATAGAGTTCACCTGGTGACATGTCCCGTGTTTATTAAACAATGAGGGGAAAACTCTCTCCTCACTTACACTGTTCACATGGTGACATGTCCTGTGTGTATTAAAATATCAGGGTAACACACTCTCCTCACTTATACTGTTCACCTCGTAACATGTCGCGTGTGTATTAAACAATCAGGGCAACACACTCTCCTCACTTATACTGTTCACCTGGTAACATGTCCTGTGTATATTAAACCATCAGGGGAACACACTCTCTTCACTTATACTGTTCACCTGGTAACATGTCCCGTGTATATGAAACCATCATGGGAACACACGCTCCTCACTTCTACTGTTCACCTGGTAAAATGTCCCGTGTGCATTAAAAAATCAGGGGAACAAACTCTCCTCACTTATGCTGTTCATCTGGTAACGTGTCCCGTGCATACTAAACCATCAGTGGAACACACTCTCCTCACTTATACTGTTCACCTGGTAACATGTCCCGTGCATATTAAACCTTCAGGGGAACACACTCTCCTCACTTATACTGTTCACCTGGTGACATGTCCCGTGTTTATTAAACAATCAGGTGAACACAGTCTCCTCCCTGATACTGGTCAGCTGGTAACATGTCCTGTGTATATTAAACATTCAGGGGAACACACTCTCCTCATTTATACTGTTCACCTGGTAACATGTCCTGTGTGTATTAAACCATCAGAGGAACATACTCTCCTCACTTACACTGTTCACCTGGTAACATGTCCTGTGTATATTAAACCATCAGGGGAACACACTCTCCTCACTTATACTCTTCACCAGGTAACATGTCCTGTGTATATTAAACCTTCAGGGGAACACACTCTCCTCACTTATCCTGTTCACCTGGTGACATGTCCTGTGTATATTAAACCATCAGGGGAACACACTCTCCTCACTTATACTGTTCTTCTCGTAACATGTCCCGTGTATATTAAACCATCATTGGAACACACTCTCCTCACTTATACTGTTCACCTGGTAACATGTCACGTGTATATTAAACCATCAGGGGAACACAATCTCCTCACTTATACTGTTCACCTGGTAACATGTCCCGTGCGTATTAAACAATCAGGGGAACACACTCTCCTCACTTATACTGTTCACCTGGTGACATGTCCCGTGTATATTAAACCATCAGGGGAACACACAATGCTCACTTATACTGTTCACCTGGAAACGTGATCCGTGTGCATTAAACAATCAGGGGAACACCCTCTCCTCACTTATACTGTTCACCTGGTGACATGTCCCGTGTATATTAAACCATCAGGGGAACACACTCTCCTCACTTATACTGTTCACCTGGTTACATGTCCCGTGTATATTAAACCATCAGGGGAACACACTCTCCTCACTTATACTGTTCACCTGGTAACACGTCCCTTGCGTATTAAACAATCAGGGGTACACACTCTCCTCACTTATACTGTTCATCTGGTAACATGTCCCGTGCGTATTAAACAATCAGGGGAACACACTCTCCTCACTTATACTGTTCACCTGGTAACATGTCCCGTGCGTATTAAACAATCAGGGGAACACACTCTCCTCACTTATACTGTTCACCTGTTAACATGTCCCGTGTGTATTAAACCATCAGGGGAACACACTCTCCTCACTTATACTGTTCACCTGGTGACGAGACCCGTGTGCATTAAACAATCAGGGGAACACACTCTCCTCACTTACACTGTTCACCTTGTTACATGTCCCGTGTGCATTAAACAATCAGGGGAACACCCTCTCATCACTTATACTGTTCACCTGGTAACATGTCGCGTGTGTATTAAACAATCAGGGCAACAGACTCTCCTCACTTATACTGTTCACCTGGTAACATGTCCTGTGTATATTAAACCATCAGGGGAACACACTCTCTTCACTTATACTGTTCACCTGGTAACATGTCCCGTGTATATGAAACCATCATGGGAACACACGCTCCTCACTTCTACTGTTCACCTGGTAAAATGTCCCGTGTGCATTAAAAAATCAGGGGAACAAACTCTCCTCACTTATGCTGTTCATCTGGTAACGTGTCCCGTGCATACTAAACCATCAGTGGAACACACTCTCCTCACTTATACTGTTCACCTGGTAACTTGTCCTGTGTATATTAAACCATCAGGGGAACACCCTCTCTTCACTTATACTGTTCACCTGGTAACATGTCCCGTGTATATGAAACCATCATGGGAACACACTCTCCTCACTTCTACTGTTCACCTGGTAACATGTCCCGTGTGCATTAAAAAATCAGGGGAACACACTCTCCTCACTTATACTGTTCATCTGGTAACGTGTCCCGTGTATATTAAACCATCAGGGGAACACACTCTCCTCACTTCTTCTTGTTCATCTGGTCATATGTCCTGTCGATATTAAACCATAAGGGGAACACACTCTCCTCACTTATACTTTTCATCTGGTAACATGTCCCGTGCATATTAAACCTTCAGGGGAACACACTCTCCTCACTTATACTGTTCACCTGGTGACATGTCCCGTGTTTATTAAACAATCAGGTGAACACAGTCTCCTCCCTGATACTGGTCAGCTGGTAACATGTCCTGTGTATATTAAATATTCAGGGGAACACACTCTCCTCACTTATACTGTTCACCTGGTAACATGTCCTGTGTGTATTAAACCATCAGAGGAACACACTCTCCTCACTTACACTGTTCACCTGGTAACATGTCCTGTGCATATTAAACCATCAGGGGAACACACTCCCCTCACTTATACTCTTCACCAGGTAACATGTCCTGTGTATATTAAACCTTCAGGGGAACACACTCTCCTCACTTATCCTGTTCACCTGGTGACATGTCCTGTGTATATTAAACCATCAGGGGAACCCACTCTCCTCACTTATACTGTTCTTCTCGTAACATGTCCCGTGTATATTAAACCATCATTGGAACACACTCTCCTCACTTATACTGTTCACCTGGTAACATGTCACGTGTATATTAAACCATCAGGGGAACACAATCTCCTCACTTATACTGTTCACCTGGTAACATGTCCTGTGTGTATTAAACCATCAGAGGAACACACTCTCCTCACTTATACTGTTCACCTGGTAACATGTCCTGTGTATATTAAACAATCAGGGGAACACACTCTCCTCACTTATACTGTTCACCAGGTAACATGTCCTGTGTATATTAAACAATCAGGGGAACACACTCTCCTCACTTATACTGTTCACCTGGTAACATGTCCTGTGTATATTAAACCATCAGGGGAACACACTCTCCTCACTTATACTGTTCACCTGGTGACATGTCCCGTGTGTATTAAACAATCAGGGGAACACACTCCCCTCAGTTATAATGTTCACCTGGTAACATGTCCCTTGTATATTAAATCATCAGGGCAATACTCTCTCCTCACTTATACTCTTCACCAGGTAACATGTCCTGTGTATATTAAACAATCAGGGGAACACACTCTCCTCACTTATACATTTCACCTGGTAACATGTCCCGTGTGTATTAAACAATCAGGGGAAAACACTCTCCTCACTTATACTGTTCACCTGGTGACATGTCCGGTGTATATGAAACCATCAGGGGAACACACTCTCCTCACTTCTACTGTTCACCTGGTAACATGTCCCGTGCGTATTAAACAATCAGGGGAACACACTCTCCTCACTTATACTGATCACCTGGTAACATGTCCCGTGCGTATTAAACAATCAGGGGAACACACTCTCCTCACTTATACTGTTCACCTGGTGACGTGACCCATGTGCATTAAACAATCAGGGGAACACACTCTCCTCACTTATACTGTTCACCTGGGAACATGTCTCGTGTATATTAAACCTTCAGGGGAACACACTCTCCTCACTTATACTGTTCACCTGGGAACATGTCTCGTGTATATTAAACCTTCAGGGGAACACACTCTCCTCACTTATACTGTTCACCTGGTAACATGTCCCGTGTATATTAAACCATCAGGAGAACATACTCTCCGAACTTATACTGTTCACCTGGTAACATGTCCGGTGTGTATTAAACCATCAGGGGAACACATTCTCCTCACGTATGCTGTTCACCTGTTGACATGTCCCGTGTATATTAGACCATCAGGGGAACACACTCTGCTCACTTATACTGTTCACCTGGTGACATGTCCCGTGCGTATAAAACAATCAGGGGAACACACTCTCCTCACTTATACTGTTCACCTGTTGACATGTCCCGTGTATATTAAACCATCAGGGGAACACACTCTGCTCACTTATACTGTTCACCTGGTAACATGTCCCGTGCGTATTAAACAATCAGGGGAACACAATCTCCTCACTTTGGTTCTTCACCTGGTAACATGTCCCGTGTATATTAATTCATCAGGGCAACACACTCTCCTCACTTATACTGTTTTCCGGGTAACAAGTCCCGTGTATATTAAATCATCCGGGCAACACACTCTCCTCACTTATACTGTTCACCTGGTAACATGTCCCGTGCATATTAAGCCATCTGGGGAACACACTCTCCTCACTTACACTCTTCGCCAGGTAACCTGTCCTGTGTATATTATATCTTCAGGGGAACACACTCTCCTCACTTATCCTGTTCACCTGTTGACATGTCCCGTGTATATTAAACCATCAGGGGAACACACTCTGCTCACTTATACTGTTCACCTGGTGACATGTTCCGCGTATATTAAAGCATCAGGGGAACACACTCTGCTCACTTATACTGTTCACCTGGTAACATGTCCCGTGTAAGTTAAACCATAATGAGAACTCACTCTCCTCACTTATAGATTTCACCTGGTAACATGTCCCGTGTGTATTAAACAATCAGGGGAACACACTCTCCTCACTTATACTGTTCACCTGGTAACATGTCCCGTGTGTATTAAACAATCAGGGGAACACACATCTCCTCAATTATAGATTTCACCTGGTAACATGTCCCATGTGTATTAAACCATCATGGGAACACACTCTGCTCACTTCTACTGTTCACCTGGTAACATGTCCCGTGTGCATTAAACAATCAGGGGAACACACTCTCCTCACTTATACTGTTCATCTGGTAACATGTCCCATGTGTATTAAACCATCAGGGGAACACACTCTCCTCACTTATACTGTTTACCTGGTAACATGTCCCGTGTATATTAAACCATCAGGAGAACATACTCTCCGAACTTATACTGTTCACCTGGTAACATGTCCGGTGTGTATTAAACCATCAGGGGAACACATTCTCCTCACGTATGCTGTTCACCTGGTAACATGTCCCGTGTGTATTAAACCATCAGGGGAACACATTCTTCTCACTTATACTGTTCACCTGGTGACATGTCCCGTGTGTATTAAATAATCAGGGGAACACACTCTCCTCATTTGTTCTATTCACGTGGTAACATGTCCCGTGTACATTAAACAATCAGGGGTACACACTCTCCTCACTTATACTGTTCACCTGGTAACATATCCTGTGCGTATTAAACCATCAGGGGAAGACACTCTCCTCACTTATACAGTTCATCTGGTAACGTGTCCCGTGCGTATTAAACCAACAGGGGAACACACTCTCCTCACTTACACTGTTCATCTGGTAACATGTCCCGTGCGTTTTAAACCATCAGGGGAACATACTGTCCTCACTTACACTGTTCATCTGGTAACATGTCCCGTGTCTGTTAAACCATCATGGGAACACACTCTCCTCACTTATGCAGTTCATCTGGTAACATGGCCCGTGTGCATTAAACCACCAGGGGAACACACTCTCCTCACTTATACTGTTCACATGGTAACATGTCCTGTGTATATTAAAGCATCAGGGGAACACATTCTCCTCACTTATACTGTTTACCCTGTAACATGTCCTGTGTATATTAAAACATCAGGGGAACACATTGTCCGGACTTATACCTTTCACCTTGTAACATGTCCTGTGTATATTAAACCATCAGGGGAACACACTCGCCTCACTTATACTGTTCACTTGGTAACATGTCCCGTGCGTATTAAACCATCAGGGGAACACACTCTCCTCACTTATACTGTTCACTTGGTAACATGTCCCGTGAGTATTAAACCTTCAGGGGAACACACTCTGCTCACTTATGCTGTTCATCTGGTAACATGTCCCGTGTATATTAAACCATCAGGGGAACACACTCTCCTCACTTACACTGTTCTCCTGGTAACATGTCCCGTGTATATTAAACCATCAGGGGAACACATTCCCCTCACTTATACTGTTCACCTGGTGACATGTCCCCTGTATATTTAACAATCAGGGGAACAAACTCTCCTCACTTATGCTGTTCACCTGGTGACATGTCCCGTGTATATTGAAGCATCAGGGGAACACACTCTCTTCACTTATACTGTTCACCTGGTAACATGTCCTGTGTATATTAAAACATCAGGGGAACATATTCTCCGCACTTATACTGTTCATCTGGTAACATGTCCTGTGTATATTGAAGCATCAGGGGAACACACTCTCTTCACTTCTACTCTAGAGCTGGTAACATATCCTTGTATATTAAACCATCAGGTGTACACACTCTCCTCACATATACTGTTTACCTGGCAACATGTCCTGTGTATATTAAACCGTAAGGGGAACACACTGTCCAGACTTATACTTTTCACCTGGTAACATGTCCAATGTATATTAAACCATCAGGGGAACACACTCTCCTCACTTATACTGATCACCTGGTAACATGTCCTGTGTATATTAAACCATCAGGGGAATACACTCTCCTCACTTATACTGTTCACCTGGTAACATGTCCTGTGTATATTAAACCATCAGGGGAACACACTCTCCTCACTTATACTGATCACCTGGTAACCTGTCCTGTGTATATTAAACCATCAGGGGAACACACTCTCCTCACTTATACTGTTCACCTGGTAACATGTCCCGTGTGCATTAAACCAACAGGGGAACACACTCGCCTCACTTATACTGTTCACCTGGTAACATGTACTGTGTGTATTAAACCATCAGGGGAACACACTCTCCTCACTTCTACAGTTCACCTGGTAACATGTCCCGTGTATATTAAACCATCAGGGGAAAGCCCTCTCCTCACTTATACTTTTCACCTGGTAACATGTCCCGTGTGCATTAAACAATCAGGAGAACACACTCTCCTCACTTATACTGTTCAGCTGGTGACATGTCCCGTGCGTATTAAACAATCAGGGGAACACATTCTCCTCACTTATACTGTACACCTGGTAACATGTCCCGTGTCTATTAAACCATCAGGAGAACACAATCTGCTCACTTATACTGTTCACCTGGTAACATGTCCCGTTGATATTAAACAATCAGGGGAACACACTCTCCTCACTTATACTGTTCACCGAGTGACATGTCCTGTGTGTATTAAACCATCAGGGGAACACACTCTCCTCACTTACACTGTTCACCTGGTGACATGTCCCGTGTGTATTAAACCATCAGGGGAACACAATCTGCTCACTTATACTATTCACGTGGTAACATGTCCCGTGTATATTAAACCATCAGGGGAAAATATTCTCCTCAATTATACTGTTCACCTGGTGACATGTCCCAAGTGTTTTAAACCATCAGGGGAACACACTCTCCTCACTTATACTGTTCACTTGGGAACATGTCCTGTGTATATTAAACCATCAGGGGAACACACTCTCCTCACTTATACTGTTTACCTGGTAACATGTCCTGTGTGTATTAAACCATCAGGGGAACACACTCTCCTCACTGATACTGTTCACCTGGTAACATGTCCTGTGTATATTAAACAATCAGGGGAACACACTCTCCTCACTTATACTGTACACCTGGTAACATGTCCTGAGTGTTGTAAACAATCAGGGGAACACACTCTCCTCACTTATACTGTTCACCTGGTAAAATATCCTGTGCGTATTAAACCATCAGGGGAAGACACTCTCCTCACTTATACAGTTCATCTGGTAACGTGTCCCGTGCGTATTAAACCATCAGGGGAACACACTCTCCTCACTTACACTGTTCATCTGGTAACATGTCCCGTGCGTTTTAAACCATCAGGGGAACATACTGTCCTCACTTACACTGTTCATCTGGTAACATGTCCCGTGTCTATTAAACCATCAGGGGAACACACTCTCCTCACTTATGCAGTTCATCTGGTAACATGTCCTGTGTATATTAAAGCATCAGGGGAACACATTCTCCTCACTTATACTGTTTACCCTGTAACATGTCCTGTGCATATTAAAACATCAGGGGAACACATTGTCCGGACTTATACCTTTCACCTTGTAACATGTCCTGTGTATATTAAACCATCAGGGGAAGACACTCGCCTCACTTATACTGTTCACTTGGTAACATGTCCCGTGCGTATTAAACCATCAGGGGAACACACTCTCCTCACTTATACTGTTCACTTGGTAACATGTCCCGTGAGTATTAAACCATCAGGGGAACACACTCTACTCACTTATGCTGTTCATCTGGTAACATGTCCCGTGTATATTAAACCATCAGGGGAACACACTCTCCTCACTTACACTGTTCTCCTGGTAACATGTCCCGTGTATATTAAACCATCAGGGGAACACATTCCCCTCACTTATACTGTTCACCTGGTGACATGTCCCGTGTATATTTAACAATCAGGGGAACAAACTCTCCTCACTTATGCTGTTCACCTGGTGACATGTCCCGTGTATATTGAAGCATCAGGGGAACACACTCTCTTCACTTATACTGTTCACCTGGTAACATGTCCTGTGTATATTAAAACATCAGGGGAACATACTCTCCGCACTTATACTGTTCATCTGGTAACATGTCCTGTGTATATTGAAGCATCATGGGAACACACTCTCTTCACTTCTACTCTAGAGCTGGTAACATATCCTTGTGTATTAAACCATCAGGTGTACACACTCTCCTCACATATACTATTTACCTGGCAACATGTCCTGTGTATATTAAACCGTAAGGGGAACACACTCTCCTCACTTATACTGAACACCTGGTAACATGTCCTGTGTATATTAAACCATCAGGGGAACACACTCTCCTCACTTATACTGAACACCTGGTAACATGTCCTGTGTATATTAAACCATCAGGGGAACACACTCTCCTCACTTATACTGTTCACCTGGTAACATGTCCTGTGTATATTAAACCATCAGGGGAACACAATCTCCTCACTTATACTGGTCACCTGGTAACCTGTCCTGTGTATATTAAACCATCAGGGGAACACACTCTCCTCACTTATACTGTTCACCTGGTAACATGTCCCGTGTGCATTAAACCAACAGGGGAAAGCCCTCTCCTCACTTATACTGTTCACCTGGTAACATGGCCCGTGTGTATTAAACAATCAGGAGAACACACTCTCCTCACTTATACTGTTCAGCTGGTGACATGTCCCGTGTGTATTAAACAATCAGGGGAACACACTCTCCTCACTTATACTGTACACCTGGTAACATGTCCCGTGTCTATTAAACCATCAGGAGAACACAATCTGCTCACTTATACTGTTCACCTGGTAACATGTCCCGTGTGTATTAAACAATCAGGGGAACACACTCTCCTCACTTATACTGTACACCTGGTAACATGTCCCGTGTCTATTAAACCATCAGGAGAACACAATCTGCTCACTTATACTGTACACCTGGTAACATGTCCCGTGTCTATTAAACCATCAGGAGAACACAATCTGCTCACTTATACTGTTCACCTGGTAACATGTCCCGTTGATATTAAACAATCAGGGGAACACACTCTCCTCACTTATACTGTTCACCGAGTGACATGTCCTGTGTGTATTAAACCATCAGGGGAACACACTCTCCTCACTTACACTGTTCACCTGGTGACATGTCCCGTGTGTATTAAACCATCAGGGGAAAACAATCTGCTCACTTATACTGTTCACGTGGTAACATGTCCCGTGTATATTAAACCATCAGGGGAAAATATTCTCCTCAATTATACTGTTCACCTGGTGACATGTCCCAAGTGTATTAAACCATCAGGGGAACACACTCTCCTCACTTATACTGTTCACCTGGTGACGTGTCCCGTGTATATTAAACCATGAGGGGAACAGACTCTCCTCTCGTATTCTGTTCACCTGGTGACATGTCCCCTGTGTATTCAACCATCAGGGGAACAGACTCTCCTCTCATATGCTGTTCACCTGGTGACATGTCCCCTGTGTATTAAACAATCAGTGGAACACACTCTCCTCACTTATACTGTTCACTTGGGAACATGTCCTGTGTATATTAAACCATCAGGGGAACACACTCTCCTCACTTATACTGTTTACCTGGTAACATGTCCTGTGTGTATTAAACCATCAGGGGAACACACTCTCCTCACTTATACTGTTCACCTGGTAACATGTCCTGTGTATATTAAACAATCAGGGGAACACACTCTCCTCACTTATACTGTACACCTGGTAACATGTCCTGAGTGTTGTAAACAATCAGGGGAACACACTCTGCTCACTTATACTGTTCACCTGCAAACATGTCCTGTGTGCATTAAACCATCAGGGGAACACAGTCTCCTCACTTATACTGTTCACCTGGTAACATGTCCTGTGTGCATTAAACCATCAGGGGAACACAGGCTCCTCACTTATACTGTTCACCTGGTAACATGTCCCGTGTATATTAAAACATCAGGGGAATACAATCTGCTCACTTATGCTGTTAATCTTGTAACATGTCCTGTGTACATTAAACAATCAGGGGAGCACACT
Source organism: Heterodontus francisci (assembly GCF_036365525.1). Lineage (NCBI taxonomy): Eukaryota > Metazoa > Chordata > Chondrichthyes > Heterodontiformes > Heterodontidae > Heterodontus > Heterodontus francisci. The sequence continues at coordinate 825,000 of NW_027140773.1, read as the reverse complement.
CTCCTCACTTATACTGTTCACCTGGTAACATGTCCCGTGTGTATTAAACCATCAGGGGAACACACTCTCCTCAATTACACTCATCACCTGGTAACATGTCCTGTGTTTATTAAACCATCAGGGGAACACACTCTCCTCAATTACACTGTTCACCTGGTGACATGTCCCGTGTGTATTAAACCATCAGGGGAACACAATCTCCTCAATTACACTGTTCACCTGGTAACATGTCCTGTGTTTATTAAACCATCAGGGGAACACACTCTCCTCAATTACACTGTTCACCTGGTAACATGTCCTGTGTTTATTAAACCATCAGGGGAACACACTCTCCTCACTTATACTGTTCACCTGGTAACATGTCCCGTGTGTATTAAACCATCAGGGGAACACACTCTCCTCAATTACACTGTTCACCTGGTGACATGTCCCGTGTGTATTAAACCATCAGGGGAACACACTCTCCTCAATTACACTGTTCACCTGGTAACATGTACCGTGTATATTAAACAATTAGGGGAACACACTCTCCTCAATTACACTGTTCACCTGGTGACATGTCCCGTATGTATTAAACCATCAGGGGAACACACTCTCCTCAATTACACTTTTCACCTGGTGACATGTCCCGTCAGTATTAAACAATCAGGGGAATACACTCTCCTCAGTTATACTGTTCACCTGGTAACATGTCCCATGTATATTAAACCATCAGGGGAACACACTCTGCAAACTTATAGTGTTCACCTGGTAACATGTCCTGTGTTTATTAAACCATCAGGGGAACACACTCTCCTCACTTACACTGTTCACCTGGTGACATGTCCCGTGTATATTAAACCATCAGGGGAACAGAATCTGCTCAGTTATAGAGTTCACCTGGTAACATGTCCCATGTATATTAAACCATCAGGGGAAGACACTCTGCTCACTTATACAGTTCATCTGGTAAAATGTCCTGTGTATATTAAACAATCAGGTGAACACACTCTCCTCACTTATACTGTTCACCTGGTGACATGTCCCGTGCGTATTAAACAATCAGGGGAGCATACTCTCCTCACTTACACTGTTCACCTGATGACATGTCCCGTGTGTATTAAACCATCAGGGGAACACACTCTCCTCACTTATACTGTTCACCTGGTAACATGTCCCGTCGATATTAAACCACTAGGGGAACACACTCTCCTCACTTATACTGTTCACCTGGTAACATGTCTCGTGTATATTAAACCATCAGGGGAACACACTCCCCTCACTTATACTGTTCACCTGGTAACATGTCCTGTGTGTATTAAAGCATCAGGGGAACACACTCTCCTCACTTATACTGTTCACCTGGTAACATGTCCCGTGTTTATTAAACAATCAGGGGAACACACTCTCCTCACTTATACTGTTCACCTGGTAACATGTCCCGTTCGTATTCAACCATCAGGGGAACACACTCTCCTCACTTATACTGTTCACGTGGTAACATGTCCCGTGTATACTAAACAATCAGGAGAACACACTCTCCTCACTTATACTGTTCAACTGGTAACATGTCCCGTCTGAATTATACCATCAGGGGAACACACTCTCCTCACTTATCGAGTTCACTTGGTATCATGTCCCATGTATATTAAACAATCAGGGGAACGCACTCTGCTCACTTATACTGTTCACCTGGCAACATGTACTGTATAGATTAAACCATCAGGGGAACACACCCTCCTCACTTGTAGAGTTCACCTGGTAACATGTCCCGTGTGTATTAAACCATCAGGGGAACACACTCTGCTCACTTTTACTGTTCACCTGGTTACATGTCCTGTGTGTATTAAACCATCAGGGGAACACACTCGGCCCTCTTATACAGTTCATCTGGTAACATGTCCAGTGTATATTGAACAATCAGGTGAACACACTCTCCTCACTTCTACTCTAGAGCTGGTAACATGTCCCGTGTATATTAAACTATCAGTGGAACACAGTCTTCTCACCTATACTGTTCACCTGGTAACATGTCCCGTGTGTATTAAACAATCAGGGGAACAAACTCTCCTCACTTATACTGTTCACATGGTAACATATCCCGTTCGTATTAAACCATCAGGGGAACACATTCCCCTCACTTATACTGTTCACCAGGTTACATGTCCCGTGTATATTAAACCATCAGGGGAAAACATTCTCCTCACTTATACTTTTCACCTGGTGACATGTCCCGTGTATATTAAACCATGAGGGGAACAGACTCTCCTCTCGTATGCTGTTCACCTGGTAACATGTCCCGTGTATATTAAACAATCAGGAGAACACACTCTCCTCACTTATACGGTTCACCTGGTAACATGTCCCGTGTATATTAAACAATCTGGGGAACACACTCTCCTCACTTCTGCTGTTCACCTGGTGACATGTCCCGTGTATATTAAACCATCAGGGGAACACACTCTCCTCACTTATACTGTTGACCTGGTGACATTTCCCGTGCGTATTAAACAATCAGGGGAGCATACTCTCCTCACTTACACTGTTCACCTGGTGACATGTCCCGTGTGTATTAAAGCATCAGGGGAACACACTCTCCTCACTTATACTGTTCACCTGTTAACATGTTCCGTCGATATTAAACCACCAGGGGAACACACTCTACTCACTTATACTGTTCACCTGGTAACATGTCTCGTGTATATTAAACCATCAGGGGAACACACTCCCCTCACTTACACTGTTCACCTGGTGACATGTCCCGTGTGTATTGAAGCATCAGGGGAACACACTCTCCTCACTTATACTGTTCACCTGTTAACATGTCCCGTGTTTATTAAACAATCAGGGGAACACACTCTCCTCACTTATACTGTTCACCTGGTAACATTTCCCGTTCGTATTCAACCATCAGGGGAACACATTCCCCTCCCATATTCTGTTCACCTGGATACATGTCCTGTGTATATTAAACCATCAGGGGAACACAATCTGCTCACTTATACAGTTCATCTGGTAACATGTCCCGTGTATATTAAACCATCAGGGGAACACAATCTCCTCACTTATACTGTTCACTTGGGAACATGTCCTGTGCGTCTTTAATCATCATGGGAACACACTCTCCTCACTTATACTGTTCATCTGGTGACATGTCCCGTGTATGTTAAAGCATCAGGGGAACACACTCTCCTCACTTATACTGTTCACCTGGTGACATGTCCCGTGCGTGTTAAACAATCAGGGGAACACACTCTCCTCACTTACACTGTTCCCCTGTTGACATGTCCCGTCTCAATTAAAAGATCATGGGAACACAGTCTCCTCACTTATACTGTTCCCCTGTTGACATGTCCCGTGTCAATTAAAACATCATGGGAACACAGTCTCCTCACTTATACTGTTCACCTGGTAACATGTCCCGTGTATATTAAACCACCAGGGTAACACACTCTCCTCACTTATACTGCTCATCTGTTAACATGTCCCGTGTGTATTAAACAGTCAGGGGAACACACTCTCCTCAGTTATACTGTTCACCTGGTAACATATCCCGTTCGCATTAATCCATCAGGGGAACACATTCCCCTCACTTATACTGTTCACCAGGTTACATGTCCCGTGTATATTAAACCATCAGGGGAAAACATTCTCCTCACTTATACTTTTCACCTGGTGACATGTTCCACGTGTATTAAACCATCAGGGGAACACACTCTCCTCACTTATACTGTTCACCCGGTGACGTGTCCCGTGTATATTAAACCATGAGGGGAACAGACTCTCCTCTCGTATGCTGTTCACCTGGTAACATGTCCCGTGTATATTAAACAATCAGGAGAACACACTCTCCTCACTTATACGGTTCACCTGGTAACATGTCCCGTGTATATTAAACAATCTGGGGAAAACAATCTCCTCACTTACACTGTTCACTTGGGAACATGTCCTGTGCGTCTTTAATCATCAGGGAAACACACTCTCCTCACTTATACTGTTCATCTGGTGACATGTCCAGTGTATGTTAAACCATCAGGGGAACACACTCTCCTCACTTATACTGTTCACCTGGTAACATGTCCCGTCGATATTAAACCACTAGGGGAACACACTCTCCTCACTTATACTGTTCACCTGGTAACATGTCTCGTGTATATTAAACCATCAGGGGAACACACTCCCCTCACTTATACTGTTCACCTGGTAACATGTCCTGTGTGTATTAAAGCATCAGGGGAACACACTCTCCTCACTTATACTGTTCACCTGGTAACATGTCCCGTGTTTATTAAACAATCAGGGGAACACACTCTCCTCACTTATACTGTTCACCTGGTAACATGTCCCGTTCGTATTCAACCATCAGGGGAACACACTCTCCTCACTTATACTGTTCACGTGGTAACATGTCCCGTGTATACTAAACAATCAGGAGAACACACTCTCCTCACTTATACTGTTCAACTGGTAACATGTCCCGTCTGAATTATACCATCAGGGGAACACACTCTCCTCACTTATCGAGTTCACTTGGTATCATGTCCCATGTATATTAAACAATCAGGGGAACGCACTCTGCTCACTTATACTGTTCACCTGGCAACATGTACTGTATAGATTAAACCATCAGGGGAACACACCCTCCTCACTTGTAGAGTTCACCTGGTAACATGTCCCGTGTGTATTAAACCATCAGGGGAACACACTCTGCTCACTTTTACTGTTCACCTGGTTACATGTCCTGTGTGTATTAAACCATCAGGGGAACACACTCGGCCCTCTTATACAGTTCATCTGGTAACATGTCCAGTGTATATTGAACAATCAGGTGAACACACTCTCCTCACTTCTACTCTAGAGCTGGTAACATGTCCCGTGTATATTAAACTATCAGTGGAACACAGTCTTCTCACCTATACTGTTCACCTGGTAACATGTCCCGTGTGTATTAAACAATCAGGGGAACAAACTCTCCTCACTTATACTGTTCACATGGTAACATATCCCGTTCGTATTAAACCATCAGGGGAACACATTCCCCTCACTTATACTGTTCACCAGGTTACATGTCCCGTGTATATTAAACCATCAGGGGAAAACATTCTCCTCACTTATACTTTTCACCTGGTGACATGTCCCGTGTATATTAAACCATGAGGGGAACAGACTCTCCTCTCGTATGCTGTTCACCTGGTAACATGTCCCGTGTATATTAAACAATCAGGAGAACACACTCTCCTCACTTATACGGTTCACCTGGTAACATGTCCCGTGTATATTAAACAATCTGGGGAACACACTCTCCTCACTTCTGCTGTTCACCTGGTGACATGTCCCGTGTATATTAAACCATCAGGGGAACACACTCTCCTCACTTATACTGTTGACCTGGTGACATTTCCCGTGCGTATTAAACAATCAGGGGAGCATACTCTCCTCACTTACACTGTTCACCTGGTGACATGTCCCGTGTGTATTAAAGCATCAGGGGAACACACTCTCCTCACTTATACTGTTCACCTGTTAACATGTTCCGTCGATATTAAACCACCAGGGGAACACACTCTACTCACTTATACTGTTCACCTGGTAACATGTCTCGTGTATATTAAACCATCAGGGGAACACACTCCCCTCACTTACACTGTTCACCTGGTGACATGTCCCGTGTGTATTAAAGCATCAGGGGAACACACTCTCCTCACTTATACTGTTCACCTGTTAACATGTCCCGTGTTTATTAAACAATCAGGGGAACACACTCTCCTCACTTATACTGTTCACCTGGTAACATGTCCCGTTCGTATTCAACCATCAGGGGAACACATTCCCCTCCCATATTCTGTTCACCTGGATACATGTCCTGTGTATATTAAACCATCAGGGGAACACAATCTGCTCACTTATACAGTTCATCTGGTAACATGTCCCGTGTATATTAAACCATCAGGGGAACACAATCTCCTCACTTATACTGTTCACTTGGGAACATGTCCTGTGCGTCTTTAATCATCATGGGAACACACTCTCCTCACTTATACTGTTCATCTGGTGACATGTCCCGTGTATGTTAAAGCATCAGGGGAACACACTCTCCTCACTTATACTGTTCACCTGGTGACATGTCCCGTGCGTGTTAAACAATCAGGGGAACACACTCTCCTCACTTACACTGTTCCCCTGTTGACATGTCCCGTCTCAATTAAAAGATCATGGGAACACAGTCTCCTCACTTATACTGTTCCCCTGTTGACATGTCCCGTGTCAATTAAAACATCATGGGAACACAGTCTCCTCACTTATACTGTTCACCTGGTAACATGTCCCGTGTATATTAAACCACCAGGGTAACACACTCTCCTCACTTATACTGCTCATCTGTTAACATGTCCCGTGTGTATTAAACAGTCAGGGGAACACACTCTCCTCAGTTATACTGTTCACCTGGTAACATATCCCGTTCGCATTAATCCATCAGGGGAACACATTCCCCTCACTTATACTGTTCACCAGGTTACATGTCCCGTGTATATTAAACCATCAGGGGAAAACATTCTCCTCACTTATACTTTTCACCTGGTGACATGTTCCACGTGTATTAAACCATCAGGGGAACACACTCTCCTCACTTATACTGTTCACCCGGTGACGTGTCCCGTGTATATTAAACCATGAGGGGAACAGACTCTCCTCTCGTATGCTGTTCACCTGGTAACATGTCCCGTGTATATTAAACAATCAGGAGAACACACTCTCCTCACTTATACGGTTCACCTGGTAACATGTCCCGTGTATATTAAACAATCTGGGGAAAACAATCACCTCACGTACACTTTTCACTTGGGAACATGTCCTGTGCGTCTTTAATCATCAGGGAAACACACTCTCCTCACTTATACTGTTCATCTGGTGACATGTCCAGTGTATGTTAAACCATCAGGGGAACACACTCTGCTCACTTATACTGTTCACCTGGTAACATGTCCCGTGTGCATTAAACAATCAGGGGAACACTGTCTCCTCACTTATACTGTTCTCCTGGTAACATGTCCTGTGTGTATTAAACAAACAGGGGAACACTCTCTCCTCACTTATTCTCTTCACCTGGTAACATGTCCTGTGAAGATTAACCCATCAGGGGAACACACTCTCCTCACTTCTACTGTTCACCTGGTAACATGTCCCGTGCATATTAAACAATCGGGGAACACACTCTCCTCACTTATACTGTTCACCTGGTAACATGTCCCGTGCGTATTAAACCATCAGTGGAAAACACTCTCCACACTATTCTGTTCACATGGTAACATGTCCCGTGTGTATTAAAATTGAGGAGAATGTTTTCCCTTGATGGTTTCATGTACACGGGACATGTTACCAGGTGAACAGTATAAGTGAGGAGAGTGTGTTCCCCTGATTGTTTAATAAACACGGGGCATGTCACCAGGTGAACAGTATAAGTGAGGAGAGTGTTTTCCCCTGATGGTTTAATATACACAAGGACATGATAGCAGATGAACAGTATAAGAGAGGAGAGTGTGTTCCCCTTATGGTTTAAGATACACGGCACACTTTACCAGATGAACAGTATAAGTTAGGAGAGTGTGTTCCCCTGATTTTTTAATGCACACGGGACATGTTACCAGGTGAACAGTAGAAGTGAGGAGTGTGTGTTCCCCTGATGGTTTCATATACACGGGACATGTTACCAGGTGAACAGTATAAGTGAGGAGAGTGTGTTCCCCTGATTGTTTAAAGCACACGGGACATGTTACCACATGAACAGGATAAGTGAGGAGAGTGTGTTTCCCTGATTTTTTTATGCACACGGGACATGTTATAAGGTGAACAGTATAAGAGAGGAGAGTGTGTTCCCCTGATTGTTTAATACACACGGGACATGTTACCAGATGAACAGTATAAGTGAGGAGAGTGTGTTCCCCTGATTGTTTAAAGCACACAGGACATGTTACCAGGTGAACAGTATAAGTGAGGAGAGTGTGTTCCCCTGATGGTTTAATATACATGGGACATGTTACCAGGTGAACAGTAGAAGTGAGGAGAGTGTGTTCCCCAGATGCTTTCATATACACGGGACATGTTACCAGGTGAACAGTAGAAGTGAGGAGAGTGTGTTCCCCTGATTTTTTAATGCACACGGGACATGTTACCAGGTGAACAGTAGAAGTGAGGAGAGTGTGTTCCCCTGATGGTTTAATATACACGGGACACGTTACCAGATGAACAGTATAAGTAAGGAGAGTGTGTTCCCCTGATTTTTTAATGCACACGGGACATGTTACCAGGTGAACAGTAGAGGTGAGGAGAGTGTGTTCCCCTGATGCTTTAATATAGACAGGACATGTTACCAGGTGAACAGTATAAGTGAGGAGAGTGTGTTCCCCTGATGGTTTAATGCACACGGGACAGGTCACCAGGGGAACAGTCTATGTGAGGAGAGTGTGTTCCCCTGATGGTTTAATATACATGGGACATGTTACCAGGTGAACAGTAGAAGTGAGGAGAGTGTGTTCCCCTGATGGTTTCATATACACGGGACATGTTACCAGGTGAACAGTATAAGTGAGGAGAGTGTGTTCCCCTGATTGTTTAATACACACGGGACATGTTACCAGGTGAACAGTATAAGTGAGGAGAGTGTGTTCCCCTGATTGTTTAATACACACGGGACATGTTACCAGGTGAACAGTATAAGTGAGGAGAGTGTGTTCCCCTGATTGTTTAATATGCACGGGACATGTTACCAGGTGAACAGTATAAGTGAGGAGAGTGTGTTCCCCTGATTGTTTAGTACACACGGGACATGTTACCAGGTGAACAGTATAAGTGAGGAGAGTGTGTTCCCCTGATTGTTTAATATGCACGGGACATGTTACCGGATGAACAGTATAAGTGAGGAGAGTGTGTTCCCCTGATTGTTTAGAACACACGGGACATGTTACCAGCTGAACAGTATAAGTGAGGAGAGTGTGTTCCCCTGATTGTTTAGTACACACGGGACATGTTACCAGCTAAACAGTATAAGTGAGGAGAGTGTGTTCCCCTGATTGTTTAGAACACACGGGACATGTTACCAGCTAAACAGTATAAGTGAGGAGAGTGTGTTCCCCTGATTGTTTAGTACACACGGGACATGTCACCAGGTGAACAGAATAAGTGAGGTGAGTGTGTTCCCCTGATTGTTTAATGCACATGGGACATGTCAGCAGGTGAACAGTATAAGTGAGGAGAGAGTGTTCCCCTGATGGTTTTATACACACAGGACATGTTACCAGGTGAACAGTATAATTGAGGAGATTGTGTTCCCCTGAATGTTTAATTCACACGGGACATGTTACCAGGTGAACAGAATAGTGAGGAGAGTGTTTTCCCATGATGGTTCAAAGCCCACGGGACATGTTACCAGGTGAACAGTATAAGTGAGGAGAGTGTGTTCCCTTGATTGTTTAATGCACACGGGACATGTTACCAGATGAACAGTATAAGTGAGGAGAGTGTGTTCCCCTGATTGTTTAATGCACACGGGACAGGTCACCAGAGGAACAGTCTATGTGAGGAGAGTGTGTTCCCCTGATTTTTTAATGCACACGGGACATGTTACCAGGTGAACAGTATAAGTGAGGAGAGTGTGTTCCCCTGATGGTTTCATATACACGGGACATGTTACCAGGTGAACAGTATAAGTGCGGAGAGTGTGTTCCCCTGATTGCTTAATATGCACGGGACATGTTACCAGATGAACAGTATAAGTGAGGAGAGTGTGTTCCCCTGATTGTTTAATACGCACGGGACATGTCACAAGGTAAACAGTATAAGTGAGGAGAGTGTGTTCCCCTGATTCTTTAATTCACACGGGACATGTTACCATTTGAACAGTAGAAGTGAGGAGAGTGTGTTCCCCTGATGGTTTCATATACACGGGACATGTTTCCAGGTGAACAGTTTAATTGAGGAGAGTGTGTTCCCCTGATGGTTTAATACACACAGGACATGTTACCAGGTGAACAGAATAGTGAGGAGAGTGTTTTGCCCTGATTGTTTAATACACACGGGACATGTAACCAGGTGAACAGAATAAGTGAGGAGAGTGTGTTCCCCTGATTGTTTAATACACACGGGACATGTTACCAGGTGAATAGTATAAGTGAGGAGAGTGTGTTCCCCTGATTGTTTAATACACACAGGACATGTTACCATTTGAACAGAATAAGTGAGGAGAGTGTGTTCCCCTGATTGTTTAATACACACGGGACATGTTACCAGGTGAACAGTATAAGTGAGGAGAGTGTGTTCCCCTGATTGTCTAATGCACACGGGACATGTTACCAGGTGAACAGTATAAGTGAGGAGAGTGTGTTCCCCTGATTGTTTAAAACACACGGGACATGTTACCAGGTGAACTCAATAAGTGAGGAGAGTGTGTTCCCCTGATTGTTTAATAAACACGGGACATGTCACCAGGTGAACAGCATAAGTGAGGAGAGTGTGTTCCCCTGATGGTTTAATATACATGGGACATGTTACCAGATGAACAGTATAAGTGAAGAGAGTGTGTTCCCCTGATGGTTTAATATACACAGGACATGTTACCAGGTGAACAGTATAAGTGAGGAGAGTGTGTTCCACTGATGGTTTAATATCGACGGGACATGTTACCAGGTGAACAGTATAAGTGAAGAGAGTGTGTTCCCCTGATGGTTTAATATACACAGGACATGTTACCAGGTGAACAGTATAAGTGAGGAGAGTGTGTTCCCCTGATTGTTTAATTCACACGGGACATGTTACCAGGTGAACAGTATAAGTGAAGAGAGTGTGTTCCCCTGATGGTTTAATATACACGGGACATGTTACCAGGTGAACAGTATAAGTGAGGAGAGTGTGTTCCCCTGATTGTTTAATACGCACGAGTCATGTCACCAGGTGAACAGTATAAGTGAGGAGAGTGTGTTCACCTGATTGTTTAATGCACACGGGACATGTCACCCGGTGAACAGTATAAGTGAGGAGAGTGTGTTCACCTGATTGTTTAATATACACGGGACATGTCACACGGTGAACAGGATAAGTGAGGAGAGTGTGTTCACCTGATTGTTTAATACACACGGGACATGTCACCAGGTGAACAGGATAAGTGAGGAGAGTGTGTTCCCTGATTGTTTAATGCACACGGGACATGTTACCAGGTGAAATCTATAAGTGAAGAGAGTGTGTTCCCCTGATGGTTTAATATACACAGGACATGTTACCAGGTGAACAGTATAAGTGAGGTGAGTGTGTTCCCCTGATGGTTTAATATGCACAGGACAAGATACCAGGTGAACAGTATAAGTGAGGAGAGTGTGTTCCCCTCATTGTTTAATAAACACGGGACATGTTACCAGGTGAACTTTATAAGTGAGGAGAGTGTGTTCCCCTGATTGTTTAATACACACAGGACATGTTACCAGGTGATTAGTATAAGTGAGGAGAGTGTGTTCCCCTGATGGTTTAATATACACGGGACATGTTACCAGGTGAACAGTATAAGTGAAGAGAGTGTGTTCCCCTGATTGTTTAATACACACGGGACACGTCACCAGGTGAACAGTATAAGTGAGGAGAGTGTGTTCACCTGATTGTTTAATGCACACGGGACACGTCACCAGGTGAACAGTATAAGTGAGGAGAGTGTGTTCATCTGATTGTTTAATATACACGGGACATGTCACCAGGTGAACAGTATAAGTGAGGAGAGTGTGTTCACCTGATTGTTTAATGCACACGGGACATGTTACCAGGTGAACAGTATAAGTGAGGAGAGTGTGTTCACCTGATTGTTTAATACACACGGGAAATGTCACCAGGTGAACAGGATAAGTGAGGAGAGTGTGTTCCCTGATTGTTTAATGCACACGGGACATGTTACCAGGTGAAATCTATAAGTGAAGAGAGTGTGTTCCCCTGATGGTTTAATATACACAGGACATGTTACCAGGTGAACAGTATAAGTGAGGTGAGTGTGTTCCCCTGATGGTTTAATATGCACAGGACAAGATACCAGGTGAACAGTATAAGTGAGGAGAGTGTGTTCCCCTCATTGTTTAATAAACACGGGACATGTTACCAGGTGAACTTTATAAGTGAGGAGAGTGTGTTCCCCTGATGATTTAATACACACAGGACATGTTACCAGGTGATTAGTATAAGTGAGGAGAGTGTGTTCCCCTGATGGTGTAATATACACGGGACATGTTACCAGGTGAACAGTATAAGTGAAGAGAGTGTGTTCCCCTGATTGTTTAATACACACGGGACACGTCACCAGGTGAACAGTATAAGTGAGGAGAGTGTGTTCACCTGATTGTTTAATGCACACGGGACACGTCACCAGGTGAACAGTATAAGTGAGGAGAGTGTGTTCATCTGATTGTTTAATATACACGGGACATGTCACCAGGTGAACAGTATAAGTGAGGAGAGTGTGTTCACCTGATTGTTTAATGCACACGGGACATGTTTCCAGGTGAACAGTATAAGTGAGGAGAGTGTGTTCACCTGATTGTTTAATACACACGGGACATGTCACCAGGTGAACAGGATAAGTGAGGAGAGTGTGTTCCCCTGATTGTTTAATGCACACGGGACATGTTACCAGGTGAAATCTATAAGTGAAGAGAGTGTGTTCCCCTGATGGTTTAATATACACAGGACATGTTACCAGGTGAACAGTGTAAGTGAGGAGAGTGAGTTCCCCTGATGGTTTAATATGCACGGGACATGTTACCAGGTGAACAGTATAAGTGAGGTGAGTGTGTTCCCCTGATGGTTTAATATACACAGGACAAGATACCAGGTGAACAGTATAAGTGAGGAGAGTGTGTTCCCCTGATGGTTTAATATACACGGGACATGTTACCAGGTGAACAGTATAAGTGAGAAGAATGTGTTCCCCTGATGGTTTAATATACACGGGACATGTTACCAGGTGATTAGTATAAGTGAGGAGAGTGTGTTCCCCTGATGGTTTAATACACACAGGACATGTTACCAGGTGATTAGTATAAGTGAGGAGAGTGTGTTCCCCTGATGGTTTAATTACACGGGACATGTTACCAGGTGAACAGTATAAGTGAAGAGAGTGTGTTCCCCTGATTGTTTAATACACACGGGACATGTTACCAGGTGAACTTTATAAGTGAGGAGAGTGTGTTCCCCTGATTGTTTAATACACACAGGACATGTTACCAGGTGATTAGAATAAGTGAGGAGAGTGTGTTCCCCTGATGGTTTAATATACACGGGACATGTTACCAGGTGAACAGTATAAGTGAAGAGAGTGTGTTCCCCTGATTGTTTAATACACACGGGACATGTCACCAGGTAAACAGTATAAGTGAGGAGAGTGTGTTCACCTGATGGTTTAATACACCCGGGACATGTTACCAGGTGAACAGTATAAGTGAGAAGAGAGTGTTTCCCTGATTGTTTAATAAGCACGGGACATGTTACCAGATGAACAGTATAAGTGAAGAGAGTGTGTTCCCCTGATTGTTTAATATACATGGGACATGTTACCAGGTGAACAGTATAAGTGAGAAGAGAGTGTTTCCCTGATTGTTTAATAAGCACGGGACATGTTACCAGGTGAACAGTATAAGTGAGGAGAGTGTGTTCCCCTTATTGTTCAATAAACACGGGACATGTCACCAGGTGAACAGTATAAGTGAGGAGAGTGTGTTCCCCTGATGGTTTAATGCACACTGGACATGTTACCAGATGTACAGTATAATTGAGGAGATTGTGTTCCCCTGATGGTTTAATATACACGGGACATGTCACCAGGTGAACAGTATAAGTGAGGAGAGTGTGTTCCCCTGATTGTTTAATACACACGGGACATGTTACCAGGTGAACATTATAAGTGAGGAGAGTGTGTTCCCCTGATTGTTTAATAAACACGGGACATGTTACCAGGTGAACAGTATAAGTGAGGAGAGTGTGTTCCCCTGATTGTTTTATACACACGGGACATGTTACCAGGTGAACATTATAAGTGAGGAGAGTGTGTTCCCCTGATTGTTTAATAAACACGGGACATGTTACCAGGTGAACTTTATAAGTGAGGAGAGTGTGTTCCCCTGATAGTTTTATACACACGGGACATGTTACCAGGTGATCAGTATAAGTGAGGAGAGTGTGTTCCCCTGATTGTTTAATACACACGGGACATGTTACCAGGTGAACTCTAAAAGTGAGGAGAGTGTGTTCCCCTTATTGTTTAATAAACACGGGACATGTCACCAGGTGAACAGTATAAGTGAGGAGAGTGTGTTCCCCTGATGCTTTAATATACACAGTACATGTTACCAGGTGAACTTTATAAGTGAGGAGAGTGTGTTCCCCTGATAGTTTTATACACACGGGACATGTTACCAGGTGATCAGTTTTAGTGAGGAGAGTGTGTTCCCCTGATTGTTTTATACACACGGGACATGTTACCAGGTGAACAGAAGAAGTGAGGAGAGTGTGTTCCCCTGATGGTTTAATATACACGGGACATGTTACCAGATGAACAGTATAAGTGAGGACATTGTGTTCCCCTGATGGTTTAATATACACGGGACATGTTACCAGGTGAACAGTATAAGTGAGGAGAGTGTGTTCACCTGATTGTTTAATATACACGGGACATGTTACCAGATGAACAGTATAAGTGAGGAGAGTGTGTTCACCTGATTGTTTAATATACACGGGACATGTTACCAGGTGAACAGTATAAGTGAGAAGAGTGTGTTCCCCTAATTGTTTAATACACACGGGACATGTTAATAGGTGAACAGAATAAGTGAGCAGAGTGTGTTCCCCTGATTGTTTAATGCACACGGGACATGTTACCAGGTGAACAGTATAAGTGAGAAGAGTGTGTTCCCCTAATTGTTTAATACACACGGGACATGTTAATAGGTGAACAGAATAAGTGAGCAGAGTGTGTTCCCCTGATTGTTTAATGCACACGGGACATGTTACCAGGTGAACAGTATAAGTGAGAAGAGTGTGTTCCCCTAATTGTTTAATACACACGGGACATGTTACCAGGTGAACAGTATAAGTGAGAAGAGTGTGTTCCCATGATGGTTTAATGCACACGGGTCACGTCACCAGGTGAACTTTATAAGTGAGGAGAGTGTGTTCCCCTGATGATTTAATGCACACGGGTCACGTCAACAGGTGAACTTTATAAGTGAGGAGAGTGTGTTCCCCTGATTGTTTAATACACACGGGACATGTTACCAGGTGAACAGTATAAGTGAGGAGAGTGTGTTCCCCTGATGGTTTAATATACACTGGACATGTGACCAGATGAACAGTTTTGGTGAGGAGATTGTGTTCCCCTGATGGTTTAATATACACGGGACATGTTACCAGGTGAACAGGATAAGTGAGGAGAGTGTGTTCCCCTGATTGTTTAATACACACGGGACATGTTACCAGGTGAACAGTATAAGTGAGGAGAATGTGTTCCCCTGATTGTTTTATACACACGGGACATGTTACCAGGTGAACAGTATAAGTGAGGAGAGTGTGTTCCCCTGATTGTTTAATAAACACGGGACATGTTACCAGGTGAACAGTATAAGTGAGGAGAGTGTGTTCCCCTGATAGTTATATACACACGGGACATGTTACCAGGTGATCAGTATAAGTGAGGAGAGTGTGTTCCCCTGATTGTTTTATACACACGGGACATGTTACCAGGTGAACTCTATTAGTGAGGAGAGTGTGTTCCCCTTATTGTTTAATAAACACGGGACATGTCACCAGGTGAACAGTATAAGTGAGGAGAGTGTGTTCCCCTGATGCTTTAATACACACGGGACATGTTACCAGGTGAACAGTATAAGTGAAGAGAGTGTGTTCCCCTGATGGTTTAATGCACACGGGACATGTTACCAGGTGAACTTTATAAGTGATGAGAGTGTATTCCCCTGATTGTTTTATACACACGGGACATGTCACCAGGTGAACACTATAAGTGAGGAGAGTGTGTTCCCCTGATTGTTTAATGCACACGGGACATGTTACCAGGTGAACAGTATAAGTGAGGAGAGTGTGTTCCCCTGATAGTTTAATGCACACGGGTCACGTCACCAGGTGAACTTTATAAGTGAGGAGAGTGTGTTCCCCTGATTGTTTAATACACACGGGACATGTTACCAGGTGAACAGTATAAGTGAGAAGAGTGTGTTCCCCTAATTGTTTAATACACACGGGACATGTTAATAGGTGAACAGAATAAGTGAGCAGAGTGTGTTCCCCTGATTGTTTAATGCACACGGGACATGTTACCAGGTGAACTCTATAAGTGAGGAGAGTGTGTTCCCCTGATGGTTTAATATACACGGGACATGTTACCAGGTGAACAGTATAAGTGAGGAGAGTGTGTTCCCCTGATGGTTCAATATACACAGGACATGTTACCAGGTGAACAGTATAAGTGAGGAGAGTGTGTTCCCATGATGGTTTAATATACACTCGACATTTTACCAGATGAACAGTATAAGTGAGGAGATTGTGTTCCCCTGATGGTTCAATATACACAGGACATGTTACCAGGTGAACAGTATAAGTGAGGAGAGTGTGTTCCCCTGATGGTTTAATATACACGGGACATGTTACCAGGTGAACAGTATAAGTGAGGAGAATGTGTTTCCCTGATTGTTTAATACACACGGGACATGTTACCAGGTGAACACTTTAAGTGAGGAGAGTGTGTTCCCCTGATTGTATAATACACACGGGACATGTTACCAGGTGAACTCTATAAGTGAGGAGAGTGTGTTCCCCTGATTGTTTAATACACACGGGACATTTCACCAGTTGAACAGGAAAAGGGAGGAGAGTGTGTTCCCCTGATGGTTTTATACACACGGGACATGTTCCTAGGTGTACAGAAAAGGGAGGAGAGTGTCATCCCCTGATGGTTTAATACACACGGGACATGTCACCAGGTGAACAGGAAAACTGAGGAGAGTGTGTTCCCCTGTTTGTTTAATATACACGGGACATGTTACCAGGTGAACAGTATAAGTGAGGAGAGTGTCTTCCCCTGATTGTTTAATGCACACGGGACATGTCAACAGGAGAACAGTATAAGTGAGGAGAGTGTGTTCCCCTGATTGTTTTATACACACGGGACATGTTACCAGGTGAACAGAATAAGTGAGCAGAGTGTTTTCCCCTGATTGTTTAATGCACACGGGACATGTCAACAGGTGAACAGAATAAGTGAGGAGAGTGTGTTCCCCTGATGGTTTAATACGGACGGGACATGTCACCAGGTGAACAGTATAAGTGAGGAGAGTGTGTTCCCCTGATTGTTTAATACGGACGGGACATGTCACCAGGTGAACCGTATAAGTGAGGAGAGTGTGTTCCCCAGATTGTTTAATACACACGGGACATGTCACCAGGTGAACAGTATAAGTGAGGAGAGTGTGTTCCCCTGATTGTTTAATGCACACGGGACGTCTCAACAGGTGATCAGTATAAGTGAGGAGAGTGTGTTCCCCTGATGGTTTAACACACACGGGACATGTTACCAGGTGAACAGTATAAGTGAGGAGAGTGAGTTTCCCTGATTTTTTAATATACCCGGGACAAGTCACCAGGTGATCAGTATAAGTGAGGAGAGTGTGTTCCCCTGATGGTTTAACACGCACAGGACAAATTACCAGGTGATCAGTATAAGTGAGGAGAGTGCTTTCCCCTGATGGTTTAATATACACGGGTCATGTTACCAGGTGAACAGTAAAAGTGAAGAGAGTGAGTTCCCCTGATTGTTTAATACGCACGGGACATGTAACCAAGTGAAGAGTGTAAGTGAGGTGAGTGTGTTCCCCTGATTGTTTAATACAAAGGTGACATGACACCAGTTGAACAGCATAAGTGAGGAGAGGGCTTTCCCCTGATGGTTTAATATACACGGGACATGTTACCAGGTGAACAGTATATGTGAGGAGAGTGTGTTCCCCTGATGGTTTAATACGCACGGGACATGTTACCAGGTGAACAGTACATGTGAGGAGAGTGATTTCCCCTGATGGTTTAATATACATGGGACTTGTTACCAGGTGAACAGTATAAGTGAGGAGAGATTGTTACCTTGACTGTTTAGTACGCAAGGGACATGTCACCAGGTGAACAGTATAAGTGAGGAGAGTGTGTTCCCCTGATGGTTTAACACGCACGGGACATGTTACCAGGTGAACAGTATAAGTGATGAGAGTGTGTTCCCCTGATTGATTAACACGCACGGGACATGTTACCAGGTGAACAGTATAAGTGAGGAGAGTGTGTTCCCCTGTTGGTTTAATATACACAGGACATGATAGCACGTGAACAGTATAAGTGAGGAGAGTGAGTTCCCCTGATTTTTTAATATACACGGGACATGTCACCAGGTGATCAGTATAAGTGAGGAGAGTGTGTTCCCCTGATGGTTTAATATACACGGGACATGTTACCAGGTGAACAGTACAAGTGAGGAGACTGTATTCCCTTGATGGTTTAATAGACACGGGACATGTGAGCAGGTGAACAGTATAAGAGAGGATTATGTTTTCCCCTGATGGTTCAATATACACGGGACATGTTACCAGGGGAACAGTATAAGTGAGCAGAGTGTGTTCCCCTGATGGTTTAATACACACGGGACATGTTACCAGGTGAACAGTATAAGTGAGGAGAGTGTGTTCCCCTGATGGTTTAATATACACGGGACATGTTACCAGGTGAACAGTATAATTGAGGAGAGTGCTTTCCCCTGATGGTTTAATATACATGGGACTTGTTACCAGGTGAACAGTTTAAGTGAGGAGAGTGTGATCCAATGATTGTTTAATACTGACGGGACGTGTCACCAGGTGAAGAGTAGAAGTGAGGAGATGTGTGTTCCCCTGATGGTTTAATATACGCGAGACATGTTACCAGGTGAACAGTATAAGTGAGGAGAGTGCTTTCCCCTGATGGTTTGATACACACGGGACATGTTACCAGGTGAACAGTATAATTGAGGAGAGTGCTTTCCCCTGATGGTTTAATATACACGGGACATGTCACCTGGTGAACAGTGTAAGTTAGGAGAGTGTGTTCCCCTGATGGTTTAATACACACGGGACATGATACCAGGTGAAAAGTATAAGTGAGGAGAGTGTGTTCCCCTGATGGTTTAATATACACGGGACATGTTTCCAGGTGAACAGTATAAGTGAGGAGAGTGTGTTCCCCTGATGGTTTAACACACACGGGACATGTTACCAGGTGAACAGTATAAGTGAGGAGAGATTGTTACCCTGATTGTTTAGTACGCACGGGACATGTCACCAGGTGAACAGTATAAGTGAGGAGAGTGTATTCCCCTGATGGTTTAATATGCACGGGACATGTTACCAGGTGAACAGTATAAGTGAGGAGAGTGCTTTCCCCTGATGGTTTAATATACACGGGACATGTTACCAGGTGAACAGTATAAGTGAGGAGACTTTATTCCCATGATGGTTTAATATACACGGGGCATGTTAGCAGGTGAACAGGATAAGTGAGGATTATGTGTTCCCCTGATGGTTTAATATACACGGGACATGTTGCCAGGTGAACAGTATAAGTGAGCAGAGTGTGTTCCCCTGATTGTTAAATATACACGGGACACGTTACCAGGCGAACAGTATAAGTGAGGAGAGTGTGTTCACCTGATGGTTTAATACACACGGGACATGTTACCAGGTGAACAGTATAAGTGAGGAGAGTGTGTTCCCCTGATGGTTTAATATACACATGACATGTTACCAGGTGAACAGTATAAGTGAGGAGAATGTGTTCCCCTGATGGTTTAATATACACGTGACATGTTACCAGGTGAACAGTATAAGTGAGGAGAATGTGTTCCCCTGATGGTTTTATATACACGTGACATGTTACCAGGTGAACAGTATAAGTGAGGAGAATGTGTTCCCCTGGTGGTTTAATATACACGGGATATGTTACCAGGTGAACAGTATAAGTGAGGAGAGTGTGATCCAATGATTGTTTAACACTGACGGGATGTGTCACCAGGTGAAGAGTAGAAGTGAGGAGAGTGTGTTCCCCTGATGGTTTAATATACGCGGGACATGTTACCAGGTGAACAGCATAAGTGAAGAGAGTGTGTTCCCCTGATTGTTTTATATACACGGGACATGTTACCAGGTGAACAGCATAAGTGAGGAGAGTGTGTTCCCTTGATGGTTTAATAGACACGGGACATGTTAGCAGGTGAACAGTATAAGAGAGGATTATGTTTTCCCCTGATGGTTCAATATACACGGGACATGTTACCAGGGGAACAGTATAAGTGAGCAGAGTGTGTTCCCCTGATGGTTTAATACACACGGGACATGTTACCAGGTGAACAGTATAAGTGAGGAGAGTGTGTTCCCCTGATGGTTTAATATACACGGGACATGTTACCAGGTGAACAGTATAATTGAGGAGAGTGCTTTCCCCTGATGGTTTAATATACATGGGACTTGTTACCAGGTGAACAGTTTAAGTGAGGAGAGTGTGATCCAATGATTGTTTAATACTGACGGGACGTGTCACCAGGTGAAGAGTAGAAGTGAGGAGATGTGTGTTCCCCTGATGGTTTAATATACGCGAGACATGTTACCAGGTGAACAGTATAAGTGAGGAGAGTGCTTTCCCCTGATGGTTTGATACACACGGGACATGTTACCAGGTGAACAGTATAATTGAGGAGAGTGCTTTCCCCTGATGGTTTAATATACACGGGACATGTCACCTGGTGAACAGTGTAAGTTAGGAGAGTGTGTTCCCCTGATGGTTTAATACACACGGGACATGATACCAGGTGAAAAGTATAAGTGAGGAGAGTGTGTTCCCCTGATGGTTTAATATACACGGGACATGTTTCCAGGTGAACAGTATAAGTGAGGAGAGTGTGTTCCCCTGATGGTTTAACACACACGGGACATGTTACCAGGTGAACAGTATAAGTGAGGAGAGATTGTTACCCTGATTGTTTAGTACGCACGGGACATGTCACCAGGTGAACAGTATAAGTGAGGAGAGTGTATTCCCCTGATGGTTTAATATGCACGGGACATGTTACCAGGTGAACAGTATAAGTGAGGAGAGTGCTTTCCCCTGATGGTTTAATATACACGGGACATGTTACCAGGTGAACAGTATAAGTGAGGAGAGTGTGTTCCGCTGATGGTTTAATACACACGGGACATGTTACCAGGTGAACAGTATAAGTGAGGAGACTTTATTCCCATGATGGTTTAATATACACGGGACATGTTAGCAGGTGAACAGGATAAGTGAGGATTATGTGTTCCCCTGATGGTTTAATATACACGGGACATGTTGCCAGGTGAACAGTATAAGTGAGCAGAGTGTGTTCCCCTGATTGTTAAATATACACGGGACACGTTACCAGGCGAACAGTATAAGTGAGGAGAGTGTGTTCACCTGATGGTTTAATACACACGGGACATGTTACCAGGTGAACAGTATAAGTGAGGAGAGTGTGTTCCCCTGATGGTTTAATATACACGTGACATGTTACCAGGTGAACAGTATAAGTGAGGAGAATGTGTTCCCCTGATGGTTTAATATACACGTGACATGTTACCAGGTGAACAGTATAAGTGAGGAGAATGTGTTCCCCTGATGGTTTAATATACACGTGACATGTTACCAGGTGAACAGTATAAGTGAGGAGAATGTGTTCCCCTGGTGGTTTAATATACACGGGATATGTTACCAGGTGAACAGTATAAGTGAGGAGAGTGTGATCCAATGATTGTTTAATACTGACGGGATGTGTCACCAGGTGAAGAGTAGAAGTGAGGAGAGTGTGTTCCCCTGATGGTTTAATATACGCGGGACATGTTACCAGGTGAACAGCATAAGTGAAGAGAGTGTGTTCCCCTGATTGTTTTATATACACGGGACATGTTACCAGGTGAACAGCATAAGTGAGGAGAGTGTGTTCCCCTGATGGTTTAATATACATGGGACATGTTACCAGTTGAACTGTATAAGTGAGGAGAGTGTGTTCCCCTGAAGGTTTAATACACACGGGACATGTTACCAGGTGAACAGTATAAGTGAGGAGAATCTGTTCCCCTGATGGTTTAATATACATGGGACTTGTTACCAGGTGAACAGTTTAAGTGAGGAGAGTGTGTTCCCCTGATGGTTTAATATACACGGGACATGTTCCCAGGTGAACAGTATAAGTGAGGAGAGAGTGTTCCCCTGATCGTTTAGTATCCACGTGACATGTTGCCAGGTGAACAGTATGAGTGAGGAGAGATTGTTAGCCTGATTGTTTAGTACGCACGGGACATGTCACCAGGAGAACAGTATAAGTGAGGAGAGTGAGTTCCCCTGATGGTTAACACGCACGGGACATGTTACCAGGTGAACAGCATAAGTGAGGAGAGTGTGTTCCCCTGATGGTTTAATATACACGGGACATGTTACCAGCTGAACAGTATAAGTGAGGAGAGTGTGTTCCCCTGTTGTTTTAATATACACAGGACATGATACCAGGTGAACAGTATAAGTGAGGAGAGTGTGTTCCCCTGATTGTTTAATATACACAGGACATGTCACCAGGTGAACAGTATAAGTGAGGAGAGTGAGTTCCCCTGATTGTTTAATACACACGGGACATGTCACCAAGTGAAATGTATAATTGAGGAGAGTGTGTTCCACTGATGGTTTAATATACACGGTACATGTTACCAGGTGAACAGTAAAAGTGAGGAGAGTGTGTTCCCCTGATGGTTTAATATACACGTGACATGTTACCAGGTGAACAGTATAAGTGAGGAGAATGTGTTCCCCTGGTGGTTTAATATACACGGGATATGTTACCAGGTGAACAGTATAAGTGAGGAGAGTGTGTTCCGCTGATGGTTTAATACACACGGGACATGTTACCAGGTGAACAGTATAAGTGAGGAGACTTTATTCCCATGATGGTTTAATATACACGGGACATGTTAGCAGGTGAACAGGATAAGTGAGGATTCTGTGTTCCCCTGATGGTTTAATATACACGGGACATGTTGCCAGGTGAACAGTATAAGTGAGCAGAGTGTGTTCCCCTGATTGTTAAATATACACGGGACACGTTACCAGGCGAACAGTATAAGTGAGGAGAGTGTGTTCACCTGATGGTTTAATACACACGGGACATGTTACCAGGTGAACAGTATAAGTGAGGAGAGTGTGTTCCCCTGATGGTTTAATATACACGTGACATGTTACCAGGTGAACAGTATAAGTGAGGAGAATGTGTTCCCCTGATGGTTTAATATACACGTGACATGTTACCAGGTGAACAGTATAAGTGAGGAGAATGTGTTCCCCTGATGGTTTAATATACACGTGACATGTTACCAGGTGAACAGTATAAGTGAGGAGAATGTGTTCCCCTGGTGGTTTAATATACACGGGATATGTTACCAGGTGAACAGTATAAGTGAGGAGAGTGTGATCCAATGATTGTTTAATACTGACGGGATGTGTCACCAGGTGAAGAGTAGAAGTGAGGAGAGTGTGTTCCCCTGATGGTTTAATATACGCGGGACATGTTACCAGGTGAACAGCATAAGTGAAGAGAGTGTGTTCCCCTGATTGTTTTATATACACGGGACATGTTACCAGGTGAACAGCATAAGTGAGGAGAGTGTGTTCCCCTGATGGTTTAATATACATGGGACATGTTACCAGTTGAACTGTATAAGTGAGGAGAGTGTGTTCCCCTGAAGGTTTAATACACACGGGACATGTTACCAGGTGAACAGTATAAGTGAGGAGAATCTGTTCCCCTGATGGTTTAATATACATGGGACTTGTTACCAGGTGAACAGTTTAAGTGAGGAGAGTGTGTTCCCCTGATGGTTTAATATACACGGGACATGTTCCCAGGTGAACAGTATAAGTGAGGAGAGAGTGTTCCCCTGATCGTTTAGTATCCACGTGACATGTTGCCAGGTGAACAGTATGAGTGAGGAGAGATTGTTAGCCTGATTGTTTAGTACGCACGGGACATGTCACCAGGAGAACAGTATAAGTGAGGAGAGTGAGTTCCCCTGATGGTTAACACGCACGGGACATGTTACCAGGTGAACAGCATAAGTGAGGAGAGTGTGTTCCCCTGATGGTTTAATATACACGGGACATGTTACCAGCTGAACAGTATAAGTGAGGAGAGTGTGTTCCCCTGTTGTTTTAATATACACAGGACATGATACCAGGTGAACAGTATAAGTGAGGAGAGTGTGTTCCCCTGATTGTTTAATATACACAGGACATGTCACCAGGTGAACAGTATAAGTGAGGAGAGTGAGTTCCCCTGATTGTTTAATACACACGGGACATGTCACCAAGTGAAATGTATAATTGAGGAGAGTGTGTTCCACTGATGGTTTAATATACACGGTACATGTTACCAGGTGAACAGTAAAAGTGAGGAGAGTGTGTTCCCCTGATGGTTTAATATACACGGGACATGTTACCAGGTGAACAGTATAAGTGAGGAGACTGTATTCCCCTGATGGTTTAATATACACGGGACATGTTAGCAGGTGAACTGTATAAGTGAGGAGAATGTGTTCCCCTGATGGTTTAATATACACGGGACATGTTACCAGGTGAACAGTATAGGTGAGGAGAGTGTGTTCCCCTGATTGTTTAATACTCGCGGGACATGTTACCAGGTGAACAGTATAAGTGAGGAGAGTGTGATCCAATGATTGTTTAATACTGACGGGATGTGTCACCAGGTGAAGAGTAGAAGTGAGGAGAGTGTGTTCCCCTGATTGTTCAATACACACGGGACATGTCACCAAGTGAAATGTATAATTGAGGAGAGTGTGTTCCCCTGATTGTTTTATGTACACGGGACATGTTACCAGGTGAACAGTATAAGTGAGGAGAGTGTGTTCCCCTGATGGTTTAATATACATGGGACTTGTTACCAGGTGAACAGTTTAAGTGAGGAGAGTGTGTTCCCCTGATGGTTTAATATACATGGGACTTGTTACCAGGTGAATAGTTTAAGTGAGGAGAGTGTGTTCCCCTGATTGTTCAATATACACGGGACATGTTCCCAGGTGAACAGTATAAGTGAGGAGAGTGTGTTCCCCTGATCGTTTAGTGTACACGTGACATGTTGCCAGGTGAACAGTATAAGTGAGGAGAGATTGTTACCCTGATTGTTTAGTACGCACGGGACATGTCACCAGGTGAACAGTATAAGTGAGGAGAGTGTATTCCCCTGATGGTTTAATATGCACGGGACATGTTACCAGGTGAACAGTATAAGTGAGGAGAGTGCTTTCCCCTGATGGTTTAATATACACGGGACATGTTACCAGGTGAACAGTATAAGTGAGGAGAGTGTGTTCCGCTGATGGTTTAATACACACGGGACATGTTACCAGGTGAACAGTATAAGTGAGGAGACTTTATTCCCCTGATGGTTTAATATACACGGGACATGTTAGCAGGTGAACAGGATAAGTGAGGATTATGTGTTCCCCTGATGGTTTAATATACACGGGACATGTTGCCAGGTGAACAGTATAAGTGAGCAGAGTGTGTTCCCCTGATTGTTAAATATACACGGGACACGTTACCAGGCGAACAGTATAAGTGAGGAGAGTGTGTTCACCTGATGGTTTAATACACACGGGACATGTTACCAGGTGAACAGTATAAGTGAGGAGAGTGTGTTCCCCTGATGGTTTAATATACACGTGACATGTTACCAGGTGAACAGTATAAGTGAGGAGAATGTGTTCCCCTGATGGTTTAATATACACGGGATATGTTACCAGGTGAACAGTATAAGTGAGGAGAGTGTGTTCCCCTGATTGTTTAATACTCACGGTACATGTTACCAGGTGAACAGTATAAGTGAGGAGAGTGTGATCCAATGATTGTTTAATACTGACGGGATGTGTCACCAGGTGAAGAGTAGAAGTGAGGAGATTGTGTTCCCCTGATGGTTTAATATACGCGGGACATGTTACCAGGTGAACAGCATAAGTGAAGAGAGTGTGTTCCCCTGATTGTTTTATATACACGGGACATGTTACCAGGAGAACAGCATAAGTGAGGAGAGTGTGTTCCCCTGATCGTTTAGTATACACGTGACATGTTGCCAGGTGAACAGTATGAGTGAGGAGAGATTGTTAGCCTGATTGTTTAGTACGCACGGGACATGTCACCAGGTGAACAGTATAAGTGAGGAGAGTGTGTTCCCCTGATGGTTTAGTATACACGGGACATGTTACCAGGTGAACAGTATAAGTGAGGAGAATGTGTTCCCCTGATGGTTTAATATACACAGGACATGTTACCAGGTGAACAGTATATGTGAGGAGAGTGTGTTCCCTGATTGTTTAATACTCACGGGACATGTTACCTGGTGAACAGTATAAGTGAGGAGACTGTGTTCCACTGATGCTTTAATACACCCGGGACATGTTACCAGGTGAACTGTATAAGTGAGGAGAGTGTGATCCAATGATTGTTTAATACTGACGGGATGTGTCACCAGGTGAAGAGTAGAAGTGAGGAGAGTGTGTTCCCCTGATGGTTTAATATACGCGGGACATGTTACCAGGTTAACAGCATAAGTGAAGAGAGTGTGTTCCCCTGATTGTTTTATGTACACGGGACATGTTACCAGGTGAACAGTATAAGTGAGGAGAGTGTGTTCCCCTGATGGTTTAATATACATGGGACTTGTTACCAGGTGAACAGTTTAAGTGAGGAGAGTGTGTTCCCCTGATGGTTTAATATACATGGGACTTGTTACCAGGTGAACAGTTTAAGTGAGGAGAGTGTGTTCCCCTGATTGTTCAATATACACGGGACATGTTCCCAGGTGAACAGTATAAGTGAGGAGAGTGTGTTCCCCTGATCGTTTAGTGTACACGTGACATGTTGTCAGGTGAACAGTATAAGTGAGGAGAGATTGTTACCCTGATTGTTTAGTACGCACGGGACATGTCACCAGGTGAACAGTATAAGTGAGGAGAGTGTATTCCCCTGATGGTTTAATATGCACGGGACATGTTACCAGGTGAACAGTATAAGTGAGGAGAGTGCTTTCCCCTGATGGTTTAATATACACGGGACATGTTACCAGGTGAACAGTATAAGTGAGGAGAGTGTGTTCCGCTGATGGTTTAATACACACGGGACATGTTACCAGGTGAACAGTATAAGTGAGGAGACTTTATTCCCCTGATGGTTTAATATACACGGGACATGTTAGCAGGTGAACAGGATAAGTGAGGATTATGTGTTCCCCTGATGGTTTAATATAAACGGGACATGTTGCCAGGTGAACAGTATAAGTGAGCAGAGTGTGTTCCCCTGATTGTTAAATATACACGGGACACGTTACCAGGCGAACAGTATAAGTGAGGAGAGTGTGTTCACCTGATGGTTTAATACACACGGGACATGTTACCAGGTGAACAGTATAAGTGAGGAGAGTGTGTTCCCCTGATGGTTTAATATACACGTGACATGTTACCAGGTGAACAGTATAAGTGAGGAGAATGTGTTCCCCTGATGGTTTAATATACACGGGATATGTTACCAGGTGAACAGTATAAGTGAGGAGAGTGTGTTCCCCTGATTGTTTAATACTCACGGTACATGTTACCAGGTGAACAGTATAAGTGAGGAGAGTGTGATCCAATGATTGTTTAATACTGACGGGATGTGTCACCAGGTGAAGAGTAGAAGTGAGGAGATTGTGTTCCCCTGATGGTTTAATATACGCGGGACATGTTACCAGGTGAACAGCATAAGTGAAGAGAGTGTGTTCCCCTGATTGTTTTATATACACGGGACATGTTACCAGGAGAACAGCATAAGTGAGGAGAGTGTGTTCCCCTGATGGTTTAATATACATGGGACATGTTACCAGGTGAACTGTATAAGTGAGGAGAGTGTGTTCCCCTGATGGTTTAATACACACGGGACATGTTACCAGGTGAACAGTATAAGTGAGGAGAATCTGTTCCCTGATGGTTTAATATACATGGGACTTGTTACCAGGTGAACAGTTTAAGTGAGGAGAGTGTGTTCCCCTGATGGTTTAATATACACGGGACATGTTCCCAGGTGAAAAGTATAAATGAGGAGAGAGTGTTCCCCTGATCGTTTAGTATCCACGTGACATGTTGCCAGGTGAACAGTATGAGTGAGGAGAGATTGTTAGCCTGATTGTTTAGTACGCACGGGACATGTCACCAGGAGAACAGTATAAGTGAGGAGAGTGAGTTCCCCTGATGGTTAACACGCACGGGACATGTTACCAGTTGAACAGCATAAGTGAGGGGAGGGTGTTCCCCTTATTGTTTAACACGCACGGGACATGTTACCAGCTGAGCAGTATAAGTGAGGAGAGTGTGTTCCCCTGTTGTTTTAATATACACAGGACATGATACCAGGTGAACAGTATAAGTGAGGACAGTGTGTTCCCCTGATTGTTTAATATACACAGGACATGTCACCAGGTGAACAGTATAAGTGAGGAGAGTGAGTTCCCCTGATTGTTTAATACACACGGGACATGTCACCAAGTGAAATGTATAATTGAGGAGAGTGTGTTCCCCTGATGGTTTAATATACACGGTACATGTTACCAGGTGAACAGTAAAAGTGAGGAGAGTGTGTTCCCCTGATGGTTTAATATACACGGGACATGTTACCAGGTGAACAGTATAAGTGAGGAGACTGTATTCCCCTGATGGTTTAATATACACGGGACATGTTAGCAGGTGAACTGTATAAGTGAGGAGAATGTGTTCCCCTGATGGTTTAATATACACGGGACATGTTACCAGGTGAACAGTATAGGTGAGGAGAGTGTGTTCCCCTGATTGTTTAATACTCGCGGGACATGTTACCAGGTGAACAGTATAAGTGAGGAGAGTGTGATCCAATGATTGTTTAATACTGACGGGATGTGTCACCAGGTGAAGAGTAGAAGTGAGGAGAGTGTGTTCCCCTGATTGTTCAATACACACGGGACACGTCACCAAGTGAAATGTATAATTGAGGAGAGTGTGTTCCCCTGATGGTTTAATACACACGGGACATGTTACCAGGTGAACCGTATAAGTGAGGAGAGTGTGTTCCCCTGATGGTTTAATATACAGGGGACATGTTACCAGGTGAACCGTATAAGTGAGGAGAGTGTGTTCCCCTGATGGTTTAATATACACGGGACATGTTCCCAGGTGAACAGTATAAGTGAGGAGAGTGCTTTCCCCTGATGGTTTAAGATACACGGGACATGTTACCAGGTGAACAGTATAAGTGAGGCGAGTGTGTTCCGCTGATGGTTTAATATACACGGGACATGTTACCAGGTGAACAGTATAAGTGATGAGACTGTATTCCCCTGATGGTTTAATATACACGGGACATGTTAGCAGGTGAACAGTATAAGTGAGGATTATGTGTTCCCCTGATGGTTTAATATACACGGGACATGTTACCAGGTGAACCGTATAAGTGAGCAGAGTATGTTACCCTGATTGTTAAATATGCACGGGACACGTTACCAGGTGAACAGTATAAGTGAGGAGAGTGTGTTCCCCTGATGGTTTAACACACACGGGACATGTTACCAGGTGAACAGTATAAGTGAGGAGAGTGTGTTCCCCTGATGGTTTAATATACAGGGGACATGTTACCAGGTGAACAGTGTAAGTGAGGAGAGTGTGTTCCTCTGATGGTTTAATATACCAGGGACATGTTACCAAGTGAACAGTATAAGTGAGGAGAGTGTGTTCGCCTGATTGTTTAATATACACGGGACATGTAACCTGGTGAACAGTATAAGTGAGGAGAGTGTGTTCCCCTGATGGTTTAATGTACACGGGACATGTTACCAGGTGAACAGTATAATTGAGGAGAGTGTGTTCCCCTGATGGTTTAATACACACGGGACATGTCACCAGGTCAACAGTATAAGTGAGGAGAGTGTGTTCCCCTCATTGTTTAATACACACGGGACATGTCACCAAGTGAAATGTATAATTGAGGTGAGTGAGTTCCCCTGATGGTTTAATAAACACGGGACATGTCACCAGGTCAACAGTATAAGTGAGGAGAGTGTGTTCCCCTGATTGTTTAATACACACGGGACATGTCACCAAGTGAAATGTATAATTGAGGAGAGTGTGTTCCCCTGATGGTTTAATATACACGGTACATGTTACCAGGTGAACAGTATAAGTGAGGAGAGTGTGTTCCCCTGATGGTTTAATATACAGGGGACATGTTACCAGGTGAACAGGAAAAGTGAGCAGAGTGTGTTCCCCTGATGGTTTAATATACAAGGGACATGTTACCAGGTGAACCGTATAAGTGAGGAGAGTGTGTTCCCCTGATGGTTTAATACACACGGTACATGTTACCAGGTGAACCGTATAAGGGAGGAGAGTGTGTTCCCCTGATGGTTTAATATACAGGGGACATGTTGCCAGGTGAACCGTATAAGTGAGGAGAGTGTGTTCCCCTGATGGTTTAATGAACACGGGACATGTTCCCAGGTGAACAATCTAAGTGAGGATAGTGAGTTCCCCTGATGGTTTAATATACATGGGACATGTTACCAGGTGAACAGTATAAGCGAGGAGAGTGTGTTCCCCTGATGGTTTAACACACACGGGACATGTTACCAGGTGAACAGAAAAAGTGAGGAGAGTGTCTTCCTCTGATTGTTTAATACTCACGGGACATGTTACCAGGTGAACAGTATAAGTGAGGAGAGTGTGTTCGACTGATTGTTTAATATACACGGGACATGTAACCTGGTGAACAGTATAAGTGAGGAGAGTGTGTTCCCCTGATGGTTTAATGTACACGGGACATGTTACCAGGTGAGCAGTATAATTGAGGAGAGTGTGTTCCCCTGATGGCTTAATACACACGGGTAATGTCACCAGGTCAACAGTATAAGTGAGGAGAGTGTGTTCCCCTGATTGTTTAATACACACGGGACATGTCACCAAGTGAAATGTATAATTGAGGTGAGTGAGTTCCCCTGATGGTTTAATAAACACGGGACATGTCACCAGGTCAACAGTATAAGTGAGGAGAGTGTGTTCCCCTGATTGTTTAATACACACGGGACATGTCACCAAGTGAAATGTATAATTGAGGAGAGTGTGTTCCCCTGATGGTTTAATATACACGGTACATGTTACCAGGTGAACAGTATAAGTGAGGAGAGTGTGTTCCCCTGATGGTTTAATGTACACGGGACATGTTACCAGGTGAACAGTATAAGTGAGGAGAGTATGTTCCCCTGATGGTTTAATATACAGGGGACATGTTACCAGGTGAACAGGAAAAGTGAGCAGAGTGTGTTCCCCTGATGGTTTAATATACAGGGGACATGTTACCAGGTGAACCGTATATGTGAGGAGAGTGTGTTCCCCTGATGGTTTAATACACACGGTACATGTTACCAGGTGAACCGTATAAGTGAGGAGAGTGTGTTCCCCTGATGGTTTAATATACAGGGGACATGTTACCAGGTGAACCGTATAAGTGAGGAGAGTGTGTTCCCCTGATGGTTTAATATACGCGGGACATGTTACCAGGTGAACAGTATAAGTGATGAGACTGTATTCCCCTGATGGTTTAATATACACGGGACATGTTAGCAGGTGAACAGTATAAGTGAGGATTATGTGTTCCCCTGATGGTTTAATATACACGGGACATGTTACCAGGTGAACCGTATAAGTGAGCAGAGTATGTTACCCTGATTGTTAAATATGCACGTGACACGTTACCAGGTGAACTGTATAAGTGAGGAGAGTGTGTTCCCCTGATGGTTTAACATACACGGGACATGTTACCAGGTGAACAGTATAAGTGAGGAGAGTGTGTTCCGCTGATGGTTCAATATACCAGGGACATGTTACCAAGTGAACAGTATAAGTGAGGAGAGTGTGTTCCCCTGATGGTTTAATGTACACGGGACATGTCACCAAGTGAAATGTATAATTGAGGTGAGTGAGTTCCCCTGATGGTTTAATAAACAAAGGACATGTCACCAGGTCAACAGTATAAGTGAGGAGAGTGTGTTCCCCTGATTGTTTAATACACACGGGAAATGTCACCAAGTGAAATGTATAATTGAGGAGAGTGTGTTCCCCTGATGGTTTAATATACACGGTACATGTTACCAGGTGAACAGTATAAGTGAGTAGAGTGTGTTCCCCTGATGGTTTAATATACAGGGGACATGTTACCAGGTGAACAGTATAAGTGAGGAGAGTGTGTTCCCCTGATGGTTTAATATACACGGTACATGTTACCAGGTGAACAGGAAAAGTGAGCAGAGTGTGTTCCCCTGATGGTTTAATATACAGGGGACATGTTACCAGGTGAACCGTATAAGTGAGGAGAGTGTGTTCCCCTGATGGTTTAATATACACGGTACATGTTACCAGGTGAACAGTATAAGTGAGGAGAGTGTGTTCCCCTGATTGTTTAATACACACGGGACATGTTGCCAGGTGAACAGTGGAAGTGAGGAGAGTGTGTTCCCCTGATGGTTTAATATACACGGGACATGTTACCAGGTGAACAGTATAATTGAGGAGAGTGTGTTCCCCTGAAGGTTTAATAAACACGGGGCATGTCACCAAGTGAAATGTATAATTGAGGAGAGTGTGTTCCCCTGATGGTTTAATATACACGGGACATGTTACCAGGTGAACAGTATAATTGAGGAGAGTGTGTTCCCCTGATGGTTTAATACACACGGGACATGTTACCAGGTGAGCAGTATAAGTGAGGAGAGTGTGTTCCCCTGATGGTTTAATATACAGGGGACATGTTACCAGGTGAACCGTATAAGTGAGGAGAGTGTGTTCCCCTGATGGTTTAATATACACGGGACATGTTCCCAGGTGAACAGTATAAGTGAGGAGAGTGTGTTCCCCTGATGGTTTAATATACACAGGGCATATTACCAGGTGAACAGTATA
This sequence comes from Heterodontus francisci, assembly GCF_036365525.1. NCBI lineage: Eukaryota > Metazoa > Chordata > Chondrichthyes > Heterodontiformes > Heterodontidae > Heterodontus > Heterodontus francisci. The sequence continues at coordinate 791,896 of NW_027140773.1, read as the reverse complement.
AGTGAGGAGAGTGTGTTCCCCTGATGGTTTAATATACACGGGACATGTTACCAGGTGAACAGTATAAGTGAGGAGAGTGTATTCCCCTGATTGTTTAATACACACAGGACATGTTACCAGCTGAACAGTATAAGTGCGGAGAGTGTGTTCCCCTGATGGTTTAACACGCACGGGACATGGCAACAGGTGAACGGTATAAGTGAGGAGAGTGTGTTCCCCTGATTGTTTAATATACATGGGACTTGTTACCAGGTGAACAGTATAAGTGAGGAGAGTGTGTTCCCCTGATGGTTTAATATACACGGGACATGTTCCCAAGTGAACAGTACAAGTGAGGAGAGTGCTTTCCCCTGATGGTTTAATATACACGGGACATGTTTCCAGGTGAACAGTATAAATGAGGAGAGTGTGTTCCCCTGATCGTTTAGCATACACGGGACATGTTGCCAGGTGAACAGTATAAGTGAGGAGAGATTGTTACACTGATTGTTTAGTACGCACGGGACATGTCACCAGGTGAACAGTATAAGTGAGGAGAGTGTGTTCCCCTGATGGTTTAATACACACGGGACATGTTACCAAATGAACAGTATAAGTGAGGAGAGTGTGTTCCCCTGATGGTTTAATATACACGGGACATGTTACCAGGTGAAATGTATAAGTGAGGAGAGTGTGTTCCCCTGATGGTTTAATATACACGGGACATGTTACCAAATGAACAGTATAAGTGAGGAGAGTGTGTTCCCCTGATGGTTTAATATACACGGGACATGTTACCAAATGAACAGTATAAGTGAGGAGTGTGTGTTCCCCTGATGGTTTAACACGCACGGGACATGTTACCAGGCGAACAGTATAAGTGAGGATAGTGTGTTCCCCTGATGGTTTAATACACACGGGACATGTTACCAAATGAACAGTATAAGTGAGGAGAGTGTGTTCCCCTGATGGTTTAATATACACGGGACATGTTACCAGGTGAACAGTATAAGTGAGGAGAGTGTGTTCCCCTGATGTTTTAATATACACGGGACATGTTACCAGGTGAACAGCATAAGTGAGGAGACGATATTCCCCTGATGGTTTAATATAAACGGGACATGTTAGCAGGTGAACAGTATAAGTGAGGAGAATGTGTTCCCCTGATGGTTTAATTTACACAGGACATGTTAGTAGGTGAACAGTATAAGTGAGGAGAGTGTGTTCCCCTGATGGTTTAATACTCACGGGACATGTTACCAGGTGAACAGTATAAGTGAGGAGAGTGTGATCCAATGATTGTTTAATACTCACGGGACATGTTACCAGGTGAACAGTATAAGTGAGGAGACTGTATTCCCCTGATGGTTTAATATACACATGGGACATGTTACCAGGTGAACAGTATAATTGAGGAGAGTGTGTTCCCCTGATTGTTTAATATACACGGGACATGTCACTTGGTGAACAGTATAAGTGAGGAGAATGTGTTCCCCTGATGGTTTAATGTACACGGGACATGTTACCAGGTGAACAGTATAATTGAGCAGAGTGTGTTCCCCTGATGGTTTAATACACACGGGACATGTCACCAGGTCAACAGTATAAGTGAGGAGAGTGTGTTCCCCTGATTGTTTAATACACATGGGACATGTCACCTGGTGAACAGTATAAGTGAGGAGAGTGTGTTCCCCTGATGGTTTAATGTACACGGGACATGTTACCAGGTGAACAGTATAATTGAGGAGAGTGTGTTCCCCTGATGGTTTAATACACACGGGACATGTCACCAGGTCAACAGTATAAGTGAGGAGAGTGTGTTCCCCTGATTGTTTAATACACACGGGACATGTCACCTGGTGAACAGTATAAGTGAGGAGAGTGTGTTCCCCTGATGGTTTAATGTACACGGGACATGTTCCCAAGTGAACAGTACAAGTGAGGAGAGTGCTTTCCCCTGATGGTTTAATATACACGGGACATGTTGCCAGGTGAACAGTATAAGTGAGGAGAGATTGTTACCCTGATTGTTTAGTACGCACGGGACATGTTACCAGGTGAACAGTATAAGTGAGGAGAGTGTGTTCCCCTGATTGTTTAACACGCACGGGACATGTTACCAGGTGAACAGTATAAGTGAGGAGAGTGTGTTCCCCTGATTGTTTAACACGCACGGGACATGTTACCAGGTGAACAGTATAAGTGAGGAGAGTGTGTTCCCCTGATGGTTTAACACGCCCGGGACTTGTTACAAGGTGAACAGTGTAAGTGAGGAGAGTGAGTTCGCCTGATTTTTTAATATACCCGGGACATGTTTCCAGGTGAACAGTATAAATGAGGAGAGTGTGTTCCCCTGATCGTTTAGCATACACGGGACATGTTACCAGGTAAACAGTATAAGTGAGGAGAGATTGTTACCCTGATTGTTTAGTACGCGCGGGACATGTCACCAGGTGAACAGTATAAGTGAGGAGAGTGTGTTCCCCTGATGGTTTAACACGCACGGGACATGTTACCAGGTGAACAGTATAAGTGAGGAGAGTGTGTTCCCCTGATTTTTTAACACGCACGGGAGATGTTACCAGGTGAACAGTATAAGTGAGGAGAGTGTGTTCCCCTGATGGTTTAATATACAGGGGACATGTTGCCAGGTGAACAGTATAAGTGAGGAGAGTGTGTTCCCCTGATGGTTTATTACGCACGGGACATGTTACCAGGTGAACAGTATAAGTGGGGATACTGTATTCCCCTGATGATTCAACACACACGGGACATGTTACCAGGTGAACAGTATAAGTGAGGAGAGTGTGTTCCCCTGATGGTTTAATACACACGGGACATGTTACCAGGTGAACAGTATAAGTGAGGCGAGTGTGTTCCGCTGATGGTTTAATATACACGGGACATGTTAGCAGGTGAACAGTATAAGTGAGGATTATGTGTTCCCCTGATGGTTTAATATACACGGGACATGTTACCAGATGAACAGTATAAGTGAGGAGACTGTGTTACCCTGATTGTTAAATATGCACGGGACACGTTACCAGGCGAACAGTATAAGTGAGGATAGTGTGTTCCCCTGATGGTTTAATACACACGGGACATGTTACCAGATGAACAGTATAAGTGAGGAGAGTGTGTTCCCCTGATGGTTTAATATACACGGGACATGTTACCAGGTGAACAGTATAAGTGAGGAGAGTGTGTTCCCCTGATGGTTTAATATACACGGGACATGTTACCAGGTGAACAGTATAAGTGAGCAGAGTGTGTTCCCCTGATGGTTTAATACACACGGGACATGTCACCAGGTCAACAGTATAAGTGAGGAGAGTGTGTTCCCCTGATTGTTTAATACACACGGGACATGTCACCTGGTGAACAGTATAAGTGAGGAGAATGTGTTCCCCTGATGGTTTAATGTACACGGGACATGTTACCAGGTGAACAGTATAATTGAGCAGAGTGTGTTCCCCTGATGGTTTAATACACACGGGACATGTCACCAGGTCAACAGTATAAGTGAGGAGAGTGTGTTCCCCTGATTGTTTAATACACACGGGACATGTTACCAGGTGAACAGTATAAGTGAGGAGAGTATGTTCCCCTGATGGTTTAATGTACACGGGACATGTTACCAGGTGAACAGTATAATTGAGGAGAGTGTGTTCCCCTGATTGTTTAATACACACGGGACATGTCACCTGGTGAACAGTATAAGTGAGGAGAGTGTGTTCCAATGATGGTTTAATGTACACGGGACATGTTACCAGACGAACAGTATAAGTGAGGAGAGTGTGTTCCCCTGATGGTTTAATATACACGGGACATGTTACCAGGTGAACAGTATAAGTGAGGAGAGTGTGTTCCCCTGATTGTTTAATACACAAGGGACATGTCACCTGGTGAACAGTATAAGTGAGGAGAATGTGTTCCCCTGATGGTTTAATGTACACGGGACATGTTACCAGGTGAACAGTATAATTGAGGAGATTGTGTTCCCCTGATGGTTTAATACACACGGGACATGTCACCAGGTCAACAGTATAAGTGAGGCGAGTGTGTTCCCCTGATTGTTTAATACACACGGGACATGTCACCAAGTGAAATGTATAATTGAGGAGAGTGTGTTCCCCTGATGGTTTATTATGCACGGTACATGTTACCAGGTGAACAGTATAAGTGAGGAGAGTGTGTTCCCCTGATGGTTTAATATACAGGGCACATGTTACCAGGTGAACAGTAAAAGTGAGCAGAGTTTGTTCCCCTGATTGTTCAATAGACACGGGACATGTCACCAAGTGAAATGTATAATTGAGGAGAGTGTGTTCCCCTGATGGTTTAATATACATGGGACATGTTAGCAGGTGAGCAGTATAAGTGAGGAGAGTGTGTTCCCCTGATGGTTTAATATACACGGTACATGTTACCAGGTGAACAGTATAAGTGAGGAGAGTGTGTTCCCCTGATGGTTTAATATACACGGTACATGTTACCAGGTGAACAGTATAATTGAGGAGAGTGTGTTCCCCTGATGGTTTAATACACACGGGACATGTTACCAGGTGAGCATTATAAGTGAGGGGAGTGTGTTCCCCTGATGGTTTAATATACACGGTACATGTTACCAGGTGAACAGTATAATTGAGGAGAGTGTGTTCCCCTGACGTTTTAATACACACGGGACTTGTTACAAGGTGAACAGTATAAGTGAGGAGAGTGTGTTCCCCTGATGGTTTAATACACACGGGACATGTTACCAGGTGAGCAGTGTAAGTGAGGAGAGTGTGTTCCCCTGATGGTTTAATATACAGGGGACATGTTACCAGGTGAACCGTATAAGTGAGGAGAGTGTGTTCCCCTGATGGTTTAATATACACGTTACATGTTACCAGGTGAACAGTATAAGTGAGGAGAGTGTGTTCCCCTGATGGTTTAATATACAGGGGACATGTTACCAGGTGAATCGTATAAGTGAGGAGAGTGTGTTCCCCTGATGGTTTAATATACACGGGACATGTTACCAGGTGAACAGTATAAGTGAGGAGAGTATGTTCCCCTGATTGTTTAATACACACGGGACATGTTACCAGGTCAACAGTATAAGTGAGGAGAGTGTGTTCCCCTGATGGTTTAATATACAGGGGACATGTTCCCAGGTGAACAGTATAAGTGAGGAGAGTGTGTTCCCCTGATGGTTTAATATACACAGGGCATATTACCATGTGAACAGTATAAGTGAGGAGAGTGTGTTCCCCTTATGGTTTAATACACACGGGACATGTTATCAGGTGGACAGTATAAATGAGGAGAGTGTGTTCCCCTGATTGTTTAATGCACACGGGACATGTTAGCAGGTGAACAGTATAAGTGAGGAGAGTGTGTTCCCCTGATGGTTTAATATACACGGGACATGTTACCAGGTGAACAGTATAAGTGAGGAGAGTGTGTTCCCCTGATTGTTTAATACTGAAGGGACATGTCACCAGGTGAACAGTATAAGTGAGGAGAGTGTGTTCCCCTGAAGCTTTAATAAACACAGGACATGTTACCAGGTGAACTGCATAAGTGAGGAGAGTGTGTTCCCCTGATTGTTTAATATACATGGGACTTGTTACCAGGTGAACAGTATAAGTGAGGAGAGTGTGTTCCCCTGATGGTTTAACACGCACGGGACATGTTACCAGGTGAACAGTATAAGTGAGGAGAGTGTGTTCCCCTGATTGTTTAACACGCACGGGACATGTTACCAGGTGAACAGTATAAGTGAGGAGAGTGTGTTCCCCTGATGGTTTAATATACACGGGACATGTTACCAGGTGAACAGTATAAGTGAGGAGAGTGCTTTCCCCAGATTGTTTAATAGACACGGGACATGTTACCAGGTGAACAGTATAAGTGAGGAGAGTGTGTTCCCCTGATGGTTTAATACACACAGGACATGTTACCAGGTGAATAGTATAAGTGAGGAGAATGTGTTCCCCTGATGGTTTAATATACACAGGACATGTTACCAGGTGAACAGTATAAGTGAGGAGAGTGTGTTCCCCTGATTGTTTAATACTCACGGGACATGTTACCAGGTGAACAGTATATGTGAGTAGAGTGTTTTCCCCTGATGGTTTAACACGCACGGGACATGTTACCAGGTGAACAGTATAAGTGAGGAGAGTGTATTCCGCTCTTGGTTTAATACTCACGGGACATGTTACCAGGTGAACAGTATAAATGAGGAGAGTGTGTTCCCCTGATGGTTTAATATACACGGGACATGTCACCAGGTGAACAGTATAAGTGAGGAGAGTGTGATCCCCTGATTGTTTAATACACACGGGACATGACACCAGGTGAACAGTATAAGTGAGGAGAGTGTGTTCCCCTGATTGTTTAATACACACGGGACATGTCACCAGGTGAACAGTATAAGTGAGGAGAGTGTGATCCCCTGATTGTTTAATACACACGGGACATGACACCAGGTGAACAGTATAAGTGAGGAGAGTGTGTTCCCCTGATGGTTTAATATACACGGGACATGTTACCAGGTGAACAGTGTAAGTGAGGAGAGTGTGTTCCCCTGATTGTTCAATACTCACGGGGCATGTTACCAGGTGAACAGTATAAGTGAGGAGAGTGTGTTCCCCTGAAGTTTTAATAAACACAGGACATGTTACCAGGTGAACTGTATAAGTGAGGAGAGTGTGTTCCCCTGATTTTTTAATATACATGGGACTTGTTACCAGGTCAACAGTATAAGTGAGGAGAGTGTGTTCCCCTGATGGTTTAATATACACGGGACATGTTCCCAAGTGAACAGTATAAGTGAGGAGAGTGTGTTCCCCTGATGGTTTAACACGCACGGGAGATGTTACCAGGTGAACAGTATAAGTGAGGAGAGTGTGTTCCCCTGATTGTTTAACACGCACGGGACATGTTACCAGGTGAACAGTATAAGTGAGGAGAGTGTGTTCCCCTGTTGGTTTAATATGCACAGGACATGTTACCAGGTGAACAGTATAAGTGAGGAGAGTGCTTTCCCCAGATGGTTTAATAGACACGGGACATGTTACCAGGTGAACAGTATAAGTGAGGAGAGTGTGTTCCCCTGATGGTTTAATACACACAGGACATGTTACCAGGTGAATAGTATAAGTGAGGAGAATGTGTTCCCCTGATGGTTTAATATACACAGGACATGTTACCAGGTGAACAGTATAAGTGAGGAGAGTGTGTTCCCCTGATTGTTTAATACTCACGGGACATGTTACCAGGTGAACAGTATATGTGAGTAGAGTGTTTTCCCCTGATGGTTTAACACGCACGGGACATGTTACCAGGTGAACAGTATAAGTGAGGAGAGTGTGTTCCGCTCTTGGTTTAATACTCACGGGACATGTTGCCAGGTGAACAGTATAAGTGAGGAGAGTGTGATCCCCTGATGGTTTAACACGCACGGGACATGTTACCAGGTGAACAGTATAAGTGAGGAGAGTGTGTTCCCCTGATGGTTTAATACTCACGGGACATGTCACCAGGTGAACAATTTAAGTGAGGACAGTGTGTTCCCCTGATGGTTTAATATACACGGGACATGTCACCAGGTGAACAGTATAAGTGAGGAGAGTATGATCCCCTGATTGTTTAATACACACGGGACATGTCACCAGGTGAACAGTATAAGTGAGGAGAATGTGTTCCCCTGATTGTTTAATACACACGGGACATGTCACCAGGTGAACAGTATAAGTGAGGAGAGTGTGTTCCCCTGATTGTTTAATACACACGGGACATGTCACCTGGTGAACAGAATAAGTGAGGAGAGTGTGTTCCCCTGATGGTTTAATATACACGGGACATGTTACCAGGTGAACAGTGTAAGTGAGGAGAGTGTGTTCCCCTGATTGTTCAATACACACGGGACATGTCACCAAGTGAAATGTATAATTGAGGAGAGTGTGTTCCCCTGATGGTTTAATATACACGGTACATGTTACCAGGTGAACAGTATAAGTGAGGAGAGTGTGTTCCCATGATTGTTCAATACACACGGGACATGTCACCAAGTGAAATGTATAATTGAGGAGAGTGTGTTCCCCTGATGGTTTAATATACACGGTACATGTTACCAGGTGAACAGTATAAGTGAGGAGAGTGTGTTCCCCTGATGATTTAATATACACGGGACATGTTACCAGGTGAACGGTATAAGTGAGGAGAGTGTGTTCCCCTGATGGTTTAATATACACGGGACATGTTCCCAGAAGAACAGTATAAGTGAGGAGAGTGTGTTCCCCTGATGTTTTAATATACACAGGGCATATTACCAGGTGAACAGTATAAGTGAGGAGAGTGTGTTCCCCTTATGGTTTAATACACACGGGACATGTTATCAGGTGAACATTTTAAGTGAGGAGAGTGTGTTCCCCTGATTGTTTAATGCACACGGGACATGTTACCAGGTGAACAGTATAAGTGAGGAGAGTGTGTTCCCCTGATGGTTTCATATACACGGGACATGTTACCAGGAGAACAGTATAAGTGAGGGGAGTGCTTTCCCCTGATGGTTTAATATTCACGGGACATGTTACCAGCTGAACAGTATAAGTGAGGAGAGTGTGTTCCCCTGAAGGTTTAACACGCACGGGACATGTTACCAGCTGAACAGTATAAGTGAGGAGAGTGTGTTCCCCTGAAGGTTTAACACGCACGGGACATGTTACCAGGTGAACAGTATAATTGAGGAGAGTGTGTTCCCCTGATTGTTTAATACTCACGGGACATGTTACGAGGTGAACAGTATAAGTGAGGAGAGTGTGTTGCCCTGATGGTTTAACACGTACTGGACATGTCACCAGGTGAACAGTATAAGTGAGGAGAGTGTGTTCCCCTGATGGTTTAATATACACAGGACATGTTACCAGGTGAACTGTATAAGTGAGGCGAGTGTGTTCCCCTGATTGTTTAATATACATGGGACTTGTTACCACGTGAACAGTATAATTGAGGAGAGTGTGTTCCCATGATGGTTTAATATACACGAGACATGTTCCCAGGTGAACAGTATAAGTGAGGAGTGTGCTTTCCCCTGATGGTTTAGTATACACGGGACATGTTGCCAGGTGAACAGTATAAGTGAGGAGAGTGTGTTCCCCTGATGGTTTAACACGCACGGGACATGTTACCAGGTGAACAGTATAAGTGAGGAGAGTGTGTTCTGCTGATGGTTTAATATACACGGGACATGTCAGCAGGTGAACAGTATAATTGAGGAGAGTGTGATCCCCTGATTGTTTAATACACACGGGACATGTTACCAGGTGAACAGAATAAGTGAGGAGAGTGTGTTCCCCTGATGGTTTAATATACACGGGACATGTTACCAGGTGAACAGTATAAGTGAGGAGAGTGTGTTCCCCTGATTGTTCAATACACACGGGACATGTCACCAAGTGAAATGTATAATTGAGGAGAGTGTGTTCCCTTGATGGTTTAATATACACGGTACATGTTACCAGGTGAACAGTATAAGTGAGGAGAGTGTGTTCCCCTGATGGTTTAATGTACACGGGACATGTTACCAGGTGAACAGTATAAGTGAGGAGAGTGTGTTCCCCTGATGGTTTAATATACACGGGACATGTTCCCAGGTGAACAGTATAAGTGAGGAGAGTGTGTTCCCCTGATGGTTTAATATACACAGGGCATATTACCAGGTGAACAGTATAAGTGAGGAGAGTGTGATCCCCTGATTGTTTAATACACACGGGACATGTCACCAGGTGAACAGTATAAGTGAGGAGAGTGTGTTCCCCTGATTGTTTAATACACACGGGACATGTCACCTGGTGAACAGTATAAGTGAGGAGAGTGTGTTCCCCTGATGGTTTAATACACACAGGACATGTTACCAGGTGAATAGTATAAGTGAGGAGAATGTGTTCCCCTGATGATTTAATATACACGGGACATGTTACCAGGTGAACAGTATAAGTGAGGAGAGTGTGTTCCCCTGATTGTTCAATACTCACGGGGCACGTTACCAGGTGAACAGTATAAGTGAGGAGAGTGTGTTCCCCTGATGATTTAATATACACGGGACATGTTACCAGGTGAACAGTATAAGTGAGGAGAGTGTGTTCCCCTGATTGTTCAATACACACGGGACATGTCACCAAGTGAAATGTATAATTGAGGAGAGTGCGTTCCCCTGATTGTTTAATATACACGGTACATGTTACCAGGTGAACAGGATAAGTGAGGAGAGTGTGTTCCCCTAATTGTTTAATACACACAGTTGACATGTTTCCTGGTGAACCGTATAAGTGAGGAGAGTGTGTTCCCCTGATTGTTTAATACACACGGGACATGTCACCAAGTGAAATGTATAATTGAGGAGAGTGTGTTCCCCTGATTGTTTAATATACACGGTACATGTTACCAGGTGAACAGGATAAGTGAGGAGAGTGTGTTCCCCTAATTGTTTAATACACACAGGGCATGTTACCAGGTGAACAGTATAAGTGAGGAGAGTGTGTTCCCCTGATGGTTTAATATACACGGGACATGTTACCACGTGAACAGCATAAGTGAGGAGAGTGTGTTCCCCTGATTGTTTAATGCACAGTTGACATGTTTCCTGGTGAACCGTATAAGTGAGGAGAGTGTGTTCCCCTGATTGTTTAATACACACGGGACATGTCACCAGGTGAACAGTATAAGTGAGGAGAGTGAGTTCCCCTGATTGTTTAATACACACGGGACATAACCAAGTGAACAGCATAAGTGAGGAGATTGTGTTCCCCTGATGGTTTAATACACACACGACATGTCACCAGATGAACAGTATAAGTGAGGAGAGTGTGTTCCCCTGATTGTTTAACACGCACGGGACATGTTACCAGGTGAACAATATAAGTGAGGAGAGTGTGTTCCCCTGATGGCTTAATATACACAGGGCATGTTACCAGGTGAACAGTATAAGTGAGGAGAGAGTGTTCCAATGATGGTTTAATGCACACGGGACATGTTACCAGGTGAACAGTATAAGTGAGGAGAGAGTGTTCCCCTGATTGTTTAATACTCACGGGACATGTTACCAGGTGAACAGTATAAGTGAGGAGAGAGTGTTCCAATGATGGTTTAATGCACACGGGACATGTTACCAGGTGAACAGTATAAGTGAGGAGAGTGCTTTCCCCTGATGGTTTAATACACACAGGACATGTTACCAGGTGAACAGTATAAGTGAGGAGAGAGTGTTCCAATGATGGTTTAATGCACACGGGACATGTTACCAGGTGAACAGTATAAGTGAGGAGAGTGTGTTCCCCTGATGATTTAATGCACACAGGACATGTTAGCAGGTGAACAGTATTAGTGAGGAGAGAGTGTTCCCCTGCTGGTTTAATATTCAAAGGACATGTTACCAGGTGAACAGAATAAGTGAGGAGAGTGCTTTCCCCTGATGGTTTAATATTCACGGGACATGTTACCAGTTGAACAGTATAAGTGAGGAGAGTGCTTTCCCATGATGGTTTAATATTCACGGGACATGTTACCAGGTGAACAGTATAAGTGAGGAGAGTGTGTTCCCCTGATGGTTTAATACACACAGGACATGTTACCAGGTGAACAGTATAAGTGAGGAGAGTGCTTTCCCATGATGGTTTAATATTCACGGGACATGTTACCAGGTGAACAGTATAAGTGAGGAGAGTGTGTTCCCCTGATGGTTTAACACGCACGGGACATGTTACCAGGTGAACAGTATAAGTGAGGAGAGTGTGTTCCCCTGATGGTTTAATATACACAGGACATGTCACCAGGTGAACAGTATAAGTTAGGAAAGTGTGTTCCCCTGATGATTTAATGCACACAGGACATGTTAGCAGGTGAACAGTAGAAGTGAGGAGAGAGTGTTCCCCTGATGGTTTAATACACACAGGACATCTTACCAGGTGAACAGTATAAGTGAGGAGAGTGTGTTCCCCTGATGGTTTAATACACACAGGACATGTTACCAGGTGAACAGTCTAAGAGAGGAGAGTGTGTTCCCCAGATGGTTTAATATGCACAGGACATGTTACCAGGTGAACAGTATAAGTGAGGAGAGTTTGCTCCCCTGATGGTTTAATACAAACAGGACATGTTACCAGGTGAACAGTCTAAGTGAGGAGAGTGTGATCCCCAGATGGTTTAATATGCACAGGACATGTTACCAGGTGAACAGTATAAGTGAGGAGAGTGTGTTCCCCTGATTGTTTAATACTCACGGGACATGTTACCAGGTGAACAGTATATGTGAGGAGAGTGTGTTCCCCTGATGATTTAACACGCACGGGACATGTTACCAGGTGAACAGTATAAGTGAGGAGTGTGTGTTCAGCTGATGGTTTAACACGCACGGGACATGTTACCAGGTGAACAGTATAAGTGAGGAGAGTGTGTTCCCCTGATGGTTTAACACGCACGGGACATGTTACCAGGTGAACAGTATAAGTGAGGAGAGTGCTTTCCCCAGATGGTTTAATAGACACGGGACATGTCACCAGGTGAACATTATAAGTGAGGAGAGTGTGTTCCCCTGATGGTTTAACACGCACGGGACATGTTACCAGGTGAAAAGTATAAGTGAGGAGAATGTGTTCCAATGATGGTTTAATATACACAGGACATGTCACCAGGTGAACAGTATAAGTGAGGAGAGTGTGTTCCGCTGATGGTTTAATATACCCGGGACATGTCAGCAGGTGAACAGTATAATTGAGGAGAGTGTGTTCCCCTGATGGTTTAATATACACGCGACATGTTACCAGGTGAACAGTATAAGTGAGGAGAGTGTGTTCCCCTGATGGTTTAACACGCACGGGACATGTTACCAGGTGAACAGTATAATTGAGGAGAGTGTATTCCCCTGATGGTTTAATATACACGGGACATGTTACCAGGTGAACAGGAAGGCGAGGAGAGTGTGTTCTCCTGATTGTTTAATACACACGGGACATGTCACCAGGTGAACAGTATAAGTGAGGAGAGTGAGTTCCCCTGATTGTTTAATACACACGGGACATGTTACCAAGTGAACAGTATAAGTGAGGAGACTGTGTTCCCCTGATTGTTTAATGCACACAGGACATGTTACCAGGTAAACAGCATAAGTGAGGAGATTGTGTTCCCCTGATGGTTTAATACTGATGGGACCTTTCCGCAGGTGAACAGTATAAGTGAAGAGAGTGTGTTCCCCTGATGGTTTAATACACACAGGACATGTTAGCAGGTTAACAGTATAAGTGAGGAGAGTGCTTTCCCCTGATGGTTTAATACACACAGGACATGTTACCAGGTGAACAGTATAAGTGAGGAGAGAGTGCTCCAATGATGGTTTAATGCACACGGGACATGTTACCAGGTGAACAGTATAAGTGAGGAGCGAGTGTTCCCCTGATTGTTTAATACTCACGGGACATGTTACCAGGTGAACAGTATAAGTGAGGAGAGTGTGTTCCCCTGATGATTTAATGCACACAGGACATGTTAGCAGGTGAACAGTATTAGTGAGGAGAGAGTGTTCCCCTGATTGTTTAATATACACGGGACATGTTACCAGGTGAACAGTATAAGTGAGGAGAGTGCTTTCCCATGATGGTTTAATATTCACGGGACATGTTACCAGGTGAACAGTATAAGTGAGGAGAGTGCTTTCCCATGATGGTTTAATATACACGAGACATGTTCCCAGGTGAACAGTATAAGTGAGGAGTGTGCTTTCCCCTGATGGTTTAGTATACACGGGACATGTTGCCAGGTGAACAGTATAAGTGAGGAGAGTGTGTTCCCCTGATTGTTCAATGCACACGGGACATGTTTGCAGGTGAACAGTATAAGTGAGGAGAGTGTGTTCCCCTGATAGTTTAACACGCACGGGACATGTTACCAGGTGAACAGTATCAGTGAGGAGAGTGTGTTCTGCTGATGGTTTAATATACACGGGACATGTCAGCAGGTGAACAGTATAAGTGAGGAGAGTGTGTTCCCCTGATAGTTTAATACACACGGGACATGACACCTGGTGAACAGAATAAGTGAGGAGAGTGTGTTCCCCTGATGGTTTAATATACACGGGACATGTTACCAGGTGAACAGTATAAGTGAGGAGAGTGTGTTCCCCTGATTGTTTAATACACACGGGACATGTCACCAGGTGAACAGTATAAGTGAGGAGAGTGTGTTCCCCTGATAGTTTAATACACACGGGACATGACACCTGGTGAACAGAATAAGTGAGGAGAGTGTGTTCCCCTGATGGTTTAATATACACGGGACATGTTACCAGGTGAACAGTATAAGTGAGGAGAGTGTGTTCCCCTGATTGTTCAATACACACGGGACATGTCACCAAGTGAAATGTATAATTGAGGAGAGTGTGTTCTGCTGATGGTTTAATATACACGGGACATGACACCTGGTGAACAGAATAAGTGAGGAGAGTGTGTTCCCCTGATGGTTTAATATACACGGGACATGTTACCAGGTGAACAGTATAAGTGAGGAGAGTGTGTTCCCTTGATGGTTTAATATACACGGTACATGTTACCAGGTGAACAGTATAAGTGAGGAGAGTGTGTTCCCCTGATGGTTTAATGTACACGGGACATGTTACCAGGTGAACAGTATAAGTGAGGAGAGTGTGTTCCCCTGATGGTTTAATATACACGGGACATGTTCCCAGGTGAACAGTATAAGTGAGGAGAGTGTGTTCCCCTGATGGTTTAATATACACAGGGCATATTACCAGGTGAACAGTATAAGTGAGGAGAGTGTGATCCCCTGATTGTTTAATACACACGGGACATGTCACCTGGAGAACAGAATAAGTGAGGAGAGTGTGTTCCCCTGATGATTTAATATACACGGGACATGTTACCAGGTGAACAGTATAAGTGAGGAGAGTGTGTTCCCCTGATTGTTCAATACACACGGGACATGTCACCAAGTGAAATGTATAATTGAGGAGAGTGTGTTCCCCTGATGGTTAAATATACACGGTACATGTTACCAGGTGAACAGGATAAGTGAGGAGAGTGTGTTCCCCTAATTGTTTAATACGCACGGGACATGTTACCACGTGAACAGCATAAGTGAGGAGAGTGTGTTCCCCTGATTGTTTAATGCACAGTTGACATGTTTCCTGGTGAACCGTATAAGTGAGGAGAGTGTGTTCCCCTGATTGTTTAATACACACGGGACATAACCAAGTGAACAGTATAAGTGAGGAGAGTGTGTTCCCCTGAATGTTTAATGCACACAGGACATGTTACCAGGTAAACAGCATAAGTGAGGAGATTGTGTTCCCCTGATGGTTGAATACTGATGGGACATTTCCGCAGGTGAACAGTATAAGTGAGGAGAGTGTGTTCCCCTGATGGTTTAATACACACGGGACATGTTACCAGGTGAACAGTATATGTGAGGAGAGTGTGTTCCCCTGATGATTTAACACGCACGGGACATGTTACCAGGTGAACAGTATAAGTGAGGAGTGTGTGTTCCCCTGATGGTTTAACACGCACGGGACATGTTACCAGGTGAACAGTATAAGTGAGGAGAGAGTGTTCCAATGATGGTTTAATGCACACGGGACATGTTACCAGGTGAACAGTATAAGTGAGGAGAGAGTGTTCCCCTGATTGTTTAATACTCACGGGACATGTTACCAGGTGAACAGTATAAGTGAGGAGAGTGTGTTCCCCTGATGAGTTAATGCACACAGGACATGTTAGCAGGTGAACAGTATTAGTGAGGAGAGAGTGTTCCCCTGCTGGTTTAATATTCAAAGGACATGTTACCAGGTGAACAGAATAAGTGAGGAGAGTGCTTTCCCCCGATGGTTTAATATTCACGGGACATGTTACCAGTTGAACAGTATAAGTGAGGAGAGTGTGTTCCCCTGATGGTTTAATACACACAGGACATGTTACCAGGTGAACAGTATTAGTGAGGAGAGAGTGTTCCCCTGCTGGTTTAATATTCAAAGGACATGTTACCAGGTGAACAGAATAAGTGAGGAGAGTGCTTTCCCCTGATGGTTTAATATTCACGGGACATGTTACCAGGTGAACAGTATAAGTGAGGAGAGTGCTTTCCCATGATGGTTTAATATTCACGGGACATGTTACCAGGTGAACAGTATAAGTGAGGAGAGTGTGTTCCCCTGATGGTTTAATACACACAGGACATGTTAGCAGGTGAACAGTATTAGTGAGGAGAGAGTGTTCCCCTGCTGGTTTAATATTCAAAGGACATGTTACCAGGTGAACAGAATAAGTGAGGAGAGTGCTTTCCCCTGATGGTTTAATATTCACGGGACATGTTACCAGGTGAACAGTATAAGTGAGGATAAGTGCTTTCCCATGATGGTTTAATATTCACGGGACATGTTACCAGGTGAACAGTATAAGTGAGGAGAGTGTGTTCCCCTGATGGTTTAATACACACAGGACATGTTACCAGGTGAACAGTATAAGTGAGGAAAGTGCTTTCCCATGATGGTTTAATATTCACGGGACATGTTTCCACGTGAACAGTGTAAGTGAGGAGAGTGTGTTCTCCTGATGGTTTAATATACACGGGATATGTTACCAAGAGAAAAGTCCACGTGAGGAGAGTGCTTTCCCCTGATGGTTTAATATTCACGGGACATGTTTCCAGCTGAACAGTATAAGTGAGGAGAGTGTGTTCCCCTGATGGTTTAACACGCACGGGACATGTTACCAGGTGAACAGTATAAGTGAGGAGAGTGTGTTCCCCTGATGGTTTAATACTCACGGGACATGTTACCAGCTGAACAGTATAGGTGAGGAGAGTGTGTTCCCCTGATGGTTTAACACGCACGGGACATGTTACCAGGTGAACATTATAAGTGAGGAGAGTGTGTTCCCCTGATTGTTTAATACTCACGGGACATGTTGCCAGGTGAACAGTATAAGTGAGGAGAGTGTGTTCCCCTGATGGTTTAATATATACGGGACATGTTTCCAGGTGAACAGTGTAAGTGAGGAGAGTGTGTTCCCCTGATGGTTTAATATACACGGGACATTTCACCAAGTGAACTGTATAAGTGAGGAGAGTGTGTTCCCCTGATGGTTTAATATATACGGGACATGTTACCAGGTGAACAGTATAACTGAGGAGAGTGTGTTCCCCTGATGGTTTAATATACACGGAACATGTGATTAGGTTAACAGTATAAGTGAGGAGAGTGTGTTCCCCTGATGGTTTAATATACACAGGGCATGTTACCAGGTGAACAGTATAAGTGAGGAGTTTGTGTTCCCCTGATGCTTTAATACACACGGGACATGTTACCAGGTGAACAGTTTTAGTGAGGGGAGTGTGTTCCCCTGATTGTTTAATACGCACAGGACATGTTACCAGGTGAACAGTGGAAGTGAGGAGAATGTGTTCCCCTGTTTGTTTAATACACACGGGACATGTCACCAAGTGAACAGTATAAGTGAGGAGAATGTCTTGCCCTGATTGTTTAATACACTCGGGACAAGTTACCAGGTGAACAGTATAAGTGAGGAGAATGTGTTCCCCTGTTGGTTTAATACACACGGGACATGTTACCAGGTGAACAGTATAAGTGAGGAGAATGTGTTCCCCTGTTTGTTTAATACGCACGGGACATGTTACCAAGTGAACAGTATAAGTGAGGAGAATGTCTTGCCCTGATTGTTTAATACACTCGGGACAAGTTACCAGGTGAGCAGTATAAGTGAGGAGAATGTGTTCCCCTGTTGGTTTAATACGCACGGGACATGTTACCAAGTGAACAGTATAAGTGAGGAGAGTGTGTTCCCCTGATTGTTTAATATACTCGGGACATGTTACCAGGTGAACAGTATAAGTGAGGAGATTGTGTTCCCCTGATGGTTTAAATCAAACGGGACATGTTACCAGGTGAACAGTATAAGTGAGGAGATTGTGTTCCCCTGATGGTTTAATACGCACGGGACATGTTACCAGGAGAAAAGTCTAAGTGAGGACAGTTTGTTCCCCTGATGGTTTAATATACACGGGACATTTCACCAAGTGAACTGTATAAGTGAGGAGAGTGTGTTCCCCTGATGGTTTAATATACACGGGACATTTCACCAAGTGAACTGTATAAGTGAGGAGAGTGTGTTCCCCTGATGGTTTATTTACACGGGACATGTTACCAGGTGAACAGTTTAAGTGAGGAGAGTGTGTTCCCCTGATGGTTTAATATACACGGGACATTTCACCAAGTGAACTGTATAAGTGAGGAGAGTGTGTTCCCCTGATGGTTTAATGCAAACAGGACTTGTTACCAGGTGAACAGTATAAGTGAGGAGAATGTTTTCCCCTGATTGTTTAATAAACACGGGATATGTTACCAGGTGAACAGTATAAGTGAGGAGTGAGTGTTCCACTGATGGTTTTATACGCACGGGACATGTTACCAAGTGAACAGTATAAGTGAGGAGAATGTGTTCCCCTGATTGTTTAATACACACGGGACATGTTACCAGGTGAACAGTATAAGTGAGGAGAATGTTTTCCCCTGGTTGTTTAATATACGCGGGACATGATACCAGGTGAACAGTATAAGTGAGGAGAGTGTGTTCCGCTGATGGTTTAATACGCACGGGACATGTTACCAGGAGAAAAGTCTAAGTGAGGAGAGTGCTTTCCCCTGATGGTTTAATATTCACGGGACATGTTTCCAGGTGAACAGTGTAAGTGAGGAGACTGTGTTCTCCTGATGGTTTAATATACACGGGATATGTTTCCAGCTGAACAGTATAAGTGAGGAGAGTGTGTTCCCCTGATGGTTTAATATTCACGGGACATGTTTCCAGCTGAACAGTATAAGTGAGGAGAGTGTGTTCCCCTGATGGTTTAACACGCACGGGACATGTTACCAGGTGAACAGTATAAGTGAGGAGAGTGTGTTCCCCTGATGGTTTAATACTCACGGGACATGTTACCAGCTGAACAGTATAAGTGAGGAGAGTGTGTTCCCCTGATGGTTTAACACGCACGGGACATGTTACCAGGTGAACATTATAAGTGAGGAGAGTGTGTTCCCCTGATTGTTTAATACTCACGGGACATGTTGCCAGGTGAACAGTATAAGTGAGGAGAGTGTGTTCCCCTGATGGTTTAACACGCACGGGACATGTTCCCAGGTGAACAGTATAAGTGAGGAGAGTGTGTTCCCCTGATTGTTCAATACACACGGGACATGTTACCAGGTGAACAGTATAAGTGAGGAGAGTGTGTTCCCCTGATGGTTTAATATACACGGGACATGTTACCAGGTGTACAGTATAAGTGAGGAGAGTGTTTTCCCCTGATGGTTTAATATACACGGGACATGTTCCCAGGTGAACAGTATAAGTGAGGAGAGTGTGTTCCCCTGATGGTTTAATATACACAGGGCATGTTACCAGGTGAACAGTATAAGTGAGGAGAGTGTGTTCCCCTTATGGTTTAATACACACGGGACATGTTCTCAGGTGAACAGTATAAGTGAGGAGAGTGTGTTCCCCTGATTGTTTAATGCACACGGGACATGTTACCAGGTGAACAGTACAAGTGAGGAGAGTGTGTTCCCCTTATGGTTTAATACACACGGGACATGTTACCAGGTGAACATTATAAGTGAGGAGAGTGTGTTCCCCTGATGGTTTAACACGCACGGGACATGTTACCAGGTGAACATTATAAGTGAGGAGAGTGTGTTCCCCTGATTGTTTAATACTCACGGGACATGTTGCCAGGTGAACAGTATAAGTGAGGAGAGTGTGTTCCCCTGATGGTTTAACACGCACGGGACATGTTCCCAGGTGAACAGTATAAGTGAGGAGAGTGTGTTCCCCTGATTGTTCAATACACACGGGACATGTTACCAGGTGAACAGTATAAGTGAGGAGAGTGTGTTCCCCTGATGGTTTAATATACACGGGACATGTTACCAGGTGTACAGTATAAGTGAGGAGAGTGTTTTCCCCTGATGGTTTAATATACACGGGACATGTTCCCAGGTGAACAGTATAAGTGAGGAGAGTGTGTTCCCCTGATGGTTTAATATACACAGGGCATGTTACCAGGTGAACAGTATAAGTGAGGAGAGTGTGTTCCCCTTATGGTTTAATACACACGGGACATGTTCTCAGGTGAACAGTATAAGTGAGGAGAGTGTGTTCCCCTGATTGTTTAATGCACACGGGACATGTTACCAGGTGAACAGTACAAGTGAGGAGAGTGTGTTCCCCTTATGGTTTAATACACACGGGACATGTTATCAGGTGAACAGTATAAGTGAGGAGAGTTTGTTCCCCTGATTGTTTAATGCACACGGGACATGTTACCAGGTGAACAGTATAAGTGAGGAGAGTGTGTTCACCTGATGGTTTCATATACTCGGGACATGTTACCAGGAGAACAGTATAAGTGAGGGGAATGCTTTCCCCTGATGGTTTAATACTCACGGGACAAGTTACCAGGTGAACAGAATAAGTGAGGAGACTGTGTTCTCCTGATGGTTTAATATACACGGGATATGTTTCCAGCTGAACAGTATAAGTGAGGAGAGTGTGTTCCCCTGATGGTTTAATATACACAGGGCATATTACCAGGTGAACAGTACAGGTGAGGAGAGTGTGTTCCCCTTATGGTTTAATACACACGGGACATGTTTCCAGCTGAACAGTATAAGTGAGGAGAGTGTGTTCCCCTGATGGTTTAACACGCACGGGACATGTTACCAGGTGAACAGTATAATTGAGGAGAGTGTGTTCCCCTGATGGTTTAAATCAAACGGGACATGTTACCAGGTGAACAGTATAAGTGAGGAGATTGTGTTCCCCTGATGGTTTAATACGCACGGGACATGTTACCAGGAGAAAAGTCTAAGTGAGGACAGTTTGTTCCCCTGATGGTTTAATATACACGGGACATTTCACCAAGTGAACTGTATAAGTGAGGAGAGTGTGTTCCCCTGATGGTTTAATATACACGGGACATTTCACCAAGTGAACTGTATAAGTGAGGAGAGTGTGTTCCCCTGATGGTTTATTTACACGGGACATGTTACCAGGTGAACAGTTTAAGTGAGGAGAGTGTGTTCCCCTGATGGTTTAATATACACGGGACATTTCACCAAGTGAACTGTATAAGTGAGGAGAGTGTGTTCCCCTGATGGTTTAATGCAAACAGGACTTGTTACCAGGTGAACAGTATAAGTGAGGAGAATGTTTTCCCCTGATTGTTTAATAAACACGGGATATGTTACCAGGTGAACAGTATAAGTGAGGAGTGAGTGTTCCACTGATGGTTTTATACGCACGGGACATGTTACCAAGTGAACAGTATAAGTGAGGAGAATGTGTTCCCCTGATTGTTTAATACACACGGGACATGTTACCAGGTGACCAGTATAAGTGAGGAGAATGTTTTCCCCTGGTTGTTTAATATACGCGGGACATGATACCAGGTGAACAGTATAAGTGAGGAGAGTGTGTTCCGCTGATGGTTTAATACGCACGGGACATGTTACCAGGAGAAAAGTCTAAGTGAGGAGAGTGCTTTCCCCTGATGGTTTAATATTCACGGGACATGTTTCCAGGTGAACAGTGTAAGTGAGGAGACTGTGTTCTCCTGATGGTTTAATATACACGGGATATGTTTCCAGCTGAACAGTATAAGTGAGGAGAGTGTGTTCCCCTGATGTTTTAATATTCACGGGACATGTTTCCAGCTGAACAGTATAAGTGAGGAGAGTGTGTTCCCCTGATGGTTTAACACGCACGGGACATGTTACCAGGTGAACAGTATAAGTGAGGAGAGTGTGTTCCCCTGATGGTTTAATACACACGGAACATGTTACCAGCTGAACAGTATAAGTGAGGAGAGTGTGTTCCCCTGATGGTTTAATATACACGGTACATGTTACCAGGTGAACAGGAAAAGTGAGCAGAGTGTGTTCCCCTGATGGATTAATATACAGGGGACATGTTACCAGGTGAACCGTATATGTGAGGAGAGTGTGTTCCCCTGGTTGTTTAATATACGCGGGACATGATACCAGGTGAACAGTATAAGTGAGGAGAGTGTGTTCCGCTGATGGTTTAATACGCACGGGACATGTTACCAGGTGAACATTATAAGTGAGTAGAGTGTGTTCCCCTGATTGTTTAATACTCACGGGACATATTGCCAGGTGAACAGTATAAGTGAGGAGAGTGTGTTCCCCTGATGGTTTAACACGCACGGGACATGTTCCCAGGTGAACAGTATAAGTGAGGAGAGTGTGTTCCCCTGATTGTTCAATACACACGGGACATGTTACCAGGTGAACAGTATAAGTGAGGAGAGTGTGTTCCCCTGATGGTTTAATATACACGGGACATGTTACCAGGTGTACAGTATAAGTGAGGAGAGTGTTTTCCCCTGATGGTTTAATATACACGGGACATGTTCCCAGGTGAACAGTATAAGTGAGGAGAGTGTGTTCCCCTGATGGTTTAATATACACAGGGCATGTTACCAGGTGAACAGTATAAGTGAGGAGAGTGTGTTCCCCTTATGGTTTAATACACACGGGACATGTTCTCAGGTGAACAGTATAAGTGAGGAGAGTGTGTTCCCCTGATTGTTTAATGCACACGGGACATGTTACCAGGTGAACAGTACAAGTGAGGAGAGTGTGTTCCCCTTATGGTTTAATACACACGGGACATGTTATCAGGTGAACAGTATAAGTGAGGAGAGTTTGTTCCCCTGATTGTTTAATGCACACGGGACATGTTACCAGGTGAACAGTATAAGTGAGGAGAGTGTGTTCACCTGATGGTTTCATATACTCGGGACATGTTACCAGGAGAACAGTATAAGTGAGGGGAATGCTTTCCCCTGATGGTTTAATACTCACGGGACAAGTTACCAGGTGAACAGAATAAGTGAGGAGACTGTGTTCTCCTGATGGTTTAATATACACGGGATATGTTTCCAGCTGAACAGTATAAGTGAGGAGAGTGTGTTCCCCTGATGGTTTAATATACACAGGGCATATTACCAGGTGAACAGTACAGGTGAGGAGAGTGTGTTCCCCTTATGGTTTAATACACACGGGACATGTTTCCAGCTGAACAGTATAAGTGAGGAGAGTGTGTTCCCCTGATGGTTTAACACGCACGGGACATGTTACCAGGTGAACAGTATAATTGAGGAGAGTGTGTTCCCCTGATGGTTTAAATCAAACGGGACATGTTACCAGGTGAACAGTATAAGTGAGGAGATTGTGTTCCCCTGATGGTTTAATACGCACGGGACATGTTACCAGGAGAAAAGTCTAAGTGAGGACAGTTTGTTCCCCTGATGGTTTAATATACACGGGACATTTCACCAAGTGAACTGTATAAGTGAGGAGAGTGTGTTCCCCTGATGGTTTAATATACACGGGACATTTCACCAAGTGAACTGTATAAGTGAGGAGAGTGTGTTCCCCTGATGGTTTATTTACACGGGACATGTTACCAGGTGAACAGTTTAAGTGAGGAGAGTGTGTTCCCCTGATGGTTTAATATACACGGGACATTTCACCAAGTGAACTGTATAAGTGAGGAGAGTGTGTTCCCCTGATGGTTTAATGCAAACAGGACTTGTTACCAGGTGAACAGTATAAGTGAGGAGAATGTTTTCCCCTGATTGTTTAATAAACACGGGATATGTTACCAGGTGAACAGTATAAGTGAGGAGTGAGTGTTCCACTGATGGTTTTATACGCACGGGACATGTTACCAAGTGAACAGTATAAGTGAGGAGAATGTGTTCCCCTGATTGTTTAATACACACGGGACATGTTACCAGGTGACCAGTATAAGTGAGGAGAATGTTTTCCCCTGGTTGTTTAATATACGCGGGACATGATACCAGGTGAACAGTATAAGTGAGGAGAGTGTGTTCCGCTGATGGTTTAATACGCACGGGACATGTTACCAGGAGAAAAGTCTAAGTGAGGAGAGTGCTTTCCCCTGATGGTTTAATATTCACGGGACATGTTTCCAGGTGAACAGTGTAAGTGAGGAGACTGTGTTCTCCTGATGGTTTAATATACACGGGATATGTTTCCAGCTGAACAGTATAAGTGAGGAGAGTGTGTTCCCCTGATGGTTTAATATTCACGGGACATGTTTCCAGCTGAACAGTATAAGTGAGGAGAGTGTGTTCCCCTGATGGTTTAACACGCACGGGACATGTTACCAGGTGAACAGTATAAGTGAGGAGAGTGTGTTCCCCTGATGGTTTAATACTCACGGGACATGTTACCAGCTGAACAGTATAAGTGAGGAGAGTGTGTTCCCCTGATGGTTTAATATACACGGTACATGTTACCAGGTGAACAGGAAAAGTGAGCAGAGTGTGTTCCCCTGATGGTTTAATATACAGGGGACATGTTACCAGGTGAACCGTATAAGTGAGGAGAGTGTGTTCCCCTGGTTGTTTAATATACGCGGGACATGATACCAGGTGAACAGTATAAGTGAGGAGAGTGTGTTCCGCTGATGGTTTAATACGCACGGGACATGTTACCAGGTGAACATTATAAGTGAGTAGAGTGTGTTCCCCTGATTGTTTAATACTCACGGGACATATTGCCAGGTGAACAGTATAAGTGAGGAGAGTGTGTTCCCCTGATGGTTTAACACGCACGGGACATGTTCCCAGGTGAACAGTAGAAGTGAGGAGAGTGTGTTCCCCTGATTGTTCAATACACACGGGACATGTTACCAGGTGAACAGTATAAGTGAGGAGAGTGTGTTCCCCTGATGGTTTAATATACACGGGACATGTTACCAGGTGTACAGTATAAGTGAGGAGAGTGTTTTCCCCTGATGGTTTAATATACACGGGACATGTTCCCAGGTGAACAGTATAAGTGAGGAGAGTGTGTTCCCCTGATGGTTTAATATACACAGGGCATGTTACCAGGTGAACAGTATAAGTGAGGAGAGTGTGTTCCCCTTATGGTTTAATACACACGGGACATGTTCTCAGGTGAACAGTATAAGTGAGGAGAGTGTGTTCCCCTGATTGTTTAATGCACACGGGACATGTTACCAGGTGAACAGTACAAGTGAGGAGAGTGTGTTCCCCTTATGGTTTAATACACACGGGACATGTTATCAGGTGAACAGTATAAGTGAGGAGAGTTTGTTCCCCTGATTGTTTAATGCACACGGGACATGTTACCAGGTGAACAGTATAAGTGAGGAGAGTGTGTTCACCTGATGGTTTCATATACTCGGGACATGTTACCAGGAGAACAGTATAAGTGAGGGGAATGCTTTCCCCTGATGGTTTAATACTCACGGGACAAGTTACCAGGTGAACAGAATAAGTGAGGAGACTGTGTTCTCCTGATGGTTTAATATACACGGGATATGTTTCCAGCTGAACAGTATAAGTGAGGAGAGTGTGTTCCCCTGATGGTTTAATATACACAGGGCATATTACCAGGTGAACAGTACAGGTGAGGAGAGTGTGTTCCCCTTATGGTTTAATACACACGGGACATGTTTCCAGCTGAACAGTATAAATGAGGAGAGTGTGTTCCCCTGATGGTTTAGCACGCACGGGACATGTTACCAGGTGAACAGTATAAGTGAGGAGAGTGTGTTCCCCTGATGGTTTAATACTCACGGGACATGTTACCAGCTGAACAGTATAAGTGAGGAGAGTGTGTTCCCCTGATGGTTTAACACGCACGGGACATGTTACCAGGTGAACATTATAAGTGAGGAGAGAGTGTTCCCCTGATTGTTTAATACTCACGGGACATGTTGCCAGGTGAACAGTATAAGTGAGGAGAGTGTGTTCCCCTGATGGTTTAACACGCACGGGACATGTTCCCAGGTGAACAGTATAAGTGAGGAGAGTGTGTTCCCCTGATGGTTTAATATACACGGGACATGTTACCAGGTGTACAGTATAAGTGAGGAGAGTGTTTTCCCCTGATGGTTTAATATACACGGGACATGTTCCCAGCTGAACAGTATAAGTGAGGAGAGTGTGTTCCCCTGATGGTTTAATATACACAGGGCATATTACCAGGTGAACAGTACAAGTGAGGAGAGTGTGTTCCCCTTAAGGTTTAATACACACGGGACATGTTATCAGGTGAACAGTATAAGTGAGGAGAGTGTGTTCCCCTTATTGTTTAATGCACACGGGACATGTTACCAGGTGAACAGTATAAGTGAGGAGAGTGTGTTCACCTGATGGTTTCATATACTCGGGACATGTTACCAGGAGAACAGTATAAGTGAGGGGAATGCTTTCCCCTGATGGTTTAATATACACGGGACATGTTACCAGGTGAACAGAATAAGTGAGGATAGTGTGTTCCCCTGATTGTTTAATACTCACGGGACATGTTACCAGGTGAACAGAATAAGTGAGGATAGTGTGTTCCCCTGATGGTTTAACACGCACGGGACATGTTACCAGGTGAACAGTATAAGTGAGGAGAGTGTTTTCCCCTGATTGTTTAATATACCCGGGACATGGCACCTGGTGAACAGTATAAGTGAGGAGAGTGTGTTCCCCTGATGATTTAATACACACGGGACATGTCACCAGGTCAACAGTAGAAGTGAGGAGAGTGTGTTCCCCTGATGGTTTAATACACACGGGACATGTTACCAGATGAACAGTATAAGTGAGGAGAGTGTGTTCCCCTGATGGTTTAATGCACACAGGGCATGTGACCAGGTGAACAGTATAAGTGAGGAGATTGTTTTCCCCTGATGGTTTAATACACACGGGACATGTTACCAGGTGAACAGTATAAGTGAGGAGAGTGTGTTCCCCTGATGGTTTTATATACACAGGGCATGTGACCAGGTGAACAGTATAACTGAGGAGATTGTGTTCCCCTGATGGTTTAATACACACGGGACATGTTACCAGGTGAACAGTCTAAGTGAGGAGAGTTTGTTCCCCTGATGGTTTAATATTCACGGGACATGTTACCAGATGAACAGTATAAGTGAGGAGAGAGTGTTCCCCTTATGGTTTAATATGCACGGGACATGTTACCAGCTGAACAGTATAAGTGAGGAGAGTGCGTTCCCCTGATGGTTTAATATACACAGGACATGTTACCAGGTGAACAGTATAAGTGAGGAGAGTGTGTTCCCCTGATGGTTTAATATACACAGGACATGTTACCAGGTGAACAGTATAAGTGTGGAGAGAGTGTTCCCCTGATGGTTTAATATACACGGGACATGTTACCAGGTGAACAGTATAAGTGAGGAGAGTGTGTTCCCCTGATGGTTTAATATGCACGGGACATGTTACCAGGTGAACAGTATAAGTGAGTAGAGTGCTTTCCCCTGATGGATTAATATTCACGGGACATGTTACCAGGTGAACAGGATAAGTGAGGAGAGTGTGTTCCCCTGATGGTTTAATATACACGGGACATGTTACCAGGTGAACAGTATAATTGAGGAGAGTGTGATCCCCTGATTGTTTAATACACACGGGACATGTTCCCAGGTGAACAGTATAAGTGAGGAGAGTGTGTTCCCCTGATTGTTTAACACGCACGGGACATGTTCCCAGGTGAACAGTATAAGTGAGGACAGTGTGTTCCCCTGATTGTTTAACACGCACGGGACATGTTCCCAGGTGAACAGTATAATTGAGGAGAGTGTGATCCCCTGATTGTTTAATACACACGGGACATGTTACCAGGTGAACAGTATAAGTGAGGAGAATGTGTTCCCCTGATTGTTTAACACGCACGGGACATGTTCCCAGGTGAACAGTATAATTGAGGAGAGTGTGTTCCCCTGATGGTTTAACAGGCACGGGACATGTTACCAGGTGAACAGTATAAGTGAGGAGAGTGTTTTCCCCTGATTGTTTAATATACCCGGGACATGTCACCGGGTGAGCAGTATAAGTGAGGAGAGTGTGTTCCCCTGATGGTTAAACACGCACGGGCATGTTACCAGGTGAACAGTAGAAGTGAGCAGAATGTTTTCCCCTGATGGTTAAATATGCAAAGGACATGTTACCAGGTGAACAGTATAAGTGAGAAGAGTGTGCTCCCCTGATGGTTTAATACTGACGGGACATGTTACCAGATGAACAGTGTAAGTGAGGAGAGTGTGTTCCCCTGATGGTTTAATGCACACAGGACATGTTACCAGGTGAACAGTATAATTGAGGAGAGAGTGTTCCCCTGATGGTTTAATACAAACGGGACATGTCACCAAGTGAACAGTAGAAGTCAGCAGAATGTATTCCCCTGATGGTTAAATATGCAAAGGACATGTTACCAGGTGAACAGTATAAGTGAGGAGAGTGTGTTCCCCTGATGGTTTAATATACACGGGACATGTTACCAGGTGAACAGTATAAGTGAGGAGAGTGTGTTCCCCTGATGGTTTAATATACACGGGACATGTTACCAGGTGAACAGTATAAGTGAGGAGAGTGTGTTCCCCTGATGGTTTAATACGCACGGGACATGTCACCAAGTGAACTGTATAAGTGAGGAGAGTGTGTTCCCCTGATGGTTTAATGCACACAAGACATTTTACCAGGTGAACAGTGTAAGTGAGGAGAGTGTGTTCCCCTGATGGTTTAATATACACGGGATATGTTAACAGGTGAACAGTATAAATGAGGAGAGTGTGTTCCCCTGATGGTTTAATATACACGGGACATGTTACCAGGTGAACAGTATAAGAGAGGAGAGTGTGTTCCCCTGATGGTTTAATATACACGGGACATGTTAGCAGGTGAACAGTGTAAGTGAGGGGAGTGTGTTCCCCTGATGATTTAATATACACAGGGCATGTTACCATTTGAACAGTATAAGTGAGGAGAGTGTGTTCCCCTGATGGTTTAATATACACAGGGGATATTACCAGGTGAACAGTATAAGTGAGGAGAGTGTGATCCCCTGATTGTTTAATACACACGGGACATGTCACCAGGTGAACAGTATAAGTGAGGAGAGTGTGTTCCCCTGATTGTTTAATACACACGGGACATGTCACCAGGTGAACAGTATAAGTGAGGAGAGTGTGTTCCCCTGATTGTTTAATACACACGGGACATGTCACCAGGTGAACAGTATAAGTGAGGAGAGTGTGTTCCCCTGATTGTTCAATACACACGGGACATGTCACCAAGTGAAATGTATAATTGAGGAGAGTGTGTTCCCCTGATGGTTTAATATACACGGTACATGTTACCAGGTGAACAGTATAAGTGAGGAGAGGGTGTTCCCCTGATGGTTTAATGTACACGGGACATGTTACCAGGTGAACAGTATAAGTGAGGAGAGTGTGTTCCCCTTATGGTTTAATACTCACGGGACATGTTACCAGGTGAACAGTATATGTGAGGAGAGTGTGTTCCCCTGATGATTTAACACGCACGGGACATGTTACCAGTTGAACAGTATAAGTGAGGAGTGTGTGTTCCGCTGATGGTTTAACACGCATGGGACATGTTACCAGGTGAACAGTATAAGTGAGGAGAGTGTGTTCCCCTGATGGTTTAACACGCACGGGACATGTTACCAGGTGAACAGTATAAGTGAGGAGAATGTGTTCCCCTGATGGTTTAATATACACGGGACATGTCACCAGGTGAACATTATAAGTGAGGAGAATGTGTTCCCCTGATGGTTTAACACGCACGGGACATGTTACCAGGTGAACAGTATAAGTGAGGAGAATGTGTTCCCCGGATGGTTTAATATACACAGGACATGTCACCAGGTGAACAGTATAAGTGAGGAGAGTGTGTTCCCCTGATGGTTTAACACGCACGGGACATGTTACCAGGTGAACAGTATAAGTGAGGAGAATGTGTTCCTCTGATGGTTTAATATACCCGGGACATGTCAGCAGGTGAACAGTATAAATGAGGAGAGTGTGATCCCCTGATTGTTTAATACACACGGGACATGTCACCAGGTGAACATTATAAGTGAGGGGAATGCTTTCCCCTTATGGTTTAATATTCACGGGACATGTTACCAGGTGAACAGTATAAGTGAGGAGAATGTGTTCCTCTGATGGTTTAATATACCCGGGACATGTCAGCAGGTGAACAGTATAATTGAGGAGAGTGTGATCCCCTGATTGTTTAATACACACGGGACATGTCACCAGGTGAACATTATAAGTGAGGAGAATGTGTTCCCCTGATGGTTTAACACGCACGGGACATGTTACCAGGTGAACAGTATAAGTGAGGAGAATGTGTTCCTCTGATGGTTTAATATACCCGGGACATGTCAGCAGGTGAACAGTATAATTGAGGAGAGTGTGATCCCCTGATTGTTTAATAC
Organism: Heterodontus francisci; assembly: GCF_036365525.1. Classification (NCBI taxonomy): domain Eukaryota; kingdom Metazoa; phylum Chordata; class Chondrichthyes; order Heterodontiformes; family Heterodontidae; genus Heterodontus; species Heterodontus francisci. Next base: position 761,505 of record NW_027140773.1, on the reverse strand, counting down.
ACACGGGACATGTCACCAGGTGAACATTATAAGTGAGGGGAATGCTTTCCCCTTATGGTTTAATATTCACGGGACATGTTACCAGGTGAACAGTATAATTGAGGAGAGTGTGTTCCCCTGATGGTTGAATATACACGCGACATGTTACCAGGTGAACAGTATAAGTGAGGAGAGTGTGTTCCCCTGATGGTTTAACACGCACGGGACATGTTACCAGGTGAACAGTATAATTGAGGAGAGTGTATTCCCCTGATGGTTTAACACTCACGGGACATGTTACCAGCTGAACAGTTTAAGTGAGGAGAGTGTGTTCCCCTGATGGTTTAACACGCACGGGACATGTTACCAGGTGAACAGTATAAGTGAGGAGAGTGTGTTCCCCTGATTGTTTAATATACCCGGAACATGGCACCAGGTGAACAGTGTAATTGAGGAGAGTGTGTTCCCCTGATGGTTTAATACACACGGGACATGTCACCAGGTGAACAGTAGAAGTGAGCAGAATGTTTTCCCCTGATGGTTAAATATGCACGGGATAAGTTACCAGATGAACAGTATAAGTGAGGAGAGTGTGTTCCCCTGATGGTTTAATACTGACGGGACATGTTACCAGATGAACAGTATAAGTGAGGAGAATGTGTTCCCCTGATGGTTTAATACACACGTGGACATGTCACCAGGTGAACAGTAGAAGTGAGGAGAGTGTGTTCCCCTGATGGTTTAATACACACGGGACATGTCACCAGGTGAACAGTAGAAGTGAGCCGAATGTTTTCCCCTGATGGTTAAATATGCACGGGATATGTTACCAGGTGAACAGTATAAGTGAGGAGAGTGTGTTCCCCTGATGGTTTATTTACACGGGACATGTTACCAGGTGAACAGTATAAGTGAGGCGAGTGTGTTCACCTGATGGTTTAATACGCACTGGACATGTCACCAAGTGAACTGTGTCAGTGAGGAGAGTGTGTTCCCCTGATGGTTTAATACACACGGGATACGTTACCAGGTGAATAGTATAAGTGAGGAGAATGTGTTCCCCTGTTTGTTTAATACGCACGGGACATGTTACCAAGTGAACAGTATAAGTGAGGAGATTGTGTTCCCCTGATTGTTTAATACACACGGGACAAGTTACCAGGTGAACAGTATAAGTGAGGAGAATGTGTTCCCCTGATTGTTTAATACGCACGGGACATGTTACCAGGTGAACAGTATAAGTGAGGAGAGTGCTTTCCCCTGATGGTTTAAGATACACGGGACATGTTACCAGGTGAACAGTATAAGTGAGGCGAGTGTGTTCCGCTGATGGTTTAATATACACAGGACATGTTACCAGGTGAACAGAAAAAGTGAGGAGAATGTGTTCCCCTGTTTGTTTAATACACACGGGACATGTTACCAGGTGAACAGTATAAGTGAGGAGAGTGCTTTCCCCTGATGGTTTAAGATACACGGGACATGTTACCAGGTGAACAGTATAAGTGAGGCGAGTGTGTTCCGCTGATGGTTTAATATACACGGGACATGTTACCAGGTGAACAGTATAAGTGATGAGACCGTATTCCCCTGCTGGTTTAATATACACGGGACATGTTAGCAGGTGAACAGTATAATTGAGGAGAGTGTGTTCCCCTGATGGTTTAATATACACAGGGCATATTACCAGGTGAACAGTATAAGTGAGGAGAATGTGATCCCCTGATGGTTTAATATACACGGGACATGTTACCAGCTGATCAGTATAGGTAAGGAGAGTGTGTTCCCCTGATGGTTTAACACGCACGGGACATGTTACCAGGTGAACATTATAAGTGAGGAGCGTGTGTTCCCCTGATGGTTTAATACTCACGGGACATGTTACCAGCTGATCAGTATAGGTAAGGAGAGTGTGTTCCCCTGATGGTTTAACACGCACGGGACATGTTACCAGGTGAACATTATAAGTGAGGAGAGTGTGTTCCCCTGATTGTTTAATACTCACGGGACATGTTGCCAGGTGAACAGTATAAGTGAGGAGAGTGTGTTCCCCTGATGGTTTAATATATACGGGACATGTTTCCAGGTGAACAGTGTAAGTGAGGAGAGTGTGTTCCCCTGATGGTTTAATATACACGGGACATTTCACCAAGTGAACTGTATAAGTGAGGAGAGTGTGTTCCCCTGATGGTTTAATATATACGGGACATGTTACCAGGTGAACAGTATAACTGAGGAGAGTGTGTTCCCCTGATGGTTTAATATACACGGAACATGTGATTAGGTTAACAGTATAAGTGAGGAGAGTGTGTTCCCCTGATTGTTTAATATACACAGGGCATGTTACCAGGTGAACAGTATAAGTGAGGAGTTTGTGTTCCCCTGATGGTTTAATACACACGGGACATGTTACCAGGTGAACAGTATTAGTGAGGGGAGTGTGTTCCCCTGATTGTTTAATACGCACAGGACATGTTACCAGGTGAACAGTGGAAGTGAGGAGAATGTGTTCCCCTGTTTGTTTAATACACACGGGACATGTCACCAAGTGAACAGTATAAGTGAGGAGAATGTCTTGCCCTGATTGTTTAATACACTCGGGACAAGTTACCAGGTGAACAGTATAAGTGAGGAGAATGTGTTCCCCTGTTGGTTTAATACACACGGGACATGTTACCAGGTGAACAGTATAAGTGAGGAGAATGTGTTCCCCTGTTTGTTTAATACGCACGGGACATGTTACCAAGTGAACAGTATAAGTGAGGAGAATGTCTTGCCCTGATTGTTTAATACACTCGGGACAAGTTACCAGGTGAACAGTATAAGTGAGGAGAATGTGTTCCCCTGTTGGTTTAATACGCACGGGACATGTTACCAAGTGAACAGTATAAGTGAGGAGAGTGTGTTCCCCTGATTGTTTAATATACTCGGGACATGTTACCAGGTGAACAGTATAAGTGAGGAGATTGTGTTCCCCTGATGGTTTAAATCAAACGGGACATGTTACCAGGAGAAAAGTCTAAGTGAGGACAGTTTGTTCCCCTGATGGTTTAATATACACGGGACATTTCACCAAGTGAACTGTATAAGTGAGGAGAGTGTGTTCCCCTGATGGTTTAATATACACGGGACATTTCACCAAGTGAACTGTATAAGTGAGGAGAGTGTGTTCCCCTGATGGTTTATTTACACGGGACATGTTACCAGGTGAACAGTTTAAGTGAGGAGAGTGTGTTCCCCTGATGGTTTAATATACACGGGACATTTCACCAAGTGAACTGTATAAGTGAGGAGAGTGTGTTCCCCTGATGGTTTAATGCAAACAGGACTTGTTACCAGGTGAACAGTCTAAGTGAGGAGAATGTTTTCCCCTGATTGTTTAATATACACGGGATATGTTACCAGGTGAACAGTATAAGTGAGGAGTGAGTGTTCCACTGATGGTTTTATACGCACGGGACATGTTACCAAGTGAACAGTATAAGTGAGGAGAATGCATTCCCCTGATGGTTTAATATACACGGGACATGTTACCAGGTGAACAGTATAAGTGAGGAGAATGTTTTCCCCTGGTTGTTTAATATACGCGGGACATGATACCAGGTGAACAGTATAAGTGAGGAGAGTGAATTCCGCTGATGGTTTAATACGCACGGGACATGTTACCAGGAGAAAAGTCTAAGTGAGGAGAGTGCTTTCCCCTGATGGTTTAATATTCACGGGACATGTTTCCAGGTGAACAGTGTAAGTGAGGAGACTGTGTTCTCCTGATGGTTTAATATACACGGGATATGTTTCCAGCTGAACAGTATAAGTGAGGAGAGTATGTTCCCCTGATGGTTTAATATTCACGGGACATGTTTCCAGCTGAACAGTATAAGTGAGGAGAGTGTGTTCCCCTGATGGTTTAACACGCACGGGACATGTTACCAGGTGAACAGTATAAGTGAGGAGAGTGTGTTCCCCTGATGGTTTAATACTCACGGGACATGTTACCAGCTGAACAGTATAAGTGAGGAGAGTGTGTTCCCCTGATGGTTTAACACGCACGGGACATGTTACAAGGTGAACATTATAAGTGAGGAGAGTGTGTTCCCCTTAATTTTTAATACTCACGGGACATGTTGCCAGGTGAACAGTATAAGTGAGGAGAGTGTGTTCCCCTGATGGTTTAACACGCACGGGACATGTTCCCAGGTGAACAGTATAAGTGAGGAGAGTGTGTTCCCCTGATTGTTCAATACGCACGGGACATGTTACCAGGTGAACAGTATAAGTGAGGAGAGTGTGTTCCCCTGATGGTTTAATATACACGGGACATGTTACCAGGTGTACAGTATAAGTGAGGAGAGTGTTTTCCCCTGATGGTTTAATATACACGGGACATGTTCCCAGGTGAACAGTATAAGTGAGGAGAGTGTGTTCCCCTGATGGTTTAATATACACAGGGCATGTTACCAGGTGAACAGTATAAGTGAGGAGAGTGTGTTCCCCTTATGGTTTAATACACACGGGACATGTTATCAGGTGAACAGTATAAGTGAGGAGAGTGTGTTCCCCTGATTGTTTAATGCACACGGGACATGTTGCCAGGTGAACAGTACAAGTGAGGAGAGTGTGTTCCCCTTATGGTTTAATACACACGGGACATGTTATCAGGTGAACAGTATAAGTGAGGAGAGTTTGTTCCCCTGATTGTTTAATGCACACGGGACATGTTACCAGCTGAACAGTATAAGTGAGGAGAGTGTGTTCCCCTGATGGTTTAACACGCACGGGACATGTTACCAGGTGAACATTATAAGTGAGGAGAGTGTGTTCCCCTGATTGTTTAATACTCACGGGACATGTTGCCAGGTGAACAGTATAAGTGAGGAGAGTGTGTTCCCCTGATGGTTTAACACGCACGGGACATGTTCCCAGGTGAACAGTATAAGTGAGGAGAGTGTGTTCCCCTGATGGTTTAATATACACGGGACATGTTACCAGGTGTACAGTATAAGTGAGGAGAGTGTTTTCCCCTGATGGTTTAATATACACGGGACATGTTCCCAGCTGAACAGTATAAGTGAGGAGAGTGTGTTCCCCTGATGGTTTAATATACACAGGGCATATTACCAGATGAACAGTACAAGTGAGGAGAGTGTGTTCCCCTTATGGTTTAATACACACGGGACATGTTATCAGGTGAACAGTATAAGTGAGGAGAGTGTGTTCCCCTTATTGTTTAATGCACACGGGACATGTTACCAGGTGAACAGTATAAGTGAGGAGACTGTGTTCACCTGATGGTTTCATATACTCGGGACATGTTACCAGGAGAACAGTATAAGTGAGGGGAATGCTTTCCCCTGATGGTTTAATATACACGGGACATGTTACCAGGTGAACAGAATAAGTGAGGATAGTGTGTTCCCCTGATTGTTTAATACTCACGGGACATGTTACCAGGTGAACAGAATAAGTGAGGATAGTGTGTTCCCCTGATGGTTTAACACGCACGGGACATGTTACCAGGTGAACAGTATAAGTGAGGAGAGTGTTTTCCCCTGATTGTTTAATATACCCGGGACATGGCACCTGGTGAACAGTATAAGTGAGGAGAGTGTGTTCCCCTGATGATTTAATACACACGGGACATGTCACCAGGTCAACAGTAGAAGTGAGGAGAGTGTGTTCCCCTGATGGTTTAATACACACGGGACATGTTACCAGATGAACAGTATAAGTGAGGAGAGTGTGTTCCCCTGATGGTTTAATGCACACAGGGCATGTGACCAGGTGAACAGTATAAGTGAGGAGATTGTGTTCCCCTGATGGTTTAATACACACGGGACATGTTACCAGGTGAACAGTATAAGTGAGGAGAGTGTGTTCCCCTGATGGTTTAATATACACAGGGCATGTGACCAGGTGAACAGTCTAAGTGAGGAGAGTGTGTTCCCCTGATGGTTTAACACGCACGGGACATGTTACCAGGTGAACAGTATAATTGAGGAGAGTGTATTCCCCTGATGGTTTAACACTCACGGGACATGTTACCAGCTGAACAGTTTAAGTGAGGAGAGTGTGTTCCCCTGATGGTTTAACACGCACGGGACATGTTACCAGGTGAACAGTATAAGTGAGGAGAGTGTGTTCCCCTGATTGTTTAATATACCCGGAACATGTCACCAGGTGAACAGTATAATTGAGGAGAGTGTGTTCCCCTGATGGTTTAATATACACGCGACATGTTACCAGGTGAACAGTAGAAGTGAGGAGAGTGTGTTCCCCTGATGGTTTAATACACACGGGACATGTCACCAGGTGAACAGTAGAAGTGAGCAGAATGTTTTCCCCTGATGGTTAAATATGCACGGGATAAGTTACCAGATGAATGGTATAAGTGAGGAGAGTGTGTTCCCCTGATGGTTTAATACTGACGGGACATGTTACCAGATGAACAGTATAAGTGAGGAGAATGTGTTCCCCTGATGGTTTAATACACACGTGGACATGTCACCAGGTGAACAGTAGAAGTGAGGAGAGTGTGTTCCCCTGATGGTTTAATACACACGGGACATGTCACCAGGTGAACAGTAGAAGTGAGCCGAATGTTTTCCCCTGATGGTTAAATATGCACGGGATATGTTACCAGGTGAACAGTATAAGTGAGGCGAGTGTGTTCACCTGATGGTTTAATACGCACGGGACATGTCACCAAGTGAACTGTGTCAGTGAGGAGAGTGTGTTCCCCTGATGGTTTAATACACACGGGATACGTTACCAGGTGAACAGTATAAGTGAGGAGAATGTGTTCCCCTGTTTGTTTAATACGCACGGGACATGTTACCAAGTGAACAGTATAAGTGAGGAGATTGTGTTCCCCTGATTGTTTAATACACACGGGACAAGTTACCAGGTGAACAGTATAAGTGAGGAGAATGTGTTCCCCTGATTGTTTAATACGCACGGGACATGTTACCAGGTGAACAGTATAAGTGAGGAGAGTGCTTTCCCCTGATGGTTTAAGATACACGGGACATGTTACCAGGTGAACAGTATAAGTGAGGCGAGTGTGTTCCGCTGATGGTTTAATATACACAGGACATGTTACCAGGTGAACAGAAAAAGTGAGGAGAATGTGTTCCCCTGTTTGTTTAATACACACGGGACATGTTACCAGGTGAACAGTATAAGTGAGGAGAGTGCTTTCCCCTGATGGTTTAAGATACACGGGACATGTTACCAGGTGAACAGTATAAGTGAGGCGAGTGTGTTCCGCTGATGTTTTAATATACACGGGACATGTTACCAGGTGAACAGTATAAGTGATGAGACCGTATTCCCCTGCTGGTTTAATATACACGGGACATGTTAGCAGGTGAACAGTATAATTGAGGAGAGTGTGTTCCCCTGATGGTTTAATATACACAGGGCATATTACCAGGTGAACAGTATAAGTGAGGAGAATGTGATCCCCTGATTGTTTAATACACACGGGACATGTCACCAGGTGAACAGTATAAGTGAGGAGAGTGTGTTCCCCTGATTGTTTAATACACACGGGACATGTTACCAGGTGAACAGTATAAGTGAGGAGAGTGTGTTCCCCTGATTGTTCAATACTCACGGGGCACGTTACCAGGTGAACAGTATAAGAGAGGAGAGTGTGTTCCCCTGATGGTTTAATATACACGGTACATGTTACCAGGTGAACAGTATAAGTGAGGAGAGTGTGTTCCCCTGATGGTTTAATGTACACGGGACATGTTACCAGGTGAACAGTATAAGTGAGGAGAGTGTGTTCCCCTGATGGTTTAATACTCACGGGACATGTTACCAGGTGAACAGTATATGTGAGGAGAGTGTGTTCCCCTGATGATTTAACACGCACGGGACATGTTACCAGGTGAACAGTATAAGTGAGGAGTGTGTGTTCCGCTGATGGTTTAACACGCACGGGACACGTTACCAGGTGAACAGTATAAGTGAGGAGAGTGTGTTCCCCTGATGGTTTAACACGCACGGGACATGTTACCAGGTGAACAGTATAAGTGAGGAGAATGTGTTCCCCTGATGGTTTAATATACACGGGACATGTCACCAGGTGAACATTATAAGTGAGGAGAATGTGTTCCCCTGATGGTTTAAAACGCACGGGACATGTTACCAGGTGAACAGTATAAGTGAGGAGAGTGTGTTCCTCTGATGGTTTAATATACCCGGGACATGTCAGCAGGTGAACAGTATAATTGAGGAGAGTGTGATCCCCTGATTGTTTAATACACACGGGACATGTCACCAGGTGAACATTATAAGTGAGGGGAATGCTTTCCCCTTATGGTTTAATATTCACGGGACATGTTACCAGGTGAACAGTATAATTGAGGAGAGTGTGTTCCCCTGATGGTTTAATATACACGCGACATGTTACCAGGTGAACAGTATAAGTGAGGAGAGTGTGTTCCCCTGATGGTTTAACACGCACGGGACATGTTACCAGGTGAACAGTATAATTGAGGAGAGTGTATTCCCCTGTTGGTTTAACACTCACGGGACATGTTACCAGCTGAACAGTATAAGTGAGGAGAGTGTGTTCCCCTGATGGTTTAACACGCACGGGACATATTACCAGGTGAACAGTATAAGTGAGGAGAGTGTGTTCCCCTGATTGTTTAATCTACCCGGAACATGGCACCAGGTGAACAGTATAATTGAGGAGAGTGTGTTCCCCTGATGGTTTAATATACACGCGACATGTTACCAGGTGAACAGTAGAAGTGAGGAGAGTGTGTTCCCTTGATGGTTTAATACACACGGGACATGTCACCAGGTGAACAGTAGAAGTGAGCAGAATGTTTTCCCCTGATGGTTAAATATGCACGGGATAAGTTACCAGATGAACAGTATAAGTGAGGAGAGTGTGTTCCCCTGATTGTTTAATACTGACGGGACATGTTACCAGATGAACAGTATAATTGAGGAGAGTGTGTTCCCCTGATGGTTTAATACACACGGGACATGTCACCAGGTGAACAGTAGAAGTGAGGAGAGTGTGTTCCCCTGATGGTCCAATCTACACGGGACATGTTACCAGGTGAACAGGAAGGCGAGGAGAGTGTGTTCCCCTGATGGTTTAATATACACGGGACATGTGATTAGGTTAACAGTATAAGTGAGGAGAGTGTGTTCCCCTGAAGGTTTAATATACACGGGACATGTAACCAGGTAAACAGTATTAGTGAGGGGAGTGTGTTCCCCTGATTGTTTAATACACACGGGACATGTTACCAGGTGAACAGTATAAGTGAGGAGAATGTGTTCCCCTGTTTGTTTAATACACACGGGACATGTCACCAAGTGAACATTATAAGTGAGGAGAATGTGTTCCCCTGATTGTTTAATACACACGGGACATGTTACCAGGTGAACAGTATAAGTGAGGAGAATGTGTTCCCCTGTTTGTTTAATAAGCACGGGACATGTTACCAAGTGAACAGTATAAGTGATGAGAATGTCTTGCCCTGATTGTTTAATACACTCGGGACAAGTTACCAGGTGAAAAGTATAAGTGAGGAGAATGTGTTCCCCTGTTGGTTTAATACGCACGGGACATGTTACCAAGTGAACAGTTTAAGTGAGGAGAATGTGTTCCCCTGTTGGTTTAATACGCACGGGACATGTTACCAGGAGAAAAGTCTAAGTGAGGAGAGTGTGTTCTCCTGAAGGTTTAATATATACGGGATATGTTACCAAGAGAAAAGTCCACGGGAGGAGAGTGCTTTCCCCTGATGGTTTAATATTCACGGGACATGTTTCCAGCTGAACAGTATAAGTGAGGAGAGTGTGTTCCCCTGATGGTTTATTTACACGGGACATGTTACCAGGTGAACAGTTTAAGTGAGGAGAGTGTGCTCCCCTGATGGTTTAATATATACGGGACATGTTACCAGGTGAACAGTGTAAGTGAGGAGAGTGTGTTCCCCTGATGGTTTAATATACACGGGACATGTCACCAAGTGAAATGTATAATTGAGGAGAGTGTGTTCCCCTGATGGTTTAATATACACGGTACATGTTACCAGGTGAACAGTATAAGTGAGGAGAGTGTGTTCCCCTGATGGTTTAATGTACACGGGACATGTTACCAGGTGAACAGTATAAGTGAGGAGAGTGTTTTCCCCTTATGGTTTAATACTCACGGGACATGTTACCAGGTGAACAGTATATGTGAGGAGAGTGTGTTCCCCTGATGATTTAACACGCACGGGACATGTTACCAGGTGAACAGTATAAGTGAGGAGTGTGTGTTCCGCTGATGGTTTAACACGCACGGGACATGTTACCAGGTGAACAGTATAAGTGAGGAGAGTGTGTTCCCCTGATGGTTTAACACGCACGGGACATGTTACCAGGTGAACAGTATAAGTGAGGAGAATGTGTTCCCCTGATGGTTTAATATACACGGGACATGTCACCAGGTGAACATTATAAGTGAGGAGAATGTGTTCCCCTGATGGTTTAACACGCACGGGACATGTTACCAGGTGAACAGTATAAGTGAGGAGAATGTGTTCCCCTGATGGTTTAATATACACAGGACATGTCACCAGGTGAACAGTATAAGTGAGGAGAGTGTGTTCCTATGATGGTTTAATATACCCGGGACATGTCAGCAGGTGAACAGTATAATTGAGGAGAGTGTGATCCCCTGATTGTTTAATACACACGGGACATGTTACCAGGTGAACATTATAAGTGAGGGGAATGCTTTCCCCTTATGGTTTAATATTCACGGGACATGTTACCAGGTGAACAGTATAATTGAGGAGAGTGTGTTCCCCTGATGGTTTAATATACACGCGACATGTTACCAGGTGAACAGTATAAGTGAGGAGAGTGTGTTCCCCTGATGGTTTAACACGCACCGGACATGTTACCAGGTGAACAGTATAATTGAGGAGAGTGTATTCCCCTGATGGTTTAACACTCACGGGACATGTTACCAGCTGAACAGTATAAGTGAGGAGAGTGTGTTCCCCTGATGGTTTAACACGCACGGGACATGTTACCAGGTGAACAGTATAAGTGAGGAGAGTGTGTTCCCCTGATTGTTTAATATACCCGGAACATGGCACCAGGTGAACAGTATAATTGAGGAGAGTGTGTTCCCCTGATGGTTTAATATACACGCGACAAGTTACCAGGTGAACAGTAGAAGTGAGGAGAGTGTGTTCCCCTGATGGTTTAATACACACGGGACATGTCACCAGGTGAACAGTAGAAGTGAGGAGAGTGTGTTCCCCTGATGGTTTAATACACACGGGAAATGTCACCAGGTGAACAGTAGAAGTGAGCAGAATGTTTTCCCCTGATGGTTAAATATGCACGGGATATGTTACCAGGTGAACAGTATAAGTGAGGAGAGTGTGTTCCCCTGATGGGTTATTTACACGGGACATGTTACCAGGTGAACAGTATAAGTGAGGCGAGTGTGTTCACCTGATGGTTTAATACGCACGGGACATGTCACCAAGTGAACTGTATAAGTGAGGAGAGTGTGTTCCCCTGATGGTTTAATGCACACAGGACATTTTACCAGGTGAACAGTGTAAGTGAGAAGAGTGTGTTCCCCTGATGGTTTAATATAAACGGGATATGTTACCAGATGAACAGTATAAGTGAGGAGAGTGTGTTCCCCTGATGGTTTAATGCAAACAGGACTTGTTACCAGGTGAACAGTATAAGTGAGGAGTGAGTGTTCCACTGATGGTTTAATACGCACGGGACATGTTACCAGGTGAACAGTATAAGTGAGGAGAATGTGTTCCCCTGTTGGTTTAATACACACGGGACATGTTACCAGGTGAACAGTATAAGTGAGGAGAATGTGTTCCCCTGTTTGTTTAATACGCACGGGACATGTTACCAAGTGAACAGTATAAGTGAGGAGAATGTCTTGCCCTGATTGTTTAATACACTCGGGACAAGTTACCAGGTGAACAGTATAAGTGAGGAGAATGTGTTCCCCTGTTGGTTTAATACGCACGGGACATGTTACCAAGTGAACAGTATAAGTGAGGAGAGTGTGTTCCCCTGATTGTTTAATATACTCTGAACATGTTACCAGGCGAACAGTATAAGTGAGGAGATTGTGTTCCCCTGATGGTTTAAATCAAACGGGACATGTTACCAGGTGAACAGTATAAGTGAGGAGATTGTGTTCCCCTGATGGTTTAATACGCACGGGACATGTTACCAGGAGAAAAGTCTAAGTGAGGACAGTTTGTTCCCCTGATGGTTTAATATACACGGGACATTTCACCAAGTGAACTGTATAAGTGAGGAGAGTGTGTTCCCCTGATGGTTTAATATACACGGGACATTTCACCAAGTGAACTGTATAAGTGAGGAGAGTGTGTTCCCCTGATGGTTTAATGCAAACAGGACTTGTTACCAGGTGAACAGTATAAGTGAGGAGAATGTTTTCCCCTGATTGTTTAATATACACGGGATATGTTACCAGGTGAACAGTATAAGTGAGGAGTGAGTGTTCCACTGATGGTTTTATACGCACGGGACATGTTACCAAGTGAACAGTATAAGTGAGGAGAATGTGTTCCCCTGATTGTTTCATACACACGGGACATGTTACCAGGTGAACAGTATAAGTGAGGAGAATGTTTTCCCCTGGTTGTTTAATATACACGGGACATGTTACCAAGTGAACAGTATAAGTGAGGAGATTGTGTTCCGCTGATGGTTTAATACGCACGGGACATGTTACCAGGAGAAAAGTCTAAGTGAGGAGAGTGCTTTCCCCTGATGGTTTAATATTCACGGGACATGTTTCCAGGTGAACAGTGTAAGTGAGGAGAGTGTGTTCTCCTGATGGTTTAATATACACGGGATATGTTTCCAGTGAACAGTATAAGTGAGGAGAGTGTGTTCCCCTGATGTTTTAATATTCACGGGACATGTTTCCAGCTGAACAGTATAAGTGAGGAGAGTGTGTTCCCCTGATGGTTTAACACGCACGGGACATGTTACCAGGTGAACAGTATAAGTGAGGAGAGTGTGTTCCCCTGATGGTTTAATACTCACTGGACATGTTACCAGCTGAACAGTATAAGTGAGGAGAGTGTGTTCCCCTGATGGTTTAACACGCACGGGACCTGTTACCAGGTGAACATTATAAGTGAGGAGAGTGTGTTCCCCTGATTGTTTAATACTCACGGGACATGTTGCCAGGTGAACAGTAGAAGTGAGGAGAGTGTGTTCCCCTGATGGTTTAACACGCACGGGACATGTTCCCAGGTGAACAGTATAAGTGAGGAGAGCGTGTTCCCCTGATGGTTTAATATACACGGGACATGTTACCAGGTGAACAGTATAAGTGAGGAGAGTGTGTTCCCCTGATGGTTTAATATACACGGGACATGTTACCAGGTGAACAGTATAAGTGAGGAGAGTGTGTTCCCCTGATTGTTCAATACACACGGGACATGTTACCAGGTGAACAGTATAAGTGAGGAGAGTGTTTTCCCCTGATGGCTTAATATACACGGGACAAGTTCCCAGGTGAACAGTATAAGTGAGGAGAGTGTGTTCCCCTGATGGTTTAATATACACGGGACAAGTTCCCAGGTGAACAGTATAAGTGAGGAGAGTGTGTTCCCCTGATGGTTTAATATACACAGGGCATATTACCAGGTGAACAGTACAAGTGAGGAGAGTGTGTTCCGCTTATGGTTTAATACACACGGGACATGTTATCAGGTGAACAGTATAAGTGAGGAGAGTGTGTTCCCCTGATTGTTTAATGCACACGGGACATGTTACCAGGTGAACAGTATAAGTGAGGAGAATGTGTTCACCTGATGGTTTCATGTACTCGGGACATGTTACCAGGTGAACAGAATAAGTGAGGAGAGTGTGTTCCCCTGATGGTTTAATATACACGGGACTTATTACCAGGTGAACAGTATAAGTGAGGAGAGTGTGTTCACCTGATGTTTTCATATACTCGGGACATGTTACCAGGAGAACAGTATAAGTGAAGGGAATGCTTTCCCCTGATTGTTTAATACACACGGGACATGTTACCAGGTGAACAGTATAAGTGAGGAGATTGTGTTCCCCTGATGGTTTAATACACACGGGACATGTTACCAGGTGAACAGTATAAGTGAGGAGAGTGTGTTCCCCTGATGGTTTAATATACACAGGGCATATGACCAGGTGAACAGTATAAGTGAGGAGATTGTGTTCCCCTGATGGTTTAATACACACGGGACATGTTACCAGGTGAACAGTCTTAGAGAGGAGAGTTTGTTCCCCTGATGGTTTAATATTCACGGGACATGTTACCAGATGAACAGTATAAGTGAGGAGAGAGTCTTCCCCTTATGGTTTAATATACACGGGACATGTTACCAGCTGAACAGTATAAGTGAGGAGAGTGCGTTCCCCTGATGGTTTAATATACACAGGACATGTTACCAGGTGAACAGTATAAGTGAGGAGAGTGTGTTCCCCTGATGGTTTAATATACACAGGACATGTTACCAGGTGAACAGTATAAGTGAGGAGAGAGTGTTCCCCTGATGGTTTAATATACACGGGACATGTTACCAGGTGAACAGTATAAGTGAGGAGAGTGTGTTCCCCTGATGATTTAATGCACACGGGACATGTTACCAGGTGAACAGTATAAGTGAGAAGAGTGTGTTCCCCTGATGGTTTAACACGCACGGGACATGTTACCAGGTGAACAGTATAAGTGAGGAGAGTGTGTTCCCCTGATTGTTTAATATACCCGGAACATGGCACCAGGTGAACAGTATAATTGAGGAGAGTGTTTTCCCCTGATGGTTTAATATACACGCGACATGTTACCAGGTGAACAGTAGAAGTGAGGAGAGTGTGTTCCCCTGATGGTTTAATACACACGGGACATGTCACCAGGTGAACAGTAGAAGTGAGCAGAATGTTTTCCCCTGATGGTTAAATATGCACGGGATAAGTTACCAGATGAACAGTATAAGTGAGGAGAGTGTGTTCCCAAGATGGTTTAATACTGACGGGACATGTTACCAGATGAACAGTATAATTGAGGAGAGTGTGTTCCCCTGATGGTTTAATGCACACGGGACATGTCACCAGGTGAACAGTAGAAGTGAGCAGAATGTTTTCCCCTAATGGTTAAATCTGCACGGGATATGTTACCAGGTGAACAGTATAAGTTAGGAGAGTGTGTTCCCCTGATGGTTTATTTACACGGGACATGTTACCAGGTGAACAGTATAAGTGAGGCGAGTGTGTTCACCTGATGGTTTAATACGCACGGGACATGTCACCAAGTGAACAGTATAAGTGAGGAGAGTGAGTTCCCCTGATGGTTTAATATATACGGGACATGTTACCAGGTGAACAGTATAACTGAGGAGAGTGTGTTCCCCTGAAGGTTTAATATACACGGGACATGTAACCAGGTAAACAGTATTAGTGAGGGGAGTGTTTTCCCCTGATTGTTTAATACGCACAGGACATGTTACCAGGTGAACAGTAGAAGTGAGGAGAATTTGGTCCCCTGTTTGTTTAATACACACGGGACATGTCACCAAGTGAACAGTGTAAGTGAGGGGAATGTGTTCCCCTGATTGTTTAATACACACGGGACATGTTACCAGGTGAACAGTCTAAGTGAGGAGAATGTGTTCCCCTGTTGGTTTAATGCGCACGGGACATGTTACCAGGAGAAAAGTCTTAGTGAGGAGAATGTGTTCTCCTGAAGGTTTAATATATACGGGATATGTTACCAAGAGAAAAGTCCACGTGAGGAGAGTGCTTTCCCCTGATGGTTTAATATTCACGGGACATGTTTCCAGCTGAACAGTATAAGTGAGGAGAGTGTGTTCCCCTGATGGTTTATTTACACGGGACATGTTACCAGGTGAACAGTTTAAGTGAGGAGAGTGTGCTCCCCTGATGGTTTAATATATACGGGACATGTTACCAGGTGAACAGTGTAAGTGAGGAGAGTGTGTTCCCCTGATGGTTTAATATACACGGGACATGTCACCAAGTGAACTGTATAAGTGAGGAGAGTGTGTTCCCCTGATGGTTTAATGCGCACGGGACATGTCACCAAGTGAACTGTATAAGTGAGGAGAGTGTGTTCCCCTGATGTTTTAATGCACACCGGACATGTTACCAGGTGAACAGTATAAGTGAGGAGAGTGTGTTCCCCTGATGGTTTATTTACACGGGACATGTTACCAGGTGAATAGCATAAGTGAGGCGAGTGTGTTCACCTGATGGTTTAATACGCACGGGACATGTCACCAAGTGAACTGTATAAGTGAGGAGAGTGTGTTCCCCTGATGGTTTAATGCACACAGGACATTTTACCAGGTGAACAGTGTAAGTGAGAAGAGTGTGTTCCCCTGATGGTTTAATATACAGGGGATATGTTACCAGATGAACAGTATAAGTGAGGAGATTGTGTTCCACTGATGGCTTAATGCAAACAGGACTTGTAACCAGGTGAACAGTATAAGTGAGGAGTGAGTGTTCCACTGATGGTTTAATACGCACGGGACATGTTACCAAGTGAACAGTATAAGTGAGGAGAGTGTGTTCCCCTAATGGTTTAATACTCACGGGACATGTTACCAGCTGAACAGTATAAGTGAGGAGAGTGTGTTCCCCTGATGGTTTAACACGCACGGGACATGTTACCAGGTGAACATTATAAGTGAGGAGAGTGTGTTCCCCTGATTGTTTAATACTCACGGGACATGTTGCCAGGTGAACAGAATAAGTGAGGAGAATGTTTTCCTCTGTTTGTTTAATACGCACGGGACATGTTACCAAGTGAATAGTATAAGTGAGGAGATTGTGTTCCGCTGATGGTTTAATACGCACGGGACATGTTACCAGGAGAAAAGTCTAAGTGAGGAGAGTGCTTTCCCCTGATGGTTTAATATTCACGGGACATGTTTCCAGGTGAACAGTGTAAGTGAGGAGAGTGTGTTCTCCTGATGGTTTAATATACATGGGATATGTTACCAAGAGAAAAGTCCACGTGAGGAGAGTGCTTTCCCCTGATGGTTTAATATTCACGGGACATGTTTCCAGCTGAACAGTATAAGTGAGGAGAGTGTGTTCCCCTGATGGTTTAACACGCACGGGACATGTTACCAGGTGAACAGTATAAGTGAGGAGAGTGTGTTCCCCTGATGGTTTAATACTCACGGGACATGTTACCAGCAAACAGTATAAGTGAGGAGAGTGTGTTCCCCTGATGGTTTAACACGCACGGGACATGTTACCAGGTGAACATTATAAGTGAGGAGAGTGTGTTCCCCTGATTGTTTAATACTCACGGGACATGTTGCCAGGTGAACAGTATAAGTGAGGAGAGTGTGTTCACCAGATGGTTTAATACGCACGGGACATGTCACCAAGTGAACTGTATAAGTGAGGAGAGTGTGTTCCCCTGATGGTTTAATGCACACAGGACATTTTACCAGGTGAACAGTGTAAGTGAGGATAGTGTGTTCCCCTGATGGTTTCATATACATGGGACATGTTACCAGGTGAACAGTATAAGTGAGGAGAGTGTGTTCCCCTGATGGTTTAATATATACGGGACATGTTACCAGGTGAACAGCATAACTGAGGAGAGTGTGTTCCCCTGATGGTTTAATATACACAGGGCATGTTACCAGGTGAACAGTATAAGTGAGGAGTTTGTGTTCCCCTGATGGTTTAATACACACGGGACATGTTACCAGGTGAACAGTGGAAGTGAGGAGAATGTGTTCCCCTGTTTGTTTAATACACACGGGACATGTCACCAAGTGAACAGTATAAGTGAGGAGAATGTCTTGCCCTGATTGTTTAATACACTCGGGACAAGTTACCAGGTGAACAGTATAAGTGAGGAGAGTGTGTTCCCCTGTTGGTTTAATACACACGGGACATGTTACCAGGTGAACAGTATAAGTGAGGAGAATGTGTTCCCCTGTTTGTTTAATACGCACGGGACATGTTACAAGTGAACAGTATAAGTGAGGAGAATGTCTTGCCCTGATTGTTTAATACACTCGGGACAAGTTACCAGGTGAACAGTATAAGTGAGGAGAATGTGTTCCCCTGTTGGTTTAATACGCACGGGACATGTTACCAAGTGAACAGTATAAGTGAGGAGAGTGTGTTCCCCTGATTGTTTAATATACTCTGAACATGTTACCAGGTGAACAGTATAAGTGAGGAGATTGTGTTCCCCTGATGGTTTAAATCAAACGGGACATGTTACCAGGTGTACAGTATAAGTGAGGAGATTGTGTTCCCCTGATGGTTTAATACGCACGGGACATGTTACCAGGAGAAAAGTCTAAGTGAGGACAGTTTGTTCCCCTGATGGTTTAATATACACGGGACATTTCACCAAGTGAACTGTATAAGTGAGGAGAGTGTGTTCCCCTGATGGTTTAATATACACGGGACATTTCACCAAGTGAACTGTATAAGTGAGGAGAGTGTGTTCCCCTGATGGTTTAATGCAAACAGGACTTGTTACCAGGTGAACAGTATAAGTGAGGAGAATGTTTTCCCCTGATTGTTTAATATACACGGGATATGTTACCAGGTGAACAGTATAAGTGAGGAGTGAGTGTTCCACTGATGGTTTTATACGCACGGGACATGTTACCAAGTGAACAGTATAAGTGAGGAGAATGTGTTCCCCTGATTGTTTCATACACACGGGACATGTTACCAGGTGAACAGTATAAGTGAGGAGAATGTCTTCCCCTGGTTGTTTAATATACACGGGACATGATACCAGGTGAACAGTATAAGTGAGGAGAGTGTGTTCCGCTGATGGTTTAATACGCACGGGACATGTTACCAGGAGAAAAGTCTAAGCGAGGAGAGTGCTTTCCCCTGATGGTTTAATATTCACAGGACATGTTTCCAGGTGAACAGTATAAGTGAGGAGAATGTGTTCCCCTGATGGTTTAACACGCACGGGACATGTTACCAGGTGAACAGTATAAGTGAGGAGAGTGTGTTCCCCTGATGGTTTAATACTCACGGGACATGTTACCAGCTGAACAGTATAAGTGAGGAGAGTGTGTTCCCCTGATGGTTTAACACGCACGGGACATGTTACCAGGTGAACATTATAAGTGAGGAGAGTGTGTTCCCCTGATTGTTTAATACTCACGGGACATGTTGCCAGGTGAACAGTAGAAGTGAGGAGAGTGTGTTCCCCTGATGGTTTAACACGCAAGGGACATGTTCCCAGGTGAACAGTATAAGTGAGGAGAGTGTGTTCCCCTGATGGTTTAATATACACGGGACATGTTACCAGGTGAACAGTATAAGTGAGGAGAGTGTGTTCCCCTGATGGTTTAATATACACGGGACATGTTACCAGGTGAACAGTATAAGTGAGGAGAGTGTGTTCCCCTGATTGTTCAATACACACGGGACATGTTACCAGGTGAACAGTATAAGTGAGGAGAGTGTTTTCCCCTGATGGTTTAATATACACGGGACAAGTTCCCAGGTGAACAGTATAAGTGAGGAGAGTGTGTTCCCCTGATGGTTTAATATACACGGGACAAGTTCCCAGGTGAACAGTATAAGTGAGGAGAGTGTGTTCCCCTGATGGTTTAATATACACAGGGCATATTACCAGGTGAACAGTACAAGTGAGGAGAGTGTGTTCCGCTTATGGTTTAATACACACGGGACATGTTATCAGGTGAACAGTATAAGTGAGGAGAGTGTGTTCCCCTGATTGTTTAATGCACACGGGACATGTTACCAGGTGAACAGTATAAGTGAGGAGAATGTGTTCACCTGATGGTTTCATGTACTCGGGACATGTTACCAGGTGAACAGAATAAGTGAGGAGAGTGTGTTCCCCTGATGGTTTAATATACACGGGACTTATTACCAGGTGAACAGTATAAGTGAGGAGAGTGTGTTCACCTGATGTTTTCATATACTCGGGACATGTTACCAGGAGAACAGTATAAGTGAGGGGAATGCTTTCCCCTGATGGTTTAATACACACGGGACATGTTCCCAGGTGAACAGTATAAGTGAGGAGAGTGTGTTCCCCTGATGGTTTAATATACACAGGGCATATTACCAGGTTAACAGTAAAAGTGAGGAGAGTGTGTTCCCCTTATGGTTTAATACACACGGGACATGTTATCAGGTGAACAGTATAAGTGAGGAGAGTGTGTTCCCCTTATGGTTTAATGCACACGGGACATGTTACCAGGAGAACAGTATAAGTGAGGGGAATACTTTCCCCTGATGGTTTAACACGCACGGGACATGTTACCAGGTGAACAGTATAAGTGAGGAGAGTGTTTTCCCCTGATTGTTTAATATACCCGGGACATGGCACCAGGTGAACAGTATAAGTGAGGAGAGTGTGTTCCCCTGATGATTTAATACACACGGGACATGTCACCAGGTCAACAGTAGAAGTGAGGAGAGTGTGTTCCCCTGATGGTTTAATACTGACGGGACATGTTACCAGATGAACAGTAGAAGTGAGGAGAGTGTGTTCCCCTGATGGTTTAATACTGACGGGACATGTTACCAGATGAACCGTATAAGTGAGGAGAATGTGTTCCCCTGATTGTTTAATACACACGGGACATGTCACCAGGTGAACAGTATAAGTGAGGAGAGTGTGTTCCCCTGATGGTTTAATGCACACAGGGCATGTGACCAGGTGAACAGTATAAGTGAGGAGATTGTGTTCCCCTGATGGTTTAATACACACGGGACATGTTACCAGGTGAACAGTATAAGTGAGGAGAGTGTGTTCCCCTGATGGTTTAATATACACAGGGCATGTGACCAGGTGAACAGTATAAGTGAGGAGAGTGTGTTCCCCTGATGGTTTGATATACACAGGGCATGTGACCAGGTGAACAGCATAAGTGAGGAGATTGTGTTCCCCTGATGGTTTAATATACACGGGACATGTTACCAGGTGAACAGTATAAGTGAGGAGAGTGTGTTCCCCTGATGGTTTAATATACACAGGACATGTTACCAGGTGAACAGTATAAGTGAGGAGAGTGTGTTCCCCTGATGGTTTAATATACACAGGACATGTTACCAGCTGAACAGTATAAGTGAGGAGAGTGTGTTCCCCTGATGGTTTAACACGCACGGGACATGTTACCAGGTGAACAGTATAAGTGAGGAGAGTGTTTTCCCCTGATTGTTTAATATACCCGGGGCATGACACCAGGTGAACAGTATAAGTGAGGTGAGTGTGTTCCCCTGATGATTTAATACACACGGGACATGTCACCAGGTCAACAGTAGAAGTGAGGAGAGTGTGTTCCCCTGATGGTTTAATACTGACGGGACATGTTACCAGATGAACAGTATAAGTGAGGAGAGTGTTTTCCCCTGATTGTTTAATATACCCGGGACATGTTACCAGATGAACAGTATAAGTGAGGAGAGTGTGTTCCCCTGATGGTTTAATACACACGGGACATGTTACCAGGTGAACAGTATAAGTGAGGAGAGTGTGTTCCCCTGATGGTTTAATATACACAGGGCATGTGACCAGGTGAACAGTATAAGTGAGGAGATTGTGTTCCCCTGATGGTTTAATACACACGGGACATGTTACCAGGTGAACAGTCTTAGAGAGGAGAGTTTGTTCCCCTGATGGTTTAATATTTCCGGGACATGTTACCAGATGAACAGTATAAGTGAGGAGAGAGTGTTCCCCTTATGGTTTAATATACACGGGACATGTTACCAGCTGAACAGTATAAGTGAGGAGAGTGCGTTCCCCTGATGGTTTAATATACACAGGACATGTTACCAGGTGAACAGTATAAGTGAGGAGAGTGTGTTCCCCTGATGGTTTAATATACACAGGACATGTTACCAGGTGAACAGTATAAGTGAGGAGAGAGTGTTCCCCTGATGGTTTAATATACACGGGACATGTTACCAGGTGAACAGTATAAGTGAGGAGAGTGTGTTCCCCTGATGATTTAATGCACACGGGACATGTTACCAGGTGAACAGTATAAGTGAGGAGAGTGTGTTCCCCTGATGGTTTAATATGCAGGGGACATGTTACCAGGTGAACAGTATAAGTGAGGAGAGAGTGTTCCACTGATGGTTTAATGCACACGGGACATGTTACCAGGTGAACAGTATAAGTGAGTAGAGTGCTTTCCCCTGAAGGTTTAATATTCACGGGACATGTTACCAGGTGAACAGGATAAGTGAGGAGAGTGTGTTCCCCTGATGGTTTAATATACACGGGACATGTTACCAGGTGAACAGTATAATTGAGGAGAGTGTGATCCCCTGATTGTTTAATACACACGGGACATGTCACCAGGTGAATATTATAAGTGAGGAGAGTGAGTTCCCATGATTGTTTAATACACACGGGACATGTTCCCAGGTGAACAGTATAATTGAGGAGAGTGTCATCCCCTGATTGTTTAATACACACGGGACATGTTACCAGCTGAACAGTATAAGTGAGGAGAGTGTGTTCCCCTGATGGTTTAACAGGCACGGGACAAGTTACCAGGTGAACAGTATAAGTGAGGAGAGTGTGTTCCCCTGATTGTTTAATACTCACGGGACATGTTACCAGCTGAACAGTATAAGTGAGGAGAGTGTGTTCCCCTGATGGTTTAACAGGCACGGGACAAGTTACAAGGTGAACAGTATAAGTGAGGAGAGTGTGTCCCCCTGATTGTTTAATACAAACGGGACATGTCACCGGGTGAGCAGTATAAGTGAGGAGAGTGTGTTCCCCTGATGGTTTAACACGCACGGGACATGTTACCAGGTGAACAGTATAAGTGAGAAGAGTGTGCTCCCCTGATGGTTTAATACTGACGGGACATGTTACCAGATGAACAATGTAAGTGAGGAGTGTGTGTTCCCCTGATGGTTTAATGCACACAGGACATGTTACCAGGTGAACAGTATAATTGAGGAGAGAGAGTTCCCCTGATGGTTTAATACAAACGGGACATGTCACCAAGTGAACAGTAGAAGTGAGCAGAATGTATTCCCCTGATGGTTAAATATGCAAAGGACATGTTACCAGGTGAACAGTATAAGTGAGCAGAGTGTGTTCCCCTGATGGTTTAATGCACACAGGACATGTTACCAGGTGAACAGTATAAGTGAGGAGAGTATGTTCCCCTGATGGTTTAATATACACGGGACATGTTACCAGGTGAACCGTATAAGTGAGGAGAGTGTGTTCCCCTGATGGTTTAATATACACGGGACATGTTACCAGGTGAACAGTATAAGTGAGGAGAGTGTGTTCCCCTGATGGTTTAATACGCACGGGACATGTCACCAAGTGAACTGTATAAGTGAGGAGAGTGTGTTCCCCTGATGGTTTACTGCACACAAGACATTTTACCAGGTGAACAGTGTAAGTGAGGAGAGTGTGTTCCCCTGATGGTTTAATATACACGGGATATGTTAACAGGTGAACAGTATAAATGAGGAGAGTGTGTTCCCCTGATGGTTTAATATACACGGGACATGTTACCAGGTGAACAGTATAAGTGAGGAGAGTGTGTTCACCTGATGGTTTAATAAACACGGGACATGTGACTAGATGAACAGTATAAGTGAGGAGAGTGTGTTCCCCTGATGGTTTAATATACACGGGACATGTTACCAGGTAAACAGTATAAGTGAGGGGAGTGTGTTCCCCTGATGGTTTAATATACACAGGGCATGTTACCAGGTGAACAGCATAAGTGAGGAGAGTGTGTTCCCCTGATGGTTTAATACACACGGGACATGTTATCAGGTGAACGGTATAAGTGAGGAGAGTGTGTTCCCCTGATTGTTTAATGCACACGGGACATGTTACCAGGTGAACAGTATAAGTGAGGTGAGTGTGTTCCCCTGATGTTTTAATATACACAGGACATGTTACCAGGTGAACAGTATAAGTGAGGAGAGTGTGTTCCCCTGGTGGTTTAATACGCACGGGACATGTTACCAAGTGAACAGTATAAGTGAGGAGAATGTGTTCCCCTGATTGTTTAATATTCACTTCACATGTTACCAGGTGAACAGTATAAGTGAGGAGAGTGTGTTCCCCTGATTGTTTAATACTGACGGGACATGTCACCAGGTGAACAGTATAAGTGAGGAGAGTGTGTTTCCCTGATGATTTAATGCACACAGGACATGTTACCAGATGAACAGTAGAAGTGAG
Source organism: Heterodontus francisci (assembly GCF_036365525.1). NCBI lineage: Eukaryota > Metazoa > Chordata > Chondrichthyes > Heterodontiformes > Heterodontidae > Heterodontus > Heterodontus francisci. The sequence continues at coordinate 737,255 of NW_027140773.1, read as the reverse complement.
GAGAGTGTGTTCCCCTGATGGTTTAATATTCACTGGACATGTTACCAGATGAACAGTATAAGTGAGGAGAGTGTGTTTCCCTGATGATTTAATGCACACAGGACATGTTACCAGATGAACAGTATAAGTGAGGAGAGTGTGTTCCCCTGATGGTTTAATATTCACTGGACATGTTACCAGATGAACAGTATAAGTGAGGAGAGTGTGTTTCCCTGATGATTTAATGCACACAGGACATGTTACCAGGTGAACAGTATAAGTGAGGAGAGTGTGTTCCCCTGATTGTTTAATACGCACGGGACATGTTACCAAGTGAACAGTATAAGTGAGGAGAATGTGTTCCCCTGATTGTTTCATACACACGGGACATGTTACCAGGTGAAGATTATAAGTGAGGAGAATGTGTTCCCCTGTTTGTTTAATACGCACGGGACATGTTACCAAGTGAACAGTATAAGTGAGGAGAGTGTGTTCTCCTGATGGTTTAATACGCACGGGACATGTTACCAGGAGAAAAGTCTAAGTGAGGAGAGTGTGATCCCCTGATGGTTTAATATTCACGGGACATGTTTCCAGGTGAACAGTATAAGTGAGGAGGGTGTGTTCTCCTGATGGTTTAATATACAAGGGATATGTTACCAAGAGAAAAGTCGATGTGAGGAGAGTGCTTTCCCCTGATGGTTTAATATTCACGGGACATGTTTCCAGGTGAACAGTATAAGTGAGGAGAGTGTGTTCCCCTGATGGTTTAATACTGACGGGACATGTTACCAGATGAACAGTATAAGTGAGGAGAGTGTGTTCCCCTGATGGTTTAATACACACAGGATATGTTACCAGCTGAACAGTATAAGTGAGGAGAGTGTGTTCCCCTGATGGTTTAATACACACAGGATATGTTACCAGATGAACAGTATAAGTGAGGAGAGTGTGTTCCCCTGTTTGTTTAATACACACGGGACATGTTACCAGCTGAACAGTATAAGTGAGGAGAGTGTGTTCCCCTGATGGTTTAATAAACACAGGGCATTTCACCAAGTGAACAGTATAAGTGAGGAGAGTGTGTTCCCCTGATTGTTTAATACACAAGGGGCATTTCACCAAGTGAACTGTATAAGTGAGGAGAGTGTGTTCCCCTGATGGTTTAATACACACAGGATGTGTTACCAGCTGAACAGTATAAGTGAGGAGAGAGTGTTCCCCTTATGGTTTAATAAGCACGGGCATTTCACCAAGTGAACTGTATAAGTGAGGAGAGTGTGTTCCCCTGATGGTTTAATACTGACGGGACATGTTACCAGATGAACAGTATAAGTGAGGAGAGTGTGTTCCCCTGATGGTTTAATACACACAGGACATGTTACCAGGTGAACAGTATAAGTGAGGAGAGTGTGTCCCCCTGATGGTTAAATACACACAGGATATGTTACCAGCTGAACAGTATAAGTGAGGAGAGTGTGTTCCCCTGATGGTTTAATACACACAGGACATGTTACCAGGTGAACAGTATAAGTGAGGAGAGTGTGTTCCCCTGATGGTTAAATACACACAGGATATGTTACCAGCTGAACAGTATAAGTGAGGAGAGTGTGTTCCCCTGATGGTTTAATACACACAGGACATGTTACCAGGTGAACAGTATAAGTGAGGAGAATGTATTCCCCTGATGGTTTAATATACACAGGACATGTTACCAGCTGAACAGTATAAGTGAGGAGAGTGTGTTCCCCTGATGGTTTAATATTCACTGGATATGTTACCAGATGAACAGTATAAGTGAGGAGAGTGTGTTCCCCTGATGGTTTAATATGCACGGGACATGTTACCAGGTGAACAGTATAAGTGAGGAGAGTGTGTTCCCCTGATGGTTTAATACACACAGGATATGTTACCAGATGAACAGTATAAGTGATTAGAGTGTGTTCCCTTGATTGTTTAATACACACGGGACATGTTACCAGGTGAACAGTATAAGTGAGGAGAGTGTGTTCCACTGATTGTTTAATATTCACGGGACATGTTACCAGGTGAACAGTATAAGTGAGGAGAGTGTGTTCCCCTGATGGTTTAATACACACAGGATATGTTACCAGATGAACAGTATAAGTGAGGAGAGTGTGTTCCCCTGATTGTTTAACACAAACGGGACATGTCACCAGGTGAACAGTAGAAGTGAGCAGAATGTTTTCCCCTGAAGGTTAAATATGCAATGGACATGTTACCAGGTGAACAGTATAAGTGAGGAGAGTGTGTTCCCCTGATTGTTTAATACACACAGGACATGTTACCAGATGAAAAGTATAAGTGAGGAGAGTGTGTTCCCCTGATGGTTTAATGCACACAGAACATGTTACCAGGTGAACAGTATAAGTGAGGAGAGTGTGTTCCCCTGATGGTTTAATATACACGGGACCAGTTACCAGGTGAACAGTATAAGTGAGGAGATTGTGTTCCCCTGATGGTTTAATATACACGGGACATGTTACCAGGTGAACAGTATAAGTGAGGAGAGTGTGTTCCCCTGATGGTTTAATACACACAGGACATGTCACCAGGTGAACAGTATAAGTGAGTAGAGTGTTTTCCGCTGATGGTTTAACATGCACGGGACATGTTACCAGGTGAACAGTATAAGTGAGGAGAGTGTGTTGCCCTGATTGTTTAATATACCCGGGACATGGCACCAGGCGAACAGTATAAGTGAGGAGAGTGTGTTCCCCTGATTGTTTAACAAAAACGGGACATGTTACCAGATGAACAGTATAAGTGAGGAGAATGTGTTCCCCTGATGGTTTAATACTGACGGGACATGTTACCAGATGAACAGTATAAGTGAGGAGAGTGTGTTCCCCTGATGGTTTAATGCACACAGGACATGTTACCAGGTGAACAGTATAAGTGAGGAGAGTGTGTTCCCCTGATGGTTTAATATACACGGGACCTGTTACCAGGTGAACAGTATAAGTGAGGAGAGTGTGTTCCCCTGATGGTTTAATATACACGGGACATGTTACCAGGTGAACAGTATAAGTGAAGAGAGTGTGTTCCCCTGATGGTTTAATACACACAGGACATGTCACCAGGTGAACAGTATCATTGAGTAGAGTGTTTTCCGCTGATGGTTTAACACGCACAGGACATGTTACCAGGTGAACAGTATATGTGAGGAGAGTGTGTTGCCCTGATGGTTTAACACGCACGGGACATGTTACCAGGTGAACAGTATAAGTGAGTAGAGTGTGTTCCGCTGATGGTTTTATATACCCGGGACATGTCACCAGGTGAACATTATAAGTGAGGAGAGTGTGGTCCCCTGATTGTTTAATACTCATGGGACATGTTACCAGCTGAACAGTATATGTGAGCAGAGTGTGTTCCCCTGATGGTTTAACGCGCACGGGACTTGTTACCAGGTGAACAGTATAAGTGAGGAGAGTGTTTTCCCCTGATTGTTTAATATACCCGGGACATGGCACCAGGTGAACAGTATAAGTGTGGAAAGTGTGTTCCCCTGATTGTTTAACACATACGAGACATGTTACGAGATGAACAGTATAAGTGAGGAGAGTGTGTTCCCCTGATGGTTTAATACTGACGGGACATGTTACCAGATGAACAGTAAAAGTGAGGAGAGTGTGTTCCCCTGATGGTTTAATGCACACAGGACATGTTACCAGGTGAACAATATAAGTGAGGAGAGTGTGTTCCCCTGATGGTTTATTATATACGGGACATGTTACCAGGTGAACAGTATAAGTGAGGAGAGTGTGTTCCCCTGATGGTTTAATGCACACAAGACATTATACCAGGTGAACAGTGTAAGTGAGGAGAGTGTGTTCCCCTGATGGTTTAATATACACGGGATATGTTACCAGGTGAACAGTATAAGTGAGGAGAGTGTGTTCCCCTGATGGTTTAATATACACGGGACATGTTACCAGGTGAACAGTATAAGTGAGGAGAGTGTGTTCCCCTGATGGTTTAATATACACGGGACATGTGACTAGGTGAACAGTATAAGTGAGGAGAGTGTGTTCCCCTGATGGTTTAATATACACGGGACATGTTACCAGGTAAACAGTATAAGTGAGGAGAGTGTGTTCCCCTGATGGTTTAATATACACAGGGCATGTTACCAGGTGAACAGTGCAAGTGAGGAGATTGTGTTCCCCTGATGGTTTAATACACACAGGACATGTTACCAGGTGAACAGTATAAGTGAGGAGATTGTGTTCCCCTGATTGTTTAATGCACACGGGACATGTTACCAGGTGAATGGTATAAGTGAGGTGATTTTGTTCCATTGATGGTTTAATATACACAGGACATGTTACCAGGTGAACAGTATTAGTGAGGAGAGTGTGTTCCATTGATGGTTTAATATACACAGGACATGTTACCAGGTGAACAGTATTAGTGAGGAGGGTGTGTTCCCCTGATTGTTTAATACGCACGGGACATGTTACCAGGTGAACGGTAGAAGTGAGGAGAATGTGTTCCCCTGTTTGTTTAATACGCACGGGACATGCTACCAGGTGAACAGTATAAGTGAGGAGAGTGTGTTCCCCTGATTGTTTAATACACACGGGACATGTTACCAGGTGAACAGTATAAGTGAGGAGAGTGTGTTCCCCTGATTGTTTAATACACACGGGACATGTTACCAGGTGAACAGTATAAGTGAGGAGAGTGTGTTCCCCTGATTGTTTAATACGCACGGGACATGCTACCAGGTGAACAGTATAAGTGAGGAGAGTGTGTTCCCCTGATTGTTTAATACACACGGGACATGTTACCAGGTGAACAGTATAAGTGAGGAGAGTGTGTTCCCCTGATTGTTTAATACACACGGGACATGTTACCAGGTGAACAGTATATGTGAGGAGAGTGTGTTCCCCTGATTGTTTAATACACACGGGACATGTTACCAGGTGAACAGTATAAGTGAGGAGATTGTGTTCCATTGAAGGTTTAATATACACAGGACATGTTACCAGGTGAACAGTATAAGTGAGGAGAATGTGTTCCCCTGTTTGTTTAATACACACGGGACATGTTTCCAGGTGAACAGTATAAGTGAGAAGAATGTGTTCCCCTGTTTGTTTAATACGCACGGGACATGTTACCAAGTGAACAGTATAAGTGAGGAGAATGTGTTTCCCTGATTGTTTAATACACATGGGACATGTTACCAGGTGAACAGTATAAGTGAGGAGAATGTGTTCCCCTGTTGGTTTAATACGCACGGGACATGTTACCAAGTGAACAGTATAAGTGAGGAGAATGTGTTCCCCTGATTGTTTAATACGCACGGGACATGTTACCAGGTGAACAGAATAAGTGAGGAGAGTGTGTTCCCCTGATTGTTCAATACACACGGGACATGTTACCATGTGAACAGAATAAGTGAGGAGAGTGTGTTCCCCTGATTGTTTAATACACACGGGACATGTCACCAAGTGAAATGTATAATTGAGGAGAGTGTGTTCCCCTGATGGTTTAATATACACGGTACATGTTACCAGGTGAAAAGTATAAGTGAGGAGAATGTGTTCCCCTGATTGTTTAATACACACGGACATGTTACCAGGTGAACAGAATAAGTGAGGAGAGTGTGTTCCCCTGATTGTTCAATACGCACGGGACATGCTACCAAGTGAACAGTATATGTGAGGAGAATGTGTTCCCCTGATTGTTTAATACACACGGACATGTTACCAGGTGAACAGAATAAGTGAGGAGAGTGTGTTCCCCTGATTGTTCAATACACACGGGACATGTTAACAGGTGAACAGTATAAGTGAGGAGAGTGTGTTCCCCTGATTGTTCAATACACACGGGACATGTTACCAAGTGTACAGTGTAAGTGAGGAGAATGTTTTCCCCTGATTGTTTAATACACACGGACATGTTACCCGGTGAACAGAATAAGTGAGGAGAGTGTGTTCCCCTGATTGTTCAATACACACGGGACATGTCACCAAGTGAAATGTATAATTGAGGAGAGTGTGTTCCCCTGATGGTTTAATATACACGGTACATGTTACCAGGTGAAAAGTATAAGTGAGGAGAGTGTGTTCCCCTGATGGATTAATATTCACAGGACATGTTCCCAGGTGAACAGTATAAGTGAGGTGAGTGTGTTCCCCTGATTGTTTAAAGCACACGGGACATGTTACCAGCTGAACAGTATAAGTGAGGAGAGTGTGTTCCCCTGATGGTTTCACATACACGGGACATGTTACCAGGTGAACAGTATAAGTGAGGAGAGTGTGTTCCCCTGATGGTTTAATATACACAGGGCATATTACCAGGTGAACAGTATAAGTGAGGAGAGTGTGTTCCCCTGATTGTTTAAAGCACACGGGACATGTTACCAGCTGAACAGTATAAGTGAGGAGAGTGTGTTCCCCTGATGGTTTCACATACACGGGACATGTTACCAGGTGAACAGTATAAGTGAGGAGAGTGTGTTCCCCTGATGGTTTAATATACACAGGACATGTGACTAGGTGAACAGTATAAGTGAGGAGAGTGTGTTCCCCTGATGGTTTAATATACACGGGACATGTTACCAGGTGAACAGTATAAGTGAGGAGAGTGTGTTCCCCTTATGGTTTAATACACACGGGACATGTTATCAGGTGAACAGTATAAGTGAGGAGAGTGTGTTCCACTGATTGTTTAAAGCACACGGGACATGTTACCAGCTGAACAGTATAAGTGAGGAGAGTGTGTTCCCCTGATGGTTTCACATACACGGGACATGTTACCAGGTGAACAGTATAAGTGAGGAGAGTGTGTTCCCCTGATGGTTTAATATACACGGGACATGTTACCAGGTGAACAGTATAAGTGAGGAAAGTGTGTTCCCCTGATTGTTTAATGCACACAGGACATGTTACCAGGTGAACAGTATAAGTGAGGAGAGTGTGTTCCCCTGATTGTTTAATACACACAGGACATGTTACCAGGTGAACAGTATAAGTGAGGAGAGTGTGTTCCCCTGATTGTTTAATATACACAGGACATGTTACCAGGTGAACAGTATAAGTGAGGAGAGTGTGTTCACCTGATGGTTTAATACGCACGGGACATGTCACCAAGTGAACTGTATAAGTCAGGAGAGTGTGTTCCCCTGATGGTTTAATGCACACAGGACATTTTACCAGGTGAACAGTGTAAGTGAGGAGAGTGTGTTCACCTGATGGTTTAATATACACGGGACATGTTACCAGGTGAACACTATAAGTGAGGAGAGTGTGTTCCCCTGATGGTTTAATATACACGGGACAGGTGACTAGGTGAACAGTATAAGTGAGGAGAGTGTGTTCCCTGATGTTTTAATATACGCGGGACATCTTACCAGGTAAAAAATATAAGTGAGGAGAGTGTGTTCCTTTGATGGTTTAATATACACAGGGCATGTTACCAGGTGAACAGTATAAGTGAGGAGAATGTGTTCCCCTGATGTTTGAATACACACGGGACATGTTATCAGGTGAACGGTATAAGTGAGGAGAGTGTGTTCCCCTGATTGCTTAATGCACACGGGACATGTTACCAGGTGAACAGTATAAGTGAGGAGAATGTCTTCCCCTGATTGTTTAATGCACACGGGATATGTTACCAGGTGAACAGTATAAGTGAGGAGAATGTGTTCCCCTGATTGTTTAATGCACACGGGATATGTTACCAGGTGAACAGTATAAGTGAGGAGAATGTGTTCCCCTGTTGGTTTAATCCGCAAGGGACATGTTACCAAGTGAACAGTATAAGTGAGGAGAATGTGTTCCCCTGATTGTTTAATACTGACGGGACATGTTGCCAGGTGAACATTATAAGTGAGGAGAGTGTGTTCCCCTGATGGTTTAATGCAAACAGGACATGTTACCAGGTGAACAGTATAAGTGAGGAGAGTGTGTTCACCTGTATGTTTAATACGCACGGGACATGTTTCCAAGTGAACAGTATAAGTGAGGAGAATGTGTTCCCCTGTTGGTTTAATACGCACGGGATATGTTACCAGGTGAGCAGTATAAGTGAGGAGAGTGTGTTCCCCTGATTGTTTAATACACACGGGGCATGTTACCAGGTGAACAGTATAAGTGAGGAGAGTGTGTTCCCCTGATTGTTTAATACACACGGGACATGTCACCAGGTGAACAGTATAAGTGAGCAGAATGTTTTCCCCTGATGGATAAATATGCAAAGGACATGTTGCCAGGTGAACAGTATAAGTGAGGAGACTGTGTTCTCCTGATGGTTTATACTGATGGGACATGTTACCAGATGAACAGTATAAGTGAGGAGAGTGTGTTCCTCTGATGGTTTAATGCACACAGGACATGTTACCAGGTGAACAGTATAAGTGAGGAGAGTGTGTTCCCCTGATGGTTTAATATACACGGGACATGTTACCAGGTGAACAGTATAAGTGAGGAGAGTGTGTTCCCCTGATTGTTTAAAGCACACGGGACATGTTACCAGCTGAACAGTATAAGTGAGGAGAGTGTGTTCCCCTGATGGTTTCACATACACGGGACATGTTACCAGGTGAACAGTATAAGTGAGGAGAGTGTGTTCCCCTGATGGTTTAATATACACGGGACATGTTACCAGGTGAACAGTATAAGTGAGGAAAGTGTGTTCCCCTGATTGTTTAATGCACACAGGACATGTTACCAGGTGAACAGTATAAGTGAGGAGAGTGTGTTCCCCTGATGGTTTAATATACACAGGGCATGTTATCAGGTGAACGGTATAAGTGAGGAGAGTGTGTTCCCCTGATGTTTGAATACACACGGGACATGTTATCAGGTGAACGGTATAAGTGAGGAGAGTGTGTTCCCCTGATTGTTTAATACTCACGGGACATGTTGCCAGGTGAACAGTATAAGTGAGGAGAGCGTGTTCCCTGATGTTTTAATATACACGGGACATCTTACCAGGTAAAAAATATAAGTGAGGAGAGTGTGTTCCTTTGATGGTTTAATATACACAGGGCATGTTACCAGGTGAACAGTATAAGTGAGGAGAATGTGTTCCCCTGATGTTTGAATACACACGGGACATGTTATCAGGTGAACGGTATAAGTGAGGAGAGTGTGTTCCCCTGATTGTTTAATACTCACGGGACATGTTGCCAGGTGAACAGTATAAGTGAGGAGAGCGTGTTCCCCTGATGGTTTAATATATACGGGACATGTTACCAGATGAATCGTATAAGTGAGGAGAGTGTGTTCCCCTGATGGTTTAATATATACGGGACATGTTACCAGATGAACTGTATAAGTGAGGCGAGTGTGTTCACCAGATGGTTTAATACGCACGGGACATGTCACCAAGTGAACTGTATAAGTGAGGAGAGTGTGTTCCCCTGATGGTTTAATGCACACAGGACATTTTACCAGGTGAACAGTGTAAGTGAGGATAGTGTGTTCCCCTGATGGTTTCATATACATGGGACATGTTACCAGGTGAACAGTATAAGTGAGGAGAGTGTGTTCCCCTGATGGTTTAATATATACGGGACATGTTACCAGGTGAACAGCATAACTGAGGAGAGTGTGTTCCCCTGATGGTTTAATATACACAGGGCATATTACCAGGTGAACAGTATAAGTGAGGAGTTTGTGTTCCCCTGATGGTTTAATACACACGGGCCATGTTACCAGGTGAACAGTATTAGTGAGGGGAGTGTGTTCCCCTGATTGTTTAATACGCACAGGACATGTTACCAGGTGAACAGTGGAAGTGAGGAGAATGTGTTCCCCTGTTTGTTTAATACACACGGGACATGTCACCAAGTGAACAGTATAAGTGAGGAGAATGTCTTGCCCTGATTGTTTAATACACTCGGGACAAGTTACCAGGTGAACAGTATAAGTGAGGAGAATGTGTTCCCCTGTTGGTTTAATACACACGGGACATGTTACCAGGTGAACAGTATAAGTGAGGACAATGTGTTCCCCTGTTTGTTTAATACGCACGGGACATGTTACCAAGTGAACAGTATAAGTGAGGAGAATGTCTTGCCCTGATTGTTTAATACACTCGGGACAAGTTACCAGGTGAACAGTATAAGTGAGGAGAATGTGTTCCCCTGTTGGTTTAATACGCACGGGACATGTTACCAGGTGAACAGTATAAGTGAGGAGATTGTGTTCCCCTGATGGTTTAAATCAAACGGGACATGTTACCAGGTGAACAGTATAAGTGAGGAGATTGTGTTCCCCTGATGGTTTAATACGCACGGGACATGTTACCAGGAGAAAAGTCTAAGTGAGGACAGTTTGTTCCCCTGATGGTTTAATATACACGGGACATTTCACCAAGTGAACTGTATAAGTGAGGAGAGTGTGTTCCCCTGATGGTTTAATATACACGGGACATTTCACCAAGTGAACTGTATAAGTGAGGAGAGTGTGTTCCCCTGATGGTTTAATGCAAACAGGACTTGTTACCAGGTGAACAGTATAAGTGAGGAGAATGTTTTCCCCTGATTGTTTAATATACACGGGATATGTTACCAGGTGAACAGTATAAGTGAGGAGTGAGTGTTCCACTGATGGTTTTATACGCACGGGACATGTTACCAAGTGAACAGTATAAGTGAGGAGAATGTGTTCCCCTGATTGTTTCATACACACGGGACATGTTACCAGGTGAACAGTATAAGTGAGGAGAATGTCTTCCCCTGGTTGTTTAATATACACGGGACATGATACCAGGTGAACAGTATAAGTGAGGAGAGTGTGTTCCGCTGATGGTTTAATACGCACGGGACATGTTACCAGGAGAAAAGTCTAAGCGAGGAGAGTGCTTTCCCCTGATGGTTTAATATTCACGGGACATGTTTCCAGGTGAACAGTATAAGTGAGGAGAATGTGTTCCCCTGATGGTTTAACACGCACGGGACATGTTACCATGTGAACAGTATAAGTGAGGAGAGTGTGTTCCCCTGATGGTTTAATACTCACGGGACATGTTACCAGCTGAACAGTATAAGTGAGGAGAGTGTGTTCCCCTGATGGTTTAACACGCACGGGACATGTTACCAGGTGAACATTATAAGTGAGGAGAGTGTGTTCCCCTGATTGTTTAATACTCAGGGGACATGTTGCCAGGTGAACAGTAGAAGTGAGGAGAGTGTGTTCCCCTGATGGTTTAACACGCACGGGACATGTTCCCAGGTGAACAGTATAAGTGAGGAGAGTGTGTTCCCCTGATGGTTTAATATACACGGGACATGTTACCAGGTGAACAGTATAAGTGAGGAGAGTGTGTTCCCCTGATGGTTTAATATACACGGGACATGTTACCAGGTGAACAGTATAAGTGAGGAGAGTGTGTTCCCCTGATTGTTCAATACACACGGGACATGTTACCAGGTGAACAGTATAAGTGAGGAGAGTGTTTTCCCCTGATGGTTTAATATACACGGGACAAGTTCCCAGGTGAACAGTATAAGTGAGGAGAGTGTGTTCCCCTGATGGTTTAATATACACGGGACAAGTTCCCAGGTGAATAGTATAAGTGAGGAGAGTGTGTTCCCCTGATGGTTTAATATACACAGGGCATATTACCAGGTGAACAGTACAAGTGAGGAGAGTGTGTTCCGCTTATGGTTTAATACACACGGGACATGTTATCAGGTGAACAGTATAAGTGAGGAGAGTGTGTTCCCCTGATTGTTTAATGCACACGGGACATGTTACCAGGTGAACAGTATAAGTGAGGAGAATGTGTTCACCTGATGGTTTCATGTACTCGGGACATGTTACCAGGTGAACAGAATAAGTGAGGAGAGTGTGTTCCCCTGATGGTTTAATATACACGGGACTTATTACCAGGTGAACAGTATAAGTGAGGAGAGTGTGTTCACCTGATGTTTTCATATACTCGGGACATGTTACCAGGAGAACAGTATAAGTGAGGGGAATGCTTTCCCCTGATGGTTTAATACACACGGGACATGTTCCCAGGTGAACAGTATAAGTGAGGAGAGTGTGTTCCCCTGATGGTTTAATATACACAGGGCATATTACCAGGTGAACAGTAAAAGTGAGGAGAGTGTGTTCCCCTTATGGTTTAATACACACGGGACATGTTATCAGGTGAACAGTATAAGTGAGGAGAGTGTGTTCCCCTTATGGTTTAATGCACACGGGACATGTTACCAGGAGAACAGTATAAGTGAGGGGAATACTTTCCCCTGATGGTTTAACACGCACGGGACATGTTACCAGGTGAACAGTATAAGTGAGGAGAGTGTTTTCCCCTGATTGTTTAATATACCCGGGACATGGCACCAGGTGAACAGTATAAGTGAGGAGAGTGTGTTCCCCTGATGATTTAATACACACGGAACATGTCACCAGGTCAACAGTAGAAGTGAGGAGAGTGTGTTCCCCTGATGGTTTAATACTGACGGGACATGTTACCAGATGAACAGTAGAAGTGAGGAGAATGTGTTCCCCTGATGGTTTAATACTGACGGGACATGTTACCAGATGAACCGTATAAGTGAGGAGAATGTGTTCCCCTGATTGTTTAATACACACGGGACATGTCACCAGGTGAACAGTATAAGTGAGGAGAGTGTGTTCCCCTGATGGTTTAATGCACACAGGGCATGTGACCAGGTGAACAGTATAAGTGAGGAGATTGTGTTCCCCTGATGGTTTAATACACACGGGACATGTTACCAGGTGAACAGTATAAGTGAGGAGAGTGTGTTCCCCTGATGGTTTAATATACACAGGGCATGTGACCAGGTGAACAGTATAAGTGAGGAGAGTGTGTTCCCCTGATGGTTTGATATACACAGGGCATGTGACCAGGTGAACAGTATAAGTGAGGAGATTGTGTTCCCCTGATGGTTTAATATACACGGGACATGTTACCAGGTGAACAGTATAAGTGAGGAGAGTGTGTTCCCCTGATGGTTTAATATACACAGGACATGTTACCAGGTGAACAGTATAAGTGAGGAGAGTGTGTTCCCCTGATGGTTTAATATACACAGGACATGTTACCAGCTGAACAGTATAAGTGAGGAGAGTGTGTTCCCCTGATGGTTTAATACACACAGGACATGTTACCAGCTGAACAGTATAAGTGAGGAGAGTGTGTTCCCCTGATGGTTTAACACGCACGGGACATGTTACCAGGTGAACAGTATAAGTGAGGAGAGTGTTTTCCCCTGATTGTTTAATATACCCTGGACATGACACCAGGTGAACAGTATAAGTGAGGAGAGTGTGTTCCCCTGATGATTTAATACACACGGGACATGTCACCAGGTCAACAGTAGAAGTGAGGAGAGTGTGTTCCCCTGATGGTTTAATACTGACGGGACATGTTACCAGATGAACAGTATAAGTGAGGAGAGTGTGTTCCCCTGATGGTTTAATACACACGGGACATGTTACCAGGTGAACAGTATAAGTGAGGAGAGTGTGTTCCCCTGATGGTTTAATATACACAGGGCATGTGACCAGGTGAACAGTATAAGTGAGGAGATTGTGTTCCCCTGATGGTTTAATACACACGGGACATGTTACCAGGTGAACAATATAAGTGAGGAGAGAGTGTTCCACTGATGGTTTAATGCACACGGGACATGTTACCAGGTGAACAGTATAATTGAGGAGAGAGAGTTCCCCTGATGGTTTAATACAAACGGGACATGTCACCAAGTGAACAGTAGAAGTGAGGAGAATGTATTCCCCTGATGGTTAAATATGCAAAGGACATGTTACCAGGTGAACAGTATAAGTGAGCAGAGTGTGTTCCCCTGATGGTTTAATGCACACAGGACATGTTACCAGGTGAACAGTATAAGTGAGGAGAGTATGTTCCCCTGATGGTTTAATATACACGGGACATGTTACCAGGTGAACCGTATAAGTGAGGAGAGTGTGTTCCCCTGATGGTTTAATATACACGGGACATGTTACCAGGTGAACAGTATAAGTGAGGAGAGTGTGTTCCCCTGATGGTTTAATACGCACGGGACATGTCACCAAGTGAACTGTATAAGTGAGGAGAGTGTGTTCCCCTGATGGTTTACTGCACACAAGACATTTTACCAGGTGAACAGTGTAAGTGAGGAGAGTGTGTTCCCCCGATGGTTTAATATACACGGGATATGTTAACAGGTGAACAGTATAAATGAGGAGAGTGTGTTCCCCTGATGGTTTAATATACACGGGACATGTTACCAGGTGAACAGTATAAGTGAGGAGAGTGTGTTCACCTGATGGTTTAATATACACGGGACATGTGACTAGATGAACAGTATAAGTGAGGAGAGTGTGTTCCCCTGATGGTTTAATATACACGGGACATGTTACCAGGTAAACAGTATAAGTGAGGGGAGTGTGTTCCCCTGATGGTTTAATATACACAGGGCATGTTACCAGGTGAACAGCATAAGTGAGGAGAGTGTGTTCCCCTGATGGTTTAATACACACGGGACATGTTATCAGGTGAACGGTATAAGTGAGGAGAGTGTGTTCCCCTGATTGTTTAATGCACACGGGACATGTTACCAGGTGAACAGTATAAGTGAGGTGAGTGTGTTCCCCTGATGTTTTAATATACACAGGACATGTTACCAGGTGAACAGTATAAGTGAGGAGAGTGTGTTCCCCTGGTGGTTTAATACGCACGGGACATGTTACCAAGTGAACAGTATAAGTGAGGAGAATGTGTTCCCCTGATTGTTTAATATTCACTGGACATGTTACCAGGTGAACAGTATAAGTGAGGAGAGTGTGTTCCCCTGATTGTTTAATACTGACGGGACATGTCACCAGGTGAACAGTATAAGTGAGGAGAGTGTGTTTCCCTGATGATTTAATGCACACAGGACATGTTACCAGATGAACAGTAGATGTGAGGAGAGTGTGTTCCCCTGATGGTTTAATATTCACTGGACATGTTACCAGATGAACAGTATAAGTGAGGAGAGTGTGTTTCCCTGATGATTTAATGCACACAGGACATGTTACCAGATGAACAGTATAAGTGAGGAGAGTGTGTTCCCCTGATGGTTTAATATTCACTGGACATGTTACCAGATGAACAGTATAAGTGAGGAGAGTGTGTTTCCCTGATGGTTTAACACGCACGGGACATGTTACCAGGTGAACAGTATAAGTGAGTAGAGTGTGTTCCGCTGATGGTTTTATATACCCGGGACATGTCACCAGGTGAACATTATAAGTGAGGAGAGTGTGGTCCCCTGATTGTTTAATACTCATGGGACATGTTACCAGCTGAACAGTATATGTGAGCAGAGTGTGTTCCCCTGATGGTTTAACGCGCACGGGACATGTTACCAGGTGAACAGTATAAGTGAGGAGAGTGTTTTCCCCTGATTGTTTAATATACCCGGGACATGGCACCAGGTGAACAGTATAATTGAGGAGAGTGTTTTCCCCTGATTGTTTAATATACCCGGGACATGGCACCAGGTGAACAGTATAAGTGTGGAAAGTGTGTTCCCCTGATTGTTTAACACATACGAGACATGTTACGAGACGAACAGTATAAGTGAGGAGAGTGTGTTCCCCTGATGGTTTAATACTGACGGGACATGTTACCAGATGAACAGTAAAAGTGAGGAGAGTGTGTTCCCCTGATGGTTTAATGCACACAGGACATGTTACCAGGTGAACAATATAAGTGAGGAGAGTGTGTTCCCCTGATGGTTTATTATATACGGGACATGTTACCAGGTGAACAGTATAAGTGAGGAGAGTGTGTTCCCCTGATGGTTTAATGCACACAAGACATTTTACCAGGTGAACAGTGTAAGTGAGGAGAGTGTGTTCCCCTGATGGTTTAATATACACGGAATATGTTACCAGGTGAACAGTATAAGTGAGGAGAGTGTGTTCCCCTGATGGTTTAATATACACGGGACATGTTACCAGGTGAACAGTATAAGTGAGGAGAGTGTGTTCCCCTGATGGTTTAATATACACGGGACATGTGACTAGGTGAACAGTATAAGTGAGGAGAGTGTGTTCCCCTGATGGTTTAATATACACGGGACATGTTACCAGGTAAACAGTATAAGTGAGGAGAGTGTGTTCCCCTGATGGTTTAATATACACAGGGCATGTTACCAGGTGAACAGTGCAAGTGAGGAGATTGTGTTCCCCTGATGGTTTAATACACACAGGACATGTTACCAGGTGAACAGTATAAGTGAGGAGATTGTGTTCCCCTGATTGTTTAATGCACACGGGACATGTTACCAGGTGAATGGTATAAGTGAGGTGATT
Source organism: Heterodontus francisci (assembly GCF_036365525.1). Lineage (NCBI taxonomy): Eukaryota > Metazoa > Chordata > Chondrichthyes > Heterodontiformes > Heterodontidae > Heterodontus > Heterodontus francisci. The sequence goes on along the minus strand of NW_027140773.1, from coordinate 720,954 downwards.
TTGTTCCATTGATGGTTTAATATACACAGGACATGTTACCAGGTGAACAGTATTAGTGAGGAGAGTGTGTTCCATTGATGGTTTAATATACACAGGACATGTTACCAGGTGAACAGTATTAGTGAGGAGAGTGTGTTCCCCTGATTGTTTAATACGCACGGGACATGTTACCAGGTGAACGGTAGAAGTGAGGAGAATGTGTTCCCCTGTTTGTTTAATACGCACGGGACATGCTACCAGGTGAACAGTATAAGTGAGGAGAGTGTGTTCCCCTGATTGTTTAATACACACGGGACATGTTACCAGGTGAACAGTATAAGTGAGGAGAGTGTGTTCCCCTGATTGTTTAATACACACGGGACATGTTACCAGGTGAACAGTATATGTGAGGAGAGTGTGTTCCCCTGATTGTTTAATACACACGGGACATGTTACCAGGTGAACAGTATAAGTGAGGAGATTGTGTTCCATTGAAGGTTTAATATACACAGGACATGTTACCAGGTGAACAGTATTAGTGGGGTGAGTGTGTTCCCCTGATTGTTTAATACGCACGGGATATGTTACCATTTGAACGGTATAAGTGAGGAGAATGTGTTCCCCTGATAGTTTAATACACACGGGACATGTTACCAGGTGAACAGTATAAGTGAGGAGAATGTGTTCCCCTGATTGTTTAATACACACGGGACATGTTACCAGGTGAACAGTATAAGTGAGGAGAATGTGTTCCCCAGTTTGTTTAATACACACGGGACATGTTTCCAGGTGAACAGTATAAGTGAGAAGAATGTGTTCCCCTGTTTGTTTAATACGCACGGGACATGTTACCAAGTGAACAGTATAAGTGAGGAGAATGTGTTTCCCTGATTGTTTAATACACATGGGACATGTTACCAGGTGAACAGTATAAGTGAGGAGATTGTGTTCCCCTGTTGGTTTAATACGCACGGGACATGTTACCAAGTGAACAGTATAAGTGAGGAGAATGTGTTCCCCTGATTGTTTAATACGCACGGGACATGTTACCAGGTGAACAGAATAAGTGAGGAGAGTGTGTTCCCCTGATTGTTCAATACACACGGGACATGTTACCATGTGAACAGAATAAGTGAGGAGAGTGTGTTCCCCTGATTGTTTAATACACACGGGACATGTCACCAAGTGAAATGTATAATTGAGGAGAGTGTGTTCCCCTGATGGTTTAATATACACGGTACATGTTACCAGGTGAAAAGTATAAGTGAGGAGAATGTGTTCCCCTGATTGTTTAATACACACGGACATGTTACCAGGTGAACAGAATAAGTGAGGAGAGTGTGTTCCCCTGATTGTTCAATACGCACGGGACATGCTACCAAGTGAACAGTATAAGTGAGGAGAATGTGTTCCCCTGATTGTTTAATACACACGGACATGTTACCAGGTGAACAGAATAAGTGAGGAGAGTGTGTTCCCCTGATTGTTCAATACACACGGGACATGTTAACAGGTGAACAGTATAAGTGAGGAGAGTGTGTTCCCCTGATTGTTCAATACACACGGGACATGTTACCAGGTGAACAGAAAAAGTGAGGAGAGTGTGTTCCCCTGATTGTTCAATACGCACGGGACATGTTACCAAGTGAACAGTGTAAGTGAGGAGAATGTTTTCCCCTGATTGTTTAATACACACGGACATGTTACCCGGTGAACAGAATAAGTGAGGAGAGTGTGTTCCCCTGATTGTTCAATACACACGGGACATGTCACCAAGTGAAATGTATAATTGAGGAGAGTGTGTTCCCCTGATGGTTTAATATACACGGTACATGTTACCAGGTGAAAAGTATAAGTGAGGAGAGTGTGTTCCCCTGATGGATTAATATTCACAGGACATGTTCCCAGGTGAACAGTATAAGTGAGGTGAGTGTGTTCCCCTGATGGTTTAATATACACAGGGCATATTACCAGGTGAACAGTATAAGTGAGGAGAGTGTGTTCCCCTGATTGTTTAAAGCACACGGGACATGTTACCAGCTGAACAGTATAAGTGAGGAGAGTGTGTTCCCCTGATGGTTTCACATACACGGGACATGTTACCAGGTGAACAGTATAAGTGAGGAGAGTGTGTTCCCCTGATGGTTTAATATACACAGGACATGTTACCAGGTGAACAGTATAAGTGAGGAGAGTGTGTTCCCCTTATGGTTTAATACACACGGGACATGTTATCAGGTGAACAGTATAAGTGAGGAGAGTGTGTTCCCCTGATTGTTTAAAGCACACGGGACATGTTACCAGCTGAACAGTATAAGTGAGGAGAGTGTGTTCCCCTGATGGTTTCACATACACGGGACATGTTACCAGGTGAACAGTATAAGTGAGGAGAGTGTGTTCCCCTGATGGTTTAATATACACGGGACATGTTACCAGGTGAACAGTATAAGTGAGGAAAGTGTGTTCCCCTGATTGTTTAATGCACACAGGACATGTTACCAGGTGAACAGTATAAGTGAGGAGAGTGTGTTCCCCTGATTGTTTAATACACACAGGACATGTTACCAGGTGAACAGTATAAGTGAGGAGAGTGTGTTCCCCTGATTGTTTAATATACACAGGACATGTTACCAGGTGAACAGTATAAGTGAGGAGAGTGTGTTCACCTGATGGTTTAATACGCACGGGACATGTCACCAAGTGAACTGTATAAGTCAGGAGAGTGTGTTCCCCTGATGGTTTAATGCACACAGGACATTTTACCAGGTGAACAGTGTAAGTGAGGAGAGTGTGTTCACCTGATGGTTTAATATACACGGGACATGTTACCAGGTGAACACTATAAGTGAGGAGAGTGTGTTCCCCTGATGGTTTAATATACACGGGACAGGTGACTAGGTGAACAGTATAAGTGAGGAGAGTGTGTTCCCTGATGTTTTAATATACACGGGACATCTTACCAGGTAAAAAATATAAGTGAGGAGAGTGTGTTCCTTTGATGGTTTAATATACACAGGGCATGTTACCAGGTGAACAGTATAAGTGAGGAGAATGTGTTCCCCTGATGTTTGAATACACACGGGACATGTTATCAGGTGAACGGTATAAGTGAGGAGAGTGTGTTCCCCTGATTGCTTAATGCACACGGGACATGTTACCAGGTGAACAGTATAAGTGAGAAGAATGTGTTCCCCTGATTGTTTAATGCACACGGGATATGTTACCAGGTGAACAGTATGAGTGAGGAGAATGTGTTCCCCTGATTGTTTAATGCACACGGGATATGTTACCAGGTGAACAGTATAAGTGAGGAGAATGTGTTCCCCTGTTGGTTTAATCCGCAAGGGACATGTTACCAAGTGAACAGTATAAGTGAGGAGAATGTGTTCCCCTGATTGTTTAATACTGACGGGACATGTTGCCAGGTGAACAGTATAAGTGAGGAGAGTGTGTTCCCCTGATGGTTTAATGCAAACAGGACATGTTACCAGGTGAACAGTATAAGTGAGGAGAGTGTGTTCACCTGTATGTTTAATACGCACGGGACATGTTACCAGGTGAGCAGTATAAGTGAGGAGAGTGTGTTCCCCTGATTGTTTAATACACACGGGGCATGTTACCAGGTGAACAGTATAAGTGAGGAGAGTGTGTTCCCCTGATTGTTTAATACACACGGGACATGTCACCAGGTGAACAGTATAAGTGAGCAGAATGTTTTCCCCTGATGGATAAATATGCAAAGGACATGTTGCCAGGTGAACAGTATAAGTGAGGAGACTGTGTTCTCCTGATGGTTTAATACTGATGGGACATGTTACCAGATGAACAGTATAAGTGAGGAGAGTGTGTTCCTCTGATGGTTTAATGCACACAGGACATGTTACCAGGTGAACAGTATAAGTGAGGAGAGTGTGTTCCCCTGATGGTTTAATATACACGGGACATGTTACCAGGTGAACAGTATAAGTGAGGAGAGTGTGTTCCCCTGATGGTTTAATAAACACGGGACATCATACCAGATGAACAGTATAAGTGAGGAGAGTGTGTTCACCTGATGGGTTAATACAGACGGGACATGTCACCAGGTGAACAGTATAAGTGAGGAGAGTGTGTTTCCCTGATGGTTTAATATACACGGGACATGTTACCAGGTGAACAGTATAAGTGAGGCGAGTGTGTTCACCTGATTGTTTTATACTCACGGGACATGTCACCAGGTGAACAGTATAAGTGAGGAGAGTGTGTTCCCCTGATGGTTTAACACGCACGGGACATGTTACCAGGTGAACAGTATAAGTGAGGAAATTGTGTTCCCCTGATGGTTTAATATACACAGGGAATATTACCAGGTGAACAGTATAAGTGAGGAGAGTGTGTTCCCCTGATTGTTTAAAGCACACGGGACATGTTACCAGCTGAACAGTATAAGTGAGGAGAGTGTGTTCCCCTGATGGTTTCACATACACGGGACATGTTACCAGGTGAACAGTATAAGTGAGGAGAGTGTGTTCCCCTGATGGTTTAATATACACAGGACATGTGACTAGGTGAACAGTATAAGTGAGGAGAGTGTGTTCCCCTGATGGTTTAATATACACGGGACATGTTACCAGGTGAACAGTATAAGTGAGGAGAGTGTGTTCCCCTTATGGTTTAATACACACGGGACATGTTATCAGGTGAACAGTATAAGTGAGGAGAGTGTGTTCCCCTGATTGTTTAAAGCACACGGGAAATGTTACCAGCTGAACAGTATAAGTGAGGAGAGTGTGTTCCCCTGATGGTTTCACATACACGGGACATGTTACCAGGTGAACAGTATAAGTGAGGAGAGTGTGTTCCCCTGATGGTTTAATATACACGGGACATGTTACCAGGTGAACAGTATAAGTGAGGAAAGTGTGTTCCCCTGATTGTTTAATGCACACAGGACATGTTACCAGGTGAACAGTATAAGTGAGGAGAGTGTGTTCCCCTGATTGTTTAATATACACAGGACATGTTACCAGGTGAACAGTATAAGTGAGGAGAGTGTGTTCACCTGATGGTTTAATACGCACGGGACATGTCACCAAGTGAACTGTATAAGTCAGGAGAGTGTGTTCCCCTGATGGTTTAATGCACACAGGACATTTTACCAGGTGAACAGTGTAAGTGAGGAGAGTGTGTTCACCTGATGGTTTAATATACACGGGACATGTTACCAGGTGAACACTATAAGTGAGGAGAGTGTGTTCCCCTGATGGTTTAATATACACGGGACAGGTGACTAGGTGAACAGTATAAGTGAGGAGAATGTGTTCCCTGATGTTTTAATATACACGGGACATCTTACCAGGTAAAAAATATAAGTGAGGAGAGTGTGTTCCTTTGATGGTTTAATATACACAGGGCATGTTACCAGGTGAACAGTATAAGTGAGGAGAATGTGTTCCCCTGATTGTTTAATGCACACGGGATATGTTACCAGGTGAACAGTATAAGTGAGGAGAATGTGTTCCCCTGTTGGTTTAATCCGCAAGGGACATGTTACCAAGTGAACAGTATAAGTGAGGAGAATGTGTTCCCCTGATTGTTTAATACTGACGGGACATGTTGCCAGGTGAACAGTATAAGTGAGGAGAGTGTGTTCCCCTGATGGTTTAATGCAAACAGGACATGTTACCAGGTGAACAGTATAAGTGAGGAGAGTGTGTTCACCTGTATGTTTAATACGCACGGGACATGTTTCCAAGTGAACAGTATAAGTGAGGAGAATGTGTTCCCCTGTTGGTTTAATACGCACGGGATATGTTACCAGGTGAGCAGTATAAGTGAGGAGAGTGTGTTCCCCTGATTGTTTAATACACACGGGGCATGTCACCAGGTGAACAGTATAAGTGAGCAGAATGTTTTCCCCTGATGGATAAATATGCAAAGGACATGTTGCCAGGTGAACAGTATAAGTGAGGAGACTGTGTTCTCCTGATGGTTTAATACTGATGGGACATGTTACCAGATGAACAGTATAAGTGAGGAGAGTGTGTTCCTCTGATGGTTTAATGCACACAGGACATGTTACCAGGTGAACAGTATAAGTGAGGAGAGTGTGTTCCCCTGATGGTTTAATATACACGGGACATGTTACCAGGTGAACAGTATAAGTGAGGAGAGTGTGTTCCCCTGATGGTTTAATAAACACGGGACATCATACCAGATGAACAGTATAAGTGAGGAGAGTGTGTTCACCTGATGGGTTAATACAGACGGGACATGTCACCAGGTGAACAGTATAAGTGAGGAGAGTGTGTTTCCCTGATGGTTTAATATACACGGGACATGTTACCAGGTGAACAGTATAAGTGAGGCGAGTGTGTTCACCTGATTGTTTTATACTCACGGGACATGTCACCAGGTGAACAGTATAAGTGAGGAGAGTGTGTTCCCCTGATGGTTTAACACGCACGGGACATGTTACCAGGTGAACAGTATAAGTGAGGAGATTGTGTTCCCCTGATGGTTTAATATACACAGGGCATATTACCAGGTGAACAGTATAAGTGAGGAGAGTGTGTTCCCCTGATTGTTTAAAGCACACGGGACATGTTACCAGCTGAACAGTATAAGTGAGGAGAGTGTGTTCCCCTGATGGTTTCACATACACGGGACATGTTACCAGGTGAACAGTATAAGTGAGGAGAGTGTGTTCCCCTGATGGTTTAATATACACAGGACATGTGACTAGGTGAACAGTATAAGTGAGGAGAGTGTGTTCCCCTGATGGTTTAATATACACGGGACATGTTACCAGGTGAACAGTATAAGTGAGGAGAGTGTGTTCCCCTTATGGTTTAATACACACGGGACATGTTATCAGGTGAACAGTATAAGTGAGGAGAGTGTGTTCCCCTGATTGTTTAAAGCACACGGGACATGTTACCAGCTGAACAGTATAAGTGAGGAGAGTGTGTTCCCCTGATGGTTTCACATACACGGGACATGTTACCAGGTGAACAGTATAAGTGAGGAGAGTGTGTTCCCCTGATGGTTTAATATACACGGGACATGTTACCAGGTGAACAGTATAAGTGAGGAAAGTGTGTTCCCCTGATTGTTTAATGCACACAGGACATGTTACCAGGTGAACAGTATAAGTGAGGAGAGTGTGTTCCCCTGATTGTTTAATATACACAGGACATGTTACCAGGTGAACAGTATAAGTGAGGAGAGTGTGTTCACCTGATGGTTTAATACGCACGGGACATGTCACCAAGTGAACTGTATAAGTCAGGAGAGTGTGTTCCCCTGATGGTTTAATGCACACAGGACATTTTACCAGGTGAACAGTGTAAGTGAGGAGAGTGTGTTCACCTGATGGTTTAATATACACGGGACATGTTACCAGGTGAACACTATAAGTGAGGAGAGTGTGTTCCCCTGATGGTTTAATATACACGGGACAGGTGACTAGGTGAACAGTATAAGTGAGGAGAATGTGTTCCCTGATGTTTTAATATACACGGGACATCTTACCAGGTAAAAAATATAAGTGAGGAGAGTGTGTTCCTTTGATGGTTTAACATACACAGGGCATGTTACCAGGTGAACAGTATAAGTGAGGAGAATGTGTTCCCCTGATGTTTGAATACACACGGGACATGTTATCAGGTGAACGGTATAAGTGAGGAGAGTGTGTTCCCCTGATTGCTTAATGTACACGGGACATGATACCAGGTGAACAGTATAAGTGAGGAGAATGTGTTCCCCTGATTGTTTAATGCACACGGGATATGTTACCAGGTGAACAGTATAAGTGAGGAGAATGTGTTCCCCTGTTGGTTTAATCCGCAAGGGACATGTTACCAAGTGAACAGTATAAGTGAGGAGAATGTGTTCCCCTGATTGTTTAATACTGACGGGACATGTTGCCAGGTGAACAGTATAAGTGAGGAGAGTGTGTTCCCCTGATGGTTTAATGCAAACAGGACATGTTACCAGGTGAACAGTATAAGTGAGGAGAGTGTGTTCACCTGTATGTTTAATACGCACGGGACATGTTTCCAAGTGAACAGTATAAGTGAGGAGAATGTGTTCCCCTGTTGGTTTAATACGCACGGGATATGTTACCAGGTGAGCAGTTTAAGTGAGGAGAGTGTGTTCCCCTGATTGTTTAATACACACGGGGCATGTCACCAGGTGAACAGTATAAGTGAGCAGAATGTTTTCCCCTGATGGATAAATATGCAAAGGACATGTTGCCAGGTGAACAGTATAAGTGAGGAGACTGTGTTCTCCTGATGGTTTAATACTGATGGGACATGTTACCAGATGAACAGTATAAGTGAGGAGAGTGTGTTCCTCTGATGGTTTAATGCACACAGGACATGTTACCAGGTGAACAGTATAAGTGAGGAGAGTGTGTTCCCCTGATGGTTTAATATACACGGGACATGTTACCAGGTGAACAGTATAAGTGAGGAGAGTGTGTTCCCCTGATGGTTTAATAAACACGGGACATCATACCAGATGAACAGTATAAGTGAGGAGAGTGTGTTCACCTGATGGGTTAATACAGACGGGACATGTCACCAGGTGAACAGTATAAGTGAGGAGAGTGTGTTTCCCTGATGGTTTAATATACACGGGACATGTTACCAGGTGAACAGTATAAGTGAGGCGAGTGTGTTCACCTGATTGTTTTATACTCACGGGACATGTCACCAGGTGAACAGTATAAGTGAGGAGAGTGTGTTCCCCTGATGGTTTAACTCGCACGGGACATGTTACCAGGTGAACAGTATAAGTGAGGAGATTGTGTTCCCCTGATGTTTTAATATACCCGGAACATGTCAGCAGGTGAACAGTATAATTGAGGAAAGTGTGTTCCCCTGATGGTTTAATATACGATGGAAATGTTACCAGGTGAACAGGATAAGTGAGGAGAGTGTGTTCCCCTGATGGTTTAATATACGAGGGAAATGTTACCAGGTGAACAGTATAAGTGAGGAGAGTGTGTTCCCCTGATGGTTTAATATACGAGGGAAATGTTACGAGGTGAACAGTATAAGTGAGGAGAGTGTGTTCCCCTGATGTTTTAATATACCCGGAACATGTCAGCAGGTGAACAGTATAATTGAGGAGAGTGTGTTCCCCTGATGGTTTAATATACGATGGAAATGTTACCAGGTGAACAGGATAAGTGAGGAGAGTGTGTTGCCCTGATGGTTTAATATACGAGGGAAATGTTACCAGGTGAACTGTATAACTGAGGAGAGTGTGTTCCCCTGATGGTTTAACACGCACGGGACATGTTACCAGGTGAACAGTATCAGTGAGCAGATTGTGTTCCCCTGATTGTTTAATACACACGGGACATGTTACCAGGTGAACAGTATAAGTGAGGAGAATGTGTTCCCCTGATGGTTTAATATACACGGGTCATGTTACCAGGTGAACAGTATAAGTGAGGAGTGTGTGTTCCCCTGATTGTTTAATAAACACGGGACATATTACCAGGTGAACAGTATAATTGAGGAGAGAGTGTTCCCCTGATTGTTTAATACTCACGGGACATGTTACCAGGTGAACAGTTTGTGAGGAGAGTGTGTTCCCCTGATGGTTTAACACGCACGGGACATGTTACCAGGTGAACAGTATAAGTGAGGAGAGTGTGTTCCCCTGATTGTTTAATATACCCGGGACATGTCACCAGGTGAACAGTATAATTGAGGAGAGTGTGTTCCCCTGATTGTTTAATACTGACGGGACATGTTACCAGGTGAACAGTATAAGTGAGGAGAGTGTGTTCCCCTGATGGTTTAATATACACGGGACATGTCACGAGGTGTACAGCATAAGTGAGGAGAGTGTGCTCCCTTGATGGTTTAATATACACGGGACATGTCACCAGGTGAACAGTGTAAGTGAGGAGAGTGTGTTCCCCTGATGGTTTAATACACACGGGACATGTTACTAGGAGAACAGTATAAGTGAGGAGAGTGTGTTCCCCTGATTGTTTAATATACACAGGACATGTCACCAGGTGAACAGTATAACTGAGGAGAGTGTGTTCCCCTGATTGTTTAATATACACAGGACATGTCACCAGGTGAACAGTATAAGTGAGGAGAGTGTGTTCCCCTGATGGTTTAATATACACGGGACATGTAACCTGGTGAACAGTATAAGTGAGGAGAGTGTGTTCCCCTGATTGTTTAATACATAAGGGACATGTTACCAGGAGAACAGGATAGGTGAGGAGAGTGTGTTCCTCTGATGTTTTAATGTACACAGGACATGTTACCAGGTGAACAGTATAAGTGAGGAGAGTGTGTTCCCCTGATTGTTTAATACTCACGGGACATTTTACCAGGTGAACAGAATAAGTGAGGAGAGTGTGTTCCCCTGATGGTTTAACACTCACGGGACATGTTACCAGGTGAACAGTATAAGTGAGCAGATTGTGTTCCCCTGATTGTTTAATACACACGGGACATGTTACCAGGTGAACAGTATAAGTGAGGAGAATGTGTTCCCCTGATGGTTTAATATACACGGGTCATGTTACCAGGTGAACAGTATAAGTGAGGAGTGTGTGTTCCCCTGATTGTTTAATAAACACGGGACATATTACCAGGTGAACAGTATAATTGAGGAGAGAGTGTTCCCCTGATTGTTTAATACTCACGGGACATGTTACCAGGTGAACAGTTTGTGAGGAGAGTGTGTTCCCCTGATGGTTTAACACGCACGGGACATGTTACCAGGTGAACAGTATAAGTGAGGAGAGTGTGTTCCCCTGATTGTTTAATATACCCGTGACATGTCACCAGGTGAACAGTATAAGTGAGGAGAGAGTGTTCCCCTGATTGTTTAATACTCACGGGACATGTTACCAGGTGAACAGTTTGTGAGGAGAGTGTGTTCCCCTGATGGTTTAACACGCACGGGACATGTCACCAGGTGAACAGTATAATTGAGGAGAGTGTGTTCCCCTGTTTGTTTAATACTGACGAAACATGTTACCAGGTGAACAGTATAAGTGAGGACAGTGTGTTCCTCTGATTGTTTAATACTGAAGGGACATGTTGCCAGGTGAACAGTATAAGTGAGGAGAGTGTGTTCCCCTGATGGTTTAATCTACACGGGACATGTCACTAGGTGAACAGCATAAGTGAGGAGAGTTTGCTCCCTTGATGGTTTAATATACACGGGACATGTCACCAGGTGAACAGTGTAAGTGAGGAGAGTGTGTTCCCCTGATGGTTTAATACACACGGGACATGTTACCAGGAGAACAGTCTCACTGAGGAGAGTGTGTTCCCCTGATGGTTTAATATACACGGGACATGTCACCAGGTGAACATTATAAGTGAGGAGAGTGTGTTCCCCTGATGGTTTAATATACACGGGACATGTAACCAGGTGAACAGTATAAGTGAGGAGAGTGTGTTCCCCTGATGGTTTAATATACACGGGACATGTAACCAGGTGAACAGTATAAGTGAGGAGAGTGTGTTCCCCTGATGGTTTAATATACACGGGACATGTTCCCAGGCGAAGAGTATAAGTGAGGAGAGTGTTTTCCCCTGATTGTTTAATACTGACGGGATATGTAACCAGGTGAACAGAATAAGTGAGGAGAGTGTGTTCCCCTGATGCTTTAATATACACAGGACATGTTACCAGGCGAACAGTATAAGTGAGGAGAGTGTGTTCCCCTGATTGTTTAATACGAACGGGATATGTAACCAGGTGAACAGAATAAGTGAGGAGAGTGTGTTCCCCTGATGCTTAATCCTGACGGGATATGTCACCAGGTGAACAGAATAAGTGAGGAGAGTGTGTTCCCCTGAAGCTTTAATATACACAGGACATGTTACCAGGCGAACAGTATAAGTGAGGAGAGTGTCTTCCCCTGATTGTTTAATACTCACGGGATATGTCACCAGGTGAACAGAATAAGTGAGGAGAGTGTGTTCCCCTGATGCTTTAATATACACAGGACATGTTACCAGGCGAACAGTATAAATGAGGAGAGTGTCTTCCCCTGATTGTTTAATACTCACGGGATATGTCACCAGGTGAACAGAAAAAGTGAGGAGAGTGTGTTCCCCTGAAGCTTTAATATACACAGGACATGTTACCAGGCGAACAGGATAAGTGAGGAGAGTGTGTTCCCCTGATTGTTTAATATACACGGGACATGTTACCAGGTGAACAGTATAAGTGAGGAGAGTGTTTTCCCCTGATTGTTTAATACTGACGGGACATGTCACCAGGAGAACAGAATAAGTGAGGAGAGTGTGTTCCCCTGATGCTTTAATATACACAGGACATGTTACCAGGCGAACAGTATAAGTGAGGAGAGTGTGTTCCCCTGATTGTTTAATACGAACGGGATATGTAACCAGGTGAACAGTATGAGTGAGGAGAGTGTGTTCCCCGGTTGCTTAATCCTGACGGGATATATCACCTGGAGAACAGAATAAGTGAGGAGAGTGTGTTCCCCTGATGCTTTAATATACACAGGACATGTCACCAGGCGAACAGTGTAAGTGAGGAGAATGTGTTCCCCTGATTGTTTAATACTAACGGGACATGTCACCAGGAGAACAGTATAAGGGAGGAGAGTGTGTTCCCCTGATGCTTTAATATACACAGGACATGTTACCAGGCCAACAGTATTTGTAAGGAGAGTGTGTTCCCCTGATTGCTTAATGCACACAGGACATGTCACCAGGCGAACAGTGTAAGTGAGGAGAATGTGTTCCCCTGATGGTTTAATAAACACGGGACATGTTAAGAGGTGAACAGTATAAGTGAGGAGAGTGTGTTCCCCTGATTGTTTAATACTGACGGGACATGTTACCAGGCGAACAGTATAATTGAGGAGAGTGTGTTCCCCTGATTGTTTAAAAACACGAGACATGTCACCAGGCGAACAGTGCAAGTGAGGAGAGTGTGTTCCCCTGATGGTTTAATAAACACGGGACATGTTACCAGGTGAACAGTTTAAGTGAGGAAAGTGTCTTCCCTTTGATTGTTTAATACACACGGGACATGTCACCAGGAGAACAGAATAAGTGAGGAGAGTGTGTTCCCCTGATGCTTTAATATACACAGGACATGTCACCAGGCGAACAGTGTAAGTGAGGAGAGTGTGTTCCCCTGATGGTTTAATATTCACAGGACATGTCACCAGGTGAACAGTATAAGTGAAAAGAATGTGTTCCCCTGATGGTTTAATAAACACGGGACATGTTACCAGGTGAACGGTAGAAGTGAGGAGAGTGTGTTCCCCTGATTGTATAATACTGACGGGACATGTTTCCAGGAGAACAGAATAAGTGAGGAGAATGAGTTCCCCTGATTGTTTAATACATAAGGGACATGTCACAAGGTGAACAGTATAAGTGAGGAAAGTGTCTTCCCCTGATTGTTTAATACTGACGGGACATGTCACAAGGTGAAAAGTATAAGTGAGGAGAGTGTGTTCCCCTGATGGTTTAAAGCACACAGGACATGTCACCAGGCGAACAGTGCAAGTGAGGAGAGTGTGTTCCCCTGATGGTTTAATAAACACGGGACATGTTACCAGGTGAACAGTGTAAGTGAGGAGAGTGTGTTCCCCTGATGGTTTAATACACACAGGACATGTTACCAGGTGAACAGTATATGTGAGGAGAGTGTGTTCCCCTTAATCTTTAATACTGACGGGACATGTTACCGGGTGAACTGTATAAGTGAGGAGAGTGTGTTCCCCTGATTGTTTAATACACAAGGGACATTTTACCAGGTGAACAGTAGAAGTGAGGGGAGTTTGTTCCTCTGATGGTTTAATACTGACAGGACATTTCACCAGTTGAACAGTATAAGTGAGGAGAGTGGGTTCCCCTGATTGTTTAATACACACGGGACATGTCACTAGGTGAACAGTATAAGTGAGGAGAGTGTGTTCCCCTGATTCTTTAATACTGACGGGACATGTAACAAGGTGAACAGTTTAAGTGAGGAAAGTGTCTTCCCTTTGATTGTTTAATACACACGGGACATGTCACCAGGAGAACAGAATAAGTGAGGAGAGTGTGTTCCCCTGATGGTTTAATAAACACAGGACATGTTACCAGGTGAAAAGTATAAGTGAGGAGAGTGTGTTCCCCTGAATGTTTAATACTGACGGGACATGTCACAAGATGAAAAGTATAAGTGAGGAGAGTGTGTTCCCCTGATTGTTTAATACTGACGGGACATGTCACATGGTGAACAGTATAAGTGGGGAGAGTGAGTTCCCCTGATGCTTTAAAGCACACAGGACATGTTACCAGGTGAACAGTGTAAGTGAGGAGAGTGTGTTCCCCTGATGGTTTAATACACACAGGACATGTTACCAGGTGAACAGTATAAGTGAGGAGAGTGTGTTCCCCTGATTCTTTAATACTGACGGGACATGTAACAAGGTGAACAGTTTAAGTGAGGAAAGTGTCTTCCCTTTGATTGTTTAATACACACGGGACATGTTACCAGGAGAACAGAATAAGTGAGGAGAGTGTGTTCCCCTGATTGTTTAATAAAGACGGGACATGTTACCAGGTGAAAAGTATAAGTGAGGAGAGTGTGTTCCCCTGATGGTTTTTTACACAGAGGACATGTTACCAGGTGAAAAGTATAAGTAAGGAGAGTGTGTTACCCTGATGCTTTAATAAACACGGGACATGTTACCATTTGAACAGTATAAGTGAGGAGAGTGTGTTCCCCTGATGGTTTAATAAACACGGACATGTTACCATTTGAACAGTATAAGTGAGGAGAGTGTGTTCCCCTGATTGTTTAATACTGACGGGACATGTAACCAGGTGAACAGTATCAGTGAGGAGAGTGTGTTCCCCTGATTGTTTAATACTGACGGGACATGTTACCAGGTGAACAGTATAAGTGAGGAGAGTGTGTTCCCCTGATGGTTTAATAAACACGGACATGTTACCATTTGAACAGTATAAGTGAGGAGAGTGTGTTCCCCTGATTGTTTAATACTGACGGGACATGGAACCAGGTGAACAGTATAAGTGAGGAGAGGATGTTCCCCTGATTGTTTAATACTGACGGGACATTTCACCAGGTGAACAGTATAAGTGAGGAGAGTGTGTTCCCCTGATGCTTCAAAAGACACGGGACATGTTACCAGGCGAACAGTAAATGTGAGGAGAGTGTGTTCCCCTGATGGTTTAATAAACACGGGACATGTTACCATTTGAACAGTATAAGTGAGGAGAGTGTGTTCCCCTGATTGTTTAATACTGACGGGACATTTTACCAGGTGAACAGTATAAGTGAGGAGAGTGTGTTCCCCTGATTGTTTAACACTGACAGGACATGTTAGTAGCCGAACAGTATAAGTGAGGAGAGTGTGTTCCCCTGATGGTTTAATAAACACGGGACATGTTACCAATTGAACAGTATAAGTGAGGAAGTCTGTTCCCCTGATTGTTTAATACTGACGGGACATTTCACCAGGTGAACAGTATAAGTGAGGAGAGTGTGTTCCCCTGATGGTTTAATATGCACAGGAGATGCTTCCAGGAGAACAGTTTTAGTGAGGAGAGTGTGTTCCCCTCATGGTTTAATATACACTGGACATGTCACCAGGTGAACAGTATAAGTGAGGAGAGCGTGTTCCCCTGATTCTTTAATACATAAGGGATATGTTACCAGGCGAACAGAATAAGTGAGGAGAGTGTCTTCCCCTGATTGTTTAATACTGACGGGACATGTAACAAGGTGAACAGTTTAAGTGAGCAAAGTGTCTTCCCCCTGATGGTTTAATAAACACGGACATGTTACCAATTGAACAGTATAAGTGGGGAGAGTGAGTTCCCCTGATTGTTTAATATACAGGGGACATGTTACCAGGTGAGCAGTATAAGTGAGGAGAGAGTGTTCCCCTGATGGTTTAAAACTGACGGGACATGTCATCAGGTGAACAGTGTAAGTGAGGAGAGTTTGTTCCCCTGATTGTTTAATATACACGGGACATGTTACCAGGTGAGCAGTCTAAGTGAGGAGAGAGTGTTCCCCTGATGGTTTAATAGTGACGGGACATGTAACCAGGTGAACAGTATAAGTGAGGAGAGTTTGTTCCCCTGATTGTTTAATACACACGGGACATGTCACCAGGCGAACAGTATAAGTGAGGAGAGTTTGTTGCCCTGATTGTTTAATACTGACGGAACATGTCACCAGGCGAACAGTATAAGTGAGGAGAGTGTGTTCCCCTGATTGTTTAATACACACGGGACATGTCACCAGGCGAACAGTATAAGTGAGGAGAGTGTGTTCCCCTGATTGTTTCATATACACGGGACATGTTACCACGTGAACAGCATAAGTGAGGAGAGTGTGTTCCCCTGATGGTTTAATACACACGGGACATGTTACCAGGTGAACAGTGGAAGTGAGGAGAGTTTGTTGCCCTGATTGTTTAATACTGACGGGACATGTTAACAGGTGAACATTATAAGTGAGGAGAATGAGTTCCCCTGATTGTTGAATACATAAGGGACATGTTACCAGGCGAACAGCATAAGTGAGGAGAGTGTGTTCCCCTGATTGTTTAATACTGACGGGACATGTTACCAGGTGAACATTATAAGTGTGGAGAATGTGTTCCCCTGATTGTTGAATACATAAGGGACATGTTACCAGGTGAACAGTATAAATGGGGAGAGTGAGTTCCCCTGATTGTTTAATATAGACGGGACATGTCACCAGGTGAACATTATAAGTGAGGAGAGTGTGTTCCCCTGATGCTTTAATATACACAGGACATGTTACCAGGCGAACAGTATAAGTGAGGAGAGTGTGTTCCCCTGATGGTTTAATAAACACGGGACATGTTACCAGGTGAACAGTGTAATTGAGGAGAGTGTGTTCCCCTGATTGTTTAATACTGACGGGACATGTAACCAGGTGAACTGTATAAGTGAGGAGAGTGTGTTCCCCTGATTGTTTAATACTGACGGGACATGTTAGCAGGTGAACAGGAAAAGTGAGGAGAATGTGTTCCCCTGATTGTTTAATGCACACAGGACATGTTACCAGGTGAACAGTATATGTGAGGAGAGTGTGTTCCCCTGATGGTTTAATATACACGGGACATGTTACCAGGTGAACAGTATAAGTGAGGAGAGTGTGCTCCCCTGATGTTTTAATATACACGGGACATGTTACCAGGTGAACAGTAGAAGTGAGGAGAGTTTGTTGCCCTGATTGTTTAATACTGACGGGACATGTTACCAGGTGAACAGTATAAGTGAGGAGAGTGTGTTCCCCTGATGGTTTAATACACACAGGCCATGTTACCAGGTGAACAGTATGTGTGAGGAGAGTGTGTTCCCCTGATTCTTTAATACTGACAGGACATGTTACCAGGTGAACTGTATAAGTGAGGAGAGTGTGTTCCCCTGATTGTTTAATACACACGGGAGATGTTACCAGGTGAACTGTAGTAGTGAGGAGAGTGTGTTCCTCTGATGGTTTAATACTGACAGGACATTTCACCAGTTGAACAGTATAAGTGAGGAGAGTGTGTTCCCCTAATTGTTTAATGCACACAGGACATGTCACCAGGTGAACAGTATAAGTGAGGAGAGTGTGTTCCCCTGATGGTTTAATATACAAGGAACATGTTACCAGGTGAACAGTATGAGTGAGGAGACTGTGTTCCCCTGATGGTTTAATATACACGGGACATGTTACCAGGTGAACAGGAAGGCGAGGAGAGTGTGTTCCCCTGATTGTTTAATATACATGGGACATGTTACCAGGTGAACAGTATAAGTGTGGAGAGTGTGTTTCTCTGATTGTTCAATTTACACGGGACGTGTTACCAGGTGAACAGTATAAGTGAGGAGAGTGTGTTCCCCTGATGGTTTAATATACAAGGAACATGTTACCAGGTGAACAGTATAAGTGAGGAGATTGTGTTCCCTTGATGGTTTAAGACACACGGGACATTTTAGCAGGCGAAGAGTATAAGTGAGGAGAGTGTGTTCCCCTGATGTTTTAATACACACGGGACATGTTACCAGGTGAACAGTATACGTGAGGAGAGTGTGTTCCCCTAATGTTTTAATAGACACGGGACATGTTACCAGGAGAACAGTATAAGTCAGCAGAGTGTGTTTCGCTGATGTTTTAATACACACGGTACATGTTACCAGGTGAACAGTATAAGTTAGGCGAGTTTGGTCCCCAGATTGTTTAATACTGACGGAACATGTCACCAGGCGAACAGTATAAGTGAGGAGAGTGTGTTCCCCTGATTGTTTAATACACACGGGACATGTCACCAGGCGAACAGTATAAGTGAGGAGAGTGTGTTCCCCTGATTGTTTCATATACACGGGACATGTTACCACGTGAACAGCATAAGTGAGGAGAGTGTGTTCCCCTGATGGTTTAATACACACGGGACATGTTACCAGGTGAACAGTGGAAGTGAGGAGAGTTTGTTGCCCTGATTGTTTAATACTGACGGGACATGTTACCAGGTGAACATTATAAGTGAGGAGAATGAGTTCCCCTGATTGTTGAATACATAAGGGACATGTTACCAGGCGAACAGCATAAGTGAGGAGAGTGTGTTCCCCTGATTGTTTAATACTGACGGGACATGTTACCAGGTGAACATTATAAGTGAGGAGAATGTGTTCCCCTGATTGTTGAATACATAAGGGACATGTTACCAGGTGAACAGTATAAATGGGGAGAGTGAGTTCCCCTGATTGTTTAATATAGACGGGACATGTCACCAGGTGAACATTATAAGTGAGGAGAGTGTGTTCCCCTGATGCTTTAATATACACAGGACATGTTACCAGGCGAACAGTATAAGTGAGGAGAGTGTGTTCCCCTGATGGTTTAATAAACACGGGACATGTTACCAGGTGAACAGTGTAATTGAGGAGAGTGTGTTCCCCTGATTGTTTAATACTGACGGGACATGTAACCAGGTGAACTGTATAAGTGAGGAGAGTGTGTTCCCCTGATTGTTTAATACTGACGGGACATGTTAGCAGGTGAACAGGAAAAGTGAGGAGAATGTGTTCCCCTGATTGTTTAATGCACACAGGACATGTTACCAGGTGAACAGTATATGTGAGGAGAGTGTGTTCCCCTGATGGTTTAATATACACGGGACATGTTACCAGGTGAACAGTATAAGTGAGGAGAGTGTGCTCCCCTGATGTTTTAATATACACGGGACATGTTACCAGGTGAACAGTAGAAGTGAGGAGAGTTTGTTGCCCTGATTGTTTAATACTGACGGGACATGTTACCAGGTGAACAGTATAAGTGAGGAGAGTGTGTTCCCCTGATGGTTTAATACACACAGGCCATGTTACCAGGTGAACAGTATGTGTGAGGAGAGTGTGTTCCCCTGATTCTTTAATACTGACAGGACATGTTACCAGGTGAACTGTATAAGTGAGGAGAGTGTGTTCCCCTGATTGTTTAATACACACGGGACATGTTACCAGGTGAACTGTAGTAGTGAGGAGAGTGTGTTCCTCTGATGGTTTAATACTGACAGGACATTTCACCAGTTGAACAGTATAAGTGAGGAGAGTGTGTTCCCCTAATTGTTTAATGCACACAGGACATGTCACCAGGTGAACAGTATAAGTGAGGAGAGTGTGTTCCCCTGATGGTTTAATATACAAGGAACATGTTACCAGGTGAACAGTATGAGTGAGGAGACTGTGTTCCCCTGATGGTTTAATATACACGGGACATGTTACCAGGTGAACAGGAAGGCGAGGAGAGTGTGTTCCCCTGATTGTTTAATATACATGGGACATGTTACCAGGTGAACAGTATAAGTGTGGAGAGTGTGTTTCTCTGATTGTTCAATTTACACGGGACGTGTTACCAGGTGAACAGTATAAGTGAGGAGAGTGTGTTCCCCTGATGGTTTAATATACAAGGAACATGTTACCAGGTGAACAGTATAAGTGAGGAGATTGTGTTCCCTTGATGGTTTAAGACACACGGGACATTTTAGCAGGCGAAGAGTATAAGTGAGGAGAGTGTGTTCCCCTGATGTTTTAATACACACGGGACATGTTACCAGGTGAACAGTATACGTGAGGAGAGTGTGTTCCCCTAATGTTTTAATAGACACGGGACATGTTACCAGGAGAACAGTATAAGTCAGCAGAGTGTGTTTCGCTGATGTTTTAATACACACGGTACATGTTACCAGGTGAACAGTATAAGTTAGGCGAGTTTGGTCCCCAGATTGTTTAATACATACAGGACATGTTACCAGGTGAGCAGCATAAGTGAGGAGAGTGTGTTCCCCTGATTGTTTAATATACACGGGACATGTTACCAGGTGAACAGTATAAGTGAGGAGAGTGTGTTCCCCTGATTGTTTAATATACACGGGACATGTTACCAGGTGAACAGTATAAGTGAGGAGAGTGTGTTCCCCTGATTGTGTAATATACACAGGACATGTTACCAGGTGAACAGTATAAATGAGGAGAGTGTTTTCCCCTGATTGTTTAATACACCAGGGACATGTTACCAGGTGAACAGTATAAGTGAGGAGAGTGTGTTCCCCTGATTGTTTTTTATACACAGGACATGTTACCAGTTGAACAGTATAAGTGAGCAGAGTGTGTTCCCCTGATTGTTTAATACACAAGGAACATGTCACCAGGAGAACAGTATAAGTGAGGCGAGTGTGTTCCCCTGATGGTTTAATGCACACAGGACATGTTACCAGGTGAACAGTATAAGTGAGGAGAGTGTGTTCCCCTGATTATTTAATACACACAGGACATGTTACCATTTGAACAGTATAAGTGAGGAGAGTGTGTTCCCCTGATGGTTTAATGCACACAGGACATGTTACCAGGTGAACAGTATAAGTGAGGAGAGTGTGTTCCCCTGATTGTTTAATATACACAGGACATGTTACCATTTGAACAGTATAAGTGAGGAGAGTGTGTTCCCCTGATGGTTTAATATGCACAGGACATGTTACCAGGTGAACAGTATATCTGAGGAGAGTGTGTTCCCCTGGTTCTTTAATACAGACGGGACATGTTACCAGGTGAACTGTATAACTGAGGAGAGTGTGTTCCCCTGATTGTTTAATACACACGGGACATGTTACCATTTGAACAGTATAAGTGAGGAGAGTGTGTTCCTCTGATGGTTTAATATGCACAGGAGATGCTTCCAGGAGAACAGTTTTAGTGAGGAGAGTGTGTTCCCCTCATGGTTTAATATACACTGGACATGTCACCAGGTGAACAGTATAAGTGAGGAGAGTGTGTTCCCCTGATTCTTTAATACATAAGGGACATGTTACCAGGCGAACAGAATAAGTGAGGAGAGTGTCTTCCCCTGATTGTTTAATACTGACGGGACATGTAACAAGGTGAACAGTTTAAGTGAGGAAAGTGTCTTCCCCCTGATGGTTTAATAAACACGGACATGTTACCAATTGAACAGTATAAGTGGGGAGAGTGAGTACCCCTGATTGTTTAATATACAGGGGACATGTTACCAGGTGAGCAGTATAAGTGAGGAGAGAGTGTTCCCCTGATGGTTTAAAACTGACGGGACATGTCATCAGGTGAACAGTGTAAGTGAGGAGAGTTTGTTCCCCTGATTGTTTAATATACACGGGACATGTTACCAGGTGAGCAGTCTAAGTGAGGAGAGAGTGTTCCCCTGATGGTTTAATACTGACGGGACATGTAACCAGGTGAACAGTATAAGTGAGGAGAGTTTGTTCCCCTGATTGTTTAATACACACGGGACATGTCACCAGGCGAACAGTATAAGTGAGGAGAGTTTGTTGCCCTGATTGTTTAATACTGACGGAACATGTCACCAGGCGAACAGTATAAGTGAGGAGAGTGTGTTCCCCTGATTGTTTAATACACACGGGACATGTCACCAGGCGAACAGTATAAGTGAGGAGAGTGTGTTCCCCTGATTGTTTCATATACACGGGACATGTTACCACGTGAACAGCATAAGTGAGGAGAGTGTGTTCCCCTGATGGTTTAATACACACGGGACATGTTACCAGGTGAACAGTGGAAGTGAGGAGAGTTTGTTGCCCTGATTGTTTAATACTGACGGGACATGTTACCAGGTGAACATTATAAGTGAGGAGAATGAGTTCCCCTGATTGTTGAATACATAAGGGACATGTTACCAGGCGAACAGCATAAGTGAGGAGAGTGTGTTCCCCTGATTGTTTAATACTGACGGGACATGTCACCAGGAGAACAGAATAAGTGAGGAGAGTGTGTTCCCCTGATTGTTGAATACATAAGGGACATGTTACCAGGTGAACAGTATAAGTGGGGAGAGTGAGTTCCCCTGATTGTTTAATATAGACGGGACATGTCACCAGGTGAACATTATAAGTGAGGAGAGAGTGTTCCCCTGATGCTTTAATATACACAGGACATGTTACCAGGCGAACAGTATAAGTGAGGAGAGTGTGTTCCCCTGATGGTTTAATAAACACGGGACATGTTACCAGGTGAACAGTGTAATTGAGGAGAGTGTGTTCCCCTGATTGTTTAATACTGACGGGACATGTAACCAGGTGAACTGTATAAGTGAGGAGAGTGTGTTCCCCTGATTGTTTAATACTGACGGGACATGTTAGCAGGTGAACAGGAAAAGTGAGGAGAATGTGTTCCCCTGATTGTTTAATGCACACAGGACATGTTACCAGGTGAACAGTATATGTGAGGAGAGTGTGTTCCCCTGATGGTTTAATATACACGGGACATGTTACCAGGTGAACAGTATAAGTGAGGAGAGTGTGCTCCCCTGATGTTTTAATATACAAGGGACATGTTACCATGTGAACAGTAGAAGTGAGGAGAGTTTGTTGCCCTGATTGTTTAATACTGACGGGACATGTTACCAGGTGAACAGTATAAGTGAGGAGAGTGTGTTCCCCTGATGGTTTAATACACACAGGCCATGTTACCAGGTGAACAGTATGTGTGAGGAGAGTGTGTTCCCCTGATTCTTTAATACTGACAGGACATGTTACCATGTGAACAGTAGAAGTGAGGAGAGTTTGTTGCCCTGATTGTTTAATATAGACGGGACATGTCACCAGGTGAACATTATAAGTGAGGAGAGTGTGTTCCCCTGATGCTTTAATATACACAGGACATGTTACCAGGCGAACAGTATAAGTGAGGAGAGTGTGTTCCCCTGATGGTTTAATAAACACGGGACATGTTACCAGGTGAACAGTGTAATTGAGGAGAGTGTGTTCCCCTGATTGTTTAATACTGACGGGACATGTAACCAGGTGAACTGTATAAGTGAGGAGAGTGTGTTCCCCTGATTGTTTAATACTGACGGGACATGTTAGCAGGTGAACAGGAAAAGTGAGGAGAATGTGTTCCCCTGATTGTTTAATGCACACAGGACATGTTACCAGGTGAACAGTATATGTGAGGAGAGTGTGTTCCCCTGATGGTTTAATATACACGGGACATGTTACCAGGTGAACAGTATAAGTGAGGAGAGTGTGCTCCCCTGATGTTTTAATATACAAGGGACATGTTACCATGTGAACAGTAGAAGTGAGGAGAGTTTGTTGCCCTGATTGTTTAATACTGACGGGACATGTTACCAGGTGAACAGTATAAGTGAGGAGAGTGTGTTCCCCTGATGGTTTAATACACACAGGCCATGTTACCAGGTGAACAGTATGTGTGAGGAGAGTGTGTTCCCCTGATTCTTTAATACTGACAGGACATGTTACCAGGTGAACTGTATAAGTGAGGAGAGTGTGTTCCCCTGATTGTTTAATACACACGGGACATGTTACCAGGTGAACTGTAGTAGTGAGGAGAGTGTGTTCCTCTGATGGTTTAATACTGACAGGACATTTCACCAGTTGAACAGTATAAGTGAGGAGAGTGTGTTCCCCTAATTGTTTAATGCACACAGGACATGTCACCAGGTGAACAGTATAAGTGAGGAGAGTGTGTTCCCCTGATGGTTTAATATACAAGGAACATGTTACCAGGTGAACAGTATGAGTGAGGAGACTGTGTTCCCCTGATGGTTTAATATACACGGGACATGTTACCAGGTGAACAGGAAGGCGAGGAGAGTGTGTTCCCCTGATTGTTTAATATACATGGGACATGTTACCAGGTGAACAGTATAAGTGTGGAGAGTGTGTTTCTCTGATTGTTCAATTTACACGGGACGTGTTACCAGGTGAACAGTATAAGTGAGGAGAGTGTGTTCCCCTGATGGTTTAATATACAAGGAACATGTTACCAGGTGAACAGTATAAGTGAGGAGATTGTGTTCCCTTGATGGTTTAAGACACACGGGACATTTTAGCAGGCGAAGAGTATAAGTGAGGAGAGTGTGTTCCCCTGATGTTTTAATACACACGGGACATGTTACCAGGTGAACAGTATACGTGAGGAGAGTGTGTTCCCCTAATGTTTTAATAGACACGGGACATGTTACCAGGAGAACAGTATAAGTCAGCAGAGTGTGTTTCGCTGATGTTTGAATACACACGGTACATGTTACCAGGTGAACAGTATAAGTTAGGCGAGTTTGGTCCCCAGATTGTTTAATACATACAGGACATGTTACCAGGTGAGCAGCATAAGTGAGGAGAGTGTGTTCCCCTGATTGTTTAATATACACGGGACATGTTACCAGGTGAACAGTATAAGTGAGGAGAGTGTGTTCCCCTGATTGTTTAATACTGACGGGACATGTTAGCAGGTGAACAGGAAAAGTGAGGAGAATGTGTTCCCCTGATTGTTTAATGCACACAGGACATGTTACCAGGTGAACAGTATAAATGAGGAGAGTGTTTTCCCCTGATTGTTTAATACACCAGGGACATGTTACCAGGTGAACAGTATAAGTGAGCAGAGTGTGTTCCCCTGATTGTTTAATACACAAGGAACATGTCACCAGGAGAACAGTATAAGTGAGGCGAGTGTGTTCCCCTGATGGTTTAATGCACACAGGACATGTTACCAGGTGAACAGTATAAGTGAGGAGAGTGTGTTCCCCTGATTATTTAATACACACAGGACATGTTACCATTTGAACAGTATAAGTGAGGAGAGTGTGTTCCCCTGATGGTTTAATGCACACAGGACATGTTACCAGGTGAACAGTATAAGTGAGGAGAGTGTGTTCCCCTGATTGTTTAATATACACAGGACATGTTACCATTTGAACAGTATAAGTGAGGAGAGTGTGTTCCCCTGATGGTTTAATACACACAGGACATGTTACCAGGTGAACAGTATATCTGAGGAGAGTGTGTTCCCCTGGTTCTTTAATACTGACGGGACATGTTACCAGGTGAACTGTATAACTGAGGAGAGTGTGTTCCCCTGATTGTTTAATACACACGGGACATGTTACCAGGTGAACTGTAGAAGTGAGGAGAGTGTGTTCCTCTGATGGTTTAATACTGACAGGACATTTCACCAGTTGAACAGTATAAGTGAGGAGAGTGCTTTCCCCTGATTGTTTAATACTGACGGGACATGTCACCAGGCGAACAGTATAAGTGAGGAGAGTGCTTTCCCCTGATTGTTTAATACTGACGGGACATGTCACCAGGCGGCCAGTATAATTGAGGAGAGTGTGTTCCCCTAATTGTTTAATGCACACAGAACATGTCACTAGGTGAACACTATAAGTGAGGAGAGTGTGCTCCCCTCATGGTTTAATATACACAGGACATGGCATTAGGTGAACAGCATAAGTGAGGAGAATATGTTCCCCTGATTCTTTAACACACACAGGACATGTTACCAGGTGAACAGTGTGAGTGAGGAGAGTGCGTTCCCCTGATTGTTTAATACTGACGGGACATGTCACCAGGCGAACAGTATAAGTGAGGAGAGTGTGTTCCCCTGATGGTTCAATCTACACGGGACATGTTACCAGGTGAACAGGAAGGCGAGGAGAGTGTGTTCCCCTGATTGTTTAATATACACGGGACATGTTACCAGGTGAACAGTATAAGTGTGGAGAGTGTGTTCCCCTGATTGTTCAATTTACACGGGACGTGTTACCAGGTGAACAGTGTAAGTGAGGAGAGTGTGTTCCCCTGATGGTTTAATATACAAGGAACATGTTACCAGGTGAACAGTATGAGTGAGGAGACTGTGTTCCCCTGATGGTTTAATATACACGGGACATGTTACCAGGTGAACAGGAAGGCGAGGAGAGTGTGTTCCCCTGATGGTTTAATATACACGGGACATGTTACCAGGTGAACAGTAGAAGTGAGGAGAATGAGTTCCCCTGATTGTTGAATACATAAGGGACATGTTACCAGGCGAACGGCATAATTGAGGAGAGTGTGTTCCCCTGATTGTTTAATACTGACGGGACATGTCACATGGTGAAGAGTATAAGTGGGGAGGGTGTGTTCCGCTGATGCTTTAATATACACAGGACATGTTACCAGGCGAACAGGAAAAGTGAGGAGAGTGTGTTCCCCTGATTGTTTAATACTGACGGGACATGTTACCAGGTGAACAGGAAAAGTGAGGAGAGTGTGTTCCCCTGATTGTTTAATATACACTGGACATGTTACCAGGTGAACAGTATAAGTGAGGAGAGTGTGCTCCCCTGATGGTTTAATATACAAGCAACATGTTACCAGGTGAACAGTATGAGTAAAGAGACTGTGTTCCCCTGATGGTTTAATATACACGGGACATGTTACCAGGTGAACAGTAGAAGTGAGGAGAATGAGTTCCCCTGATTGTTGAATACATAAGGGACATGTTACCAGGCGAACGGCATAATTGAGGAGAGTGTGTTCCCCTGATTGTTTAATACTGACGGGACATGTCACATGGTGAAGAGTATAAGTGGGGAGGGTGTGTTCCGCTGATGCTTTAATATACACAGGACATGTTACCAGGCGAACAGGAAAAGTGAGGAGAGTGTGTTCCCCTGATTGTTTAATACTGACGGGACATGTTACCAGGTGAACAGGAAAAGTGAGGAGAGTGTGTTCCCCTGATTGTTTAATATACACGGGACATGTTACCAGGTGAACAGTATAAGTGAGGAGAGTGTGCTCCCCTGATGGTTGAATATACAAGGAACATGTTACCAGGTGAACAGTATGAGTGAGGAGACTGTGTTCCCCTGATGGTTTAATATACACGGGACATGTTACCAGGTGAACAGTAGAAGTGAGGAGAATGAGTTCCCCTGATTGTTGAATACATAAGGGACATGTTACCAGGCGAACGGCATAATTGAGGAGAGTGTGTTCCCCTGATTGTTTAATACTGACGGGACATGTCACATGGTGAACAGTATAAGTGGGGAGGGTGTGTTCCGCTGATGCTTTAATATACACAGGACATGTTACCAGGCGAACAGGAAAAGTGAGGAGAGTGTGTTCCCCTGATTGTTTAATACTGACGGGACATGTTACCAGGTGAACAGGAAAAGTGAGGAGAGTGTGTTCCCCTGATTGTTTAATATACACGGGACATGTTACCAGGCGAACAGGAAAAGTGAGGAGAGTGTGTTCCCCTGATTGTTTAATGCACACAGGACATGTTACCAGGTGAACAGTATATGTGAGGAGAGTGTGTTCCCCTGATGGTTTAATATACACGGGACATGTTACCAGGTGAACAGTATAAGTGAGGAGAGTGTGCTCCCCTGATGTTTTAATATACACGGGACATGTTACCAGGTGAACAGTAGAAGTGAGGAGAGTTTGTTGCCCTGATGGTTTAATATTGACAGGACATTTCACCAGTTGAGCAGTATAAGTGAGGAGAGTGTGTTCCCCTGATTGTTTAATACTGACGGGACATGTCACCAGGTGAACAGTATAAGTGAGGAGAGTGTGCTCCCCTCATGGTTTAATATACACAGGACATGGCATTAGGTGAACAGCATAAGTGAGGAGAGTATGTTCCCCTGATTGTTTAACACACACAGGACATGTTACCAGGTGAACAGTATGAGTGAGGAGACTTTGTTCCCCTGATGGTTTAATATACACGGGACATGTTACCAGGTGAAAAGGAAGGCGAGGAGAGTGTGTTCCCCTGATTGTTTAATATACACGGGACATGTTACCAGGTGAACAGTATAAGTGAGGAGAGTGTGTTCCCCTGATGCTTTAATATACACAGGACATGTTACCAGGCGAACAGTATAAGTGAGGAGAGTGTGTTCCCCTGATGGTTTAATAAACACGGGACATGTTACCAGGTGAACAGTGTAATTGAGGAGAGTGTGTTCCCCTGATTGTTTAATACTGACGGGACATGTAACCAGGTGAACTGTATAAGTGAGGAGAGTGTGTTCCCCTGATTGTTTAATACTGACGGGACATGTTAGCAGGTGAACAGGAAAAGTGAGGAGAGAGTGTTCCCCTGATGGTTTAATACTGACGGGACATGTAACCAGGTGAACAGTATAAGTGAGGAGAGTTTGTTCCCCTGATTGTTTAATACACACGGGACATGTCACCAGGCGAACAGTATAAGTGAGGAGAGTTTGTTGCCCTGATTGTTTAATACTGACGGAACATGTCACCAGGCGAACAGTATAAGTGAGGAGAGTTTGTTGCCCTGATTGTTTAATACTGACGGAACATGTCACCAGGCGAACAGTATAAGTGAGGAGAGTGTGTTCCCCTGATTGTTTAATACACACGGGACATGTCACCAGGCGAACAGTATAAGTGAGGAGAGTGTGTTCCCCTGATTGTTTCATATACACGGGACATGTTACCACGTGAACAGCATAAGTGAGGAGAGTGTGTTCCCCTGATGGTTTAATACACACGGGACATGTTACCAGGTGAACAGTGGAAGTGAGGAGAGTTTGTTGCCCTGATTGTTTAATACTGACGGGACATGTTACCAGGTGAACATTATAAGTGAGGAGAATGAGTTCCCCTGATTGTTGAATACATAAGGGACATGTTACCAGGCGAACAGCATAAGTGAGGAGAGTGTGTTCCCCTGATTGTTTAATACTGACGGGACATGTCACCAGGAGAACAGAATAAGTGAGGAGAGTGTGTTCCCCTGATGCTTTAATATACACAGGACATGTTACCAGGCGAACAGTATAAGTGAGGAGAGTGTGTTCCCCTGATGGTTTAATAAACACGGGACATGTTACCAGGTGAACAGTGTAATTGAGGAGAGTGTGTTCCCCTGATTGTTTAATACTGACGGGACATGTAACCAGGTGAACTGTATAAGTGAGGAGAGTGTGTTCCCCTGATTGTTTAATACTGACGGGACATGTTAGCAGGTGAACAGGAAAAGTGAGGAGAATGTGTTCCCCTGATTGTTTAATGCACACAGGACATGTTACCAGGTGAACAGTATATGTGAGGAGAGTGTGTTCCCCTGATGGTTTAATATACACGGGACATGTTACCAGGTGAACAGTATAAGTGAGGAGAGTGTGCTCCCCTGATGTTTTAATATACACGGGACATGTTACCAGGTGAACAGTAGAAGTGAGGAGAGTTTGTTGCCCTGATTGTTTAATACTGACGGGACATGTTACCAGGTGAACAGTATAAGTGAGGAGAGTGTGTTCCCCTGATGGTTTAATACACACAGGCCATGTTACCAGGTGAACAGTATGTGTGAGGAGAGTGTGTTCCCCTGATTCTTTAATACTGACAGGACATGTTACCAGGTGAACTGTATAAGTGAGGAGAGTGTGTTCCCCTGATTGTTTAATACACACGGGACATGTTACCAGGTGAACTGTAGTAGTGAGGAGAGTGTGTTCCTCTGATGGTTTAATACTGACAGGACATTTCACCAGTTGAACAGTATAAGTGAGGAGAGTGTGTTCCCCTAATTGTTTAATGCACACAGGACATGTCACCAGGTGAACAGTATAAGTGTGGAGAGTGTGTTTCTCTGATTGTTCAATTTACACGGGACGTGTTACCAGGTGAACAGTATAAGTGAGGAGAGTGTGTTCCCCTGATGGTTTAATATACAAGGAACATGTTACCACGTGAACAGTATAAGTGAGGAGATTGTGTTCCCTTGATGGTTTAAGACACACGGGACATTTTAGCAGGCGAAGAGTATAAGTGAGGAGAGTGTGTTCCCCTGATGTTTTAATACACACGGGACATGTTACCAGGTGAACAGTATACGTGAGGAGAGTGTGTTCCCCTAATGTTTTAATAGACACGGGACATGTTACCAGGAGAACAGTATAAGTCAGCAGAGTGTGTTTCGCTGATGTTTTAATACACACGGTACATGTTACCAGGTGAACAGTATAAGTTAGGCGAGTTTGGTCCCCAGATTGTTTAATACATACAGGACATGTTACCAGGTGAGCAGCATAAGTGAGGAGAGTGTGTTCCCCTGATTGTTTAATATACACGGGACATGTTACCAGGTGAACAGTATAAGTGAGGAGAGTGTGTTCCCCTGATTGTTTAATATACACGGGACATGTTACCAGGTGAACAGTATAAGTGAGGAGAGTGTGTTCCCCTGATTGTGTAATATACACAGGACATGTTACCAGGTGAACAGTATAAATGAGGAGAGTGTTTTCCCCTGATTGTTTAATACACCAGGGACATGTTACCAGGTGAACAGTATAAGTGAGGAGAGTGTGTTCCCCTGATTGTTTTTTATACACAGGACATGTTACCAGTTGAACAGTATAAGTGAGCAGAGTGTGTTCCCCTGATTGTTTAATACACAAGGAACATGTCACCAGGAGAACAGTATAAGTGAGGCGAGTGTGTTCCCCTGATGGTTTAATGCACACAGGACATGTTACCAGGTGAACAGTATAAGTGAGGAGAGTGTGTTCCCCTGATTATTTAATACACACAGGACATGTTACCATTTGAACAGTATAAGTGAGGAGAGTGTGTTCCCCTGATGGTTTAATGCACACAGGACATGTTACCAGGTGAACAGTATAAGTGAGGAGAGTGTGTTCCCCTGATTGTTTAATATACACAGGACATGTTACCATTTGAACAGTATAAGTGAGGAGAGTGTGTTCCCCTGATGGTTTAATACACACAGGACATGTTACCAGGTGAACAGTATATCTGAGGAGAGTGTGTTCCCCTGGTTCTTTAATACTGACGGGACA
This sequence comes from Heterodontus francisci, assembly GCF_036365525.1. Classification (NCBI taxonomy): domain Eukaryota; kingdom Metazoa; phylum Chordata; class Chondrichthyes; order Heterodontiformes; family Heterodontidae; genus Heterodontus; species Heterodontus francisci. The sequence continues at coordinate 689,790 of NW_027140773.1, read as the reverse complement.
TGTTACCAGGTGAACTGTATAACTGAGGAGAGTGTGTTCCCCTGATTGTTTAATACACACGGGACATGTTACCAGGTGAACTGTAGAAGTGAGGAGAGTGTGTTCCTCTGATGGTTTAATACTGACAGGACATTTCACCAGTTGAACAGTATAAGTGAGGAGAGTGCTTTCCCCTGATTGTTTAATACTGACGGGACATGTCACCAGGCGAACAGTATAAGTGAGGAGAGTGCTTTCCCCTGATTGTTTAATACTGACGGGACATGTCACCAGGCGGCCAGTATAATTGAGGAGAGTGTGTTCCCCTAATTGTTTAATGCACACAGAACATGTCACTAGGTGAACACTATAAGTGAGGAGAGTGTGCTCCCCTCATGGTTTAATATACACAGGACATGGCATTAGGTGAACAGCATAAGTGAGGAGAATATGTTCCCCTGATTGTTTAACACACACAGGACATGTTACCAGGTGAACAGTGTGAGTGAGGAGAGTGCGTTCCCCTGATTGTTTAATACTGACGGGACATGTCACCAGGCGAACAGTATAAGTGAGGAGAGTGTGTTCCCCTGATGGTTCAATCTACACGGGACATGTTACCAGGTGAACAGGAAGGCGAGGAGAGTGTGTTCCCCTGATTGTTTAATATACACGGGACATGTTACCAGGTGAACAGTATAAGTGTGGAGAGTGTGTTCCCCTGATTGTTCAATTTACACGGGACGTGTTACCAGGTGAACAGTGTAAGTGAGGAGAGTGTGTTCCCCTGATGGTTTAATATACAAGGAACATGTTACCAGGTGAACAGTATGAGTGAGGAGACTGTGTTCCCCTGATGGTTTAATATACACGGGACATGTTACCAGGTGAACAGGAAGGCGAGGAGAGTGTGTTCCCCTGATGGTTTAATATACACGGGACATGTTACCAGGTGAACAGTAGAAGTGAGGAGAATGAGTTCCCCTGATTGTTGAATACATAAGGGACATGTTACCAGGCGAACGGCATAATTGAGGAGAGTGTGTTCCCCTGATTGTTTAATACTGACGGGACATGTCACATGGTGAAGAGTATAAGTGGGGAGGGTGTGTTCCGCTGATGCTTTAATATACACAGGACATGTTACCAGGCGAACAGGAAAAGTGAGGAGAGTGTGTTCCCCTTATTGTTTAATACTGACGGGACATGTTACCAGGTGAACAGGAAAAGTGAGGAGAGTGTGTTCCCCTGATTGTTTAATATACACGGGACATGTTACCAGGTGAACAGTATAAGTGAGGAGAGTGTGCTCCCCTGATGGTTTAATATACAAGGAACATGTTACCAGGTGAACAGTATGAGTGAGGAGACTGTGTTCCCCTGATGGTTTAATATACACGGGACATGTTACCAGGTGAACAGTAGAAGTGAGGAGAATGAGTTCCCCTGATTGTTGAATACATAAGGGACATGTTACCAGGCGAACGGCATAATTGAGGAGAGTGTGTTCCCCTGATTGTTTAATACTGACGGGACATGTCACATGGTGAAGAGTATAAGTGGGGAGGGTGTGTTCCGCTGATGCTTTAATATACACAGGACATGTTACCAGGCGAACAGGAAAAGTGAGGAGAGTGTGTTCCCCTGATTGTTTAATACTGACGGGACATGTTACCAGGTGAACAGGAAAAGTGAGGAGAGTGTGTTCCCCTGATTGTTTAATATACACGGGACATGTTACCAGGTGAACAGTATAAGTGAGGAGAGTGTGCTCCCCTGATGGTTTAATATACAAGGAACATGTTACCAGGTGAACAGTATGAGTGAGGAGACTGTGTTCCCCTGATGGTTTAATATACACGGGGCATGTTACCAGGTGAACAGTAGAAGTGAGGAGAATGAGTTCCCCTGATTGTTGAATACATAAGGGACATGTTACCAGGCGAAAGGCATAATTGAGGAGAGTGTGTTCCCCTGATTGTTTAATACTGACGGGACATGTCACATGGTGAACAGTATAAGTGGGGAGGGTGTGTTCCGCTGATGCTTTAATATACACAGGACATGTTACCAGGCGAACAGGAAAAGTGAGGAGAGTGTGTTCCCCTGATTGTTTAATACTGACGGGACATGTTACCAGGTGAACAGGAAAAGTGAGGAGAGTGTGTTCCCCTGATTGTTTAATATACACGGGACATGTTACCAGGCGAACAGGAAAAGTGAGGAGAGTGTGTTCCCCTGATTGTTTAATGCACACAGGACATGTTACCAGGTGAACAGTATATGTGAGGAGAGTGTGTTCCCCTGATGGTTTAATATACACGGGACATGTTACCAGGTGAACAGTATAAGTGAGGAGAGTGTGCTCCCCTGATGTTTTAATATACACGGGACATGTTACCAGGTGAACAGTAGAAGTGAGGAGAGTTTGTTGCCCTGATGGTTTAATATTGACAGGACATTTCACCAGTTGAGCAGTATATGTGAGGAGAGTGTGTTCCCCTGATTGTTTAATACTGACGGGACATGTCACCAGGCGAACAGTATAAGTGAGGAGAGTGTGTTCCCCTAATTGTTTAATGCACACAGGACACGTCACCAGGTGAACAGTATAAGTGAGGAGAGTGTGCTCCCCTCATGGTTTAATATACACAGGACATGGCATTAGGTGAACAGCATAAGTGAGGAGAGTGTGTTCCCCTGATTGTTTAACACACACAGGACATGTTACCAGGTGAACAGTATGAGTGAGGAGAGTGTGTTCCCCTGATGCTTTAATATACACAGGACATGTTACCAGGTGAAAAGGAAGGCGAGGAGAGTGTGTTCCCCTGATTGTTTAATATACACGGGACATGTTACCAGGTGAACAGTATAAGTGAGGAGAGTGTGTTCCCCTGATGCTTTAATATACACAGGACATGTTACCAGGCGAACAGTATAAGTGAGGAGAGTGTGTTCCCCTGATGGTTTAATAAACACGGGACATGTTACCAGGTGAACAGTGTAATTGAGGAGAGTGTGTTCCCCTAATTGTTTAATACTGACGGGACATGTAACCAGGTGAACTGTATAAGTGAGGAGAGTGTGTTCCCCTGATTGTTTAATAATGACGGGACATGTTAGCAGGTGAACAGGAAAAGTGAGGAGAATGTGTTCCCCTGATTGTTTAATGCACACAGGGCATGTTACCAGGTGAACAGTATATGTGAGGAGAGTGTGTTCCCCTGATGGTTTAATATACACGGGACATGTTACCAGGTGAACAGTATAAGTGAGGAGAGTGTGCTCCCCTGATGTTTTAATATACACGGGACATGTTACCAGGTGAACAGTAGAAGTGAGGAGAGTTTGTTGCCCTGATTGTTTAATACTGACGGGACATGTTACCAGGTGAACAGTATAAGTGAGGAGAGTGTGTTCCCCTGATGGTTTAATACACACAGGCCATGTTACCAGGTGAACAGTATGTGTGAGGAGAGTGTGTTCCCCTGATTCTTTAATACTGACAGGACATGTTACCAGGTGAACTGTATAAGTGAGGAGAGTGTGTTCCCCTGATTGTTTAATACACACGGGACATGTTACCAGGTGAACAGTTGTAGTGAGGAGAGTGTGTTCCTCTGATGGTTTAATACTGACAGGACATTTCACCAGTTGAACAGTATAAGTGAGGAGAGTGTGTTCCCCTAATTGTTTAATGCACACAGGACATGTCACCAGGTGAACAGTATAAGTGAGGAGAGTGTGTTCCCCTGATGGTTTAATATACAAGGAACATGTTACCAGGTGAACAGTATGAGTGATGAGACTGTGTTACCCTGATTGTTTAATATACACGGGACATGTTACCAGGTGAACAGGAAGGCGAGGAGAGTGTGTTCCCCTGATTGTTTAATATACATGGGACATGTTACCAGGTGAACAGTATAAGTGTGGAGAGTGTGTTTCTCTGATTGTTCAATTTACACGGGACGTGTTACCAGGTGAGCAGTATAAGTGAGGAGAGTGTGTTCCCCTGATGGTTTAATATACAAGGAACATGTTACCAGGTGAACAGTATAAGTGAGGAGATTGTGTTCCCTTGATGGTTTAAGACACACGGGACATTTTAGCAGGCGAAGAGTATAAGTGAGGAGAGTGTGTTCCCCTGATGTTTTAATACACACGGGACATGTTACCAGGTGAACAGTATACGTGAGGAGAGTGTGTTCCCCTAATGTTTTAATAGACACGGGACATGTTAGCAGGAGAACAGTATAAGTCAGCAGAGTGTGTTTCGCTGATGTTTTAATACACACGGTACATGTTACCAGGTGAACAGTATAAGTTAGGCGAGTTTGGTCCCCAGATTGTTTAATACATACAGGACATGTTACCAGGTGAGTAGCATAAGTGAGGAGAGTGTGTTCCCCTGATTGTGTAATATACACGGGACATGTTACCAGGTGAACAGTATAAGTGAGGAGAGTGTGTTCCCCTGATTGTTTAATATACACGGGACATGTTACCAGGTGAACAGTATAAGTGAGGAGAGTGTGTTCCCCTGATTGTGTAATATACACAGGACATGTTACCAGGTGAACAGTATAAATGAGGAGAGTGTTTTCCCCTGATTGTTTAATACACCAGGGACATGTTACCAGGTGAACAGTATAAGTGAGGAGAGTGTGTTCCCCTGATTGTTTTTTATACACAGGACATGTTACCAGTTGAACAGTATAAGTGAGCAGAGTGTGTTCCCCTGATTGTTTAATACACAAGGAACATGTCACCAGGAGAACAGTATAAGTGAGGCGGGTGTGTTCCCCTGATGGTTTAATGCACACAGGACATGTTACCAGGTGAACAGTATAAGTGAGGAGAGTGTGTTCCCCTGATTATTTAATACACACAGGACATGTTACCATTTGAACAGTATAAGTGAGGAGAGTGTGTTCCCCTGATGGTTTAATGCACACAGGACATGTTACCAGGTGAACAGTATAAGTGAGGAGAGTGTGTTCCCCTGATTGTTTAATATACACAGGACATGTTACCATTTGAACAGTATAAGTGAGGAGAGTGTGTTCCCCTGATGGTTTAATACACACAGGACATGTTACCAGGTGAACAGTATATCTGAGGAGAGTGTGTTCCCCTGGTTCTTTAATACTGACGGGACATGTTACCAGGTGAACTGTATAACTGAGGAGAGTGTGTTCCCCTGATTGTTTAATACACACGGGACATGTTACCAGGTGAACTGTAGAAGTGAGGAGAGTGTGTTCCTCTGATGGTTTAATACTGACAGGACATTTCACCAGTTGAACAGTATAAGTGAGGAGAGTGCTTTCCCCTGATTGTTTAATACTGACGGGACATGTCACCAGGCGAACAGTATAAGTGAGGAGAGTGCTTTCCCCTGATTGTTTAATACTGACGGGACATGTCACCAGGCGGCCAGTATAATTGAGGAGAGTGTGTTCCCCTAATTGTTTAATGCACACAGAACATGTCACTAGGTGAACACTATAAGTGAGGAGAGTGTGCTCCCCTCATGGTTTAATATACACAGGACATGGCATTAGGTGAACAGCATAAGTGAGGAGAATATGTTCCCCTGATTGTTTAACACACACAGGACATGTTACCAGGTGAACAGTGTGAGTGAGGAAAGTGCGTTCCCCTGATGGTTTAATACTGACGGGACATGTCACCAGGCGAACAGTATAAGTGAGGAGAGTGTGTTCCCCTGATGGTTCAATCTACACGGGACATGTTACCAGGTGAACAGGAAGGCGAGGAGAGTGTGTTCCCCTGATTGTTTAATATACACGGGACATGTTACCAGGTGAACAGTATAAGTGTGGAGAGTGTGTTCCCCTGATTGTTCAATTTACACGGGACGTGTTACCAGGTGAACAGTGTAAGTGAGGAGAGTGTGTTCCCCTGATGGTTTAATATACAAGGAACATGTTACGAGGTGAACAGTATGAGTGAGGAGACTGTGTTCCCCTGATGGTTTAATATACACGGGACATGTTACCAGGTGAACAGGAAGGCGAGGAGAGTGTGTTCCCCTGATTGTTTAATATACACGGGACATGTTACCAGGTGAACAGTAGAAGTGAGGAGAATGAGTTCCCCTGATTGTTGAATACATAAGGGACATGTTACCAGGCGAACGGCATAATTGAGGAGAGTGTGTTCCCCTGATTGTTTAATGCACACAGGACATGTTACCAGGTGAACAGTATATGTGAGGAGAGTGTGTTCCCCTGATGGTTTAATATACACGGGACATGTTACCAGGTGAACAGTATAAGTGAGGAGAGTGTGCTCCCCTGATGTTTTAATATACACGGGACATGTTACCAGGTGAACAGTAGAAGTGAGGAGAGTTTGTTGCCCTGATGGTTTAATATTGACAGGACATTTCACCAGTTGAACAGTATAAGTGAGGAGAGTGTGTTCCCCTGATTGTTTAATACTGACGGGACATGTCACCAGGCGAACAGTATAAGTGAGGAGAGTGTGTTCCCCTAATTGTTTAATGCACACAGGACATGTCACCAGGTGAACAGTATAAGTGAGGAGAGTATGTTCCCCTGATTGTTTAATACACACGGGACATGTTACCAGATGAACAGTATGAGTGAGGAGAATGTGTTCCCCTGATGGTTTAATATACACGGGACATGTTACCAGGTGAACAGTATAAGTGAGGAGAGTGTGCTCCCCTGATGTTTTAATATACACGGGACATGTTACCAGGTGAACAGTAGAAGTGAGGAGAGTGTGTTCCCCTGATTGTTTAATACTGACGGGACATGTCACCAGGCGAACAGTATAAGTGAGGAGAGTGTGTTCCCCTAATTGTTTAATGCACACAGAACATGTCACTAGGTGAACAGCATAAGTGAGGAGAGTATGTTCCCCTGATTGTTTAACACACACAGGACAAGTTACCAGGTGAACAGTATGAGTGAGGAGACTTTGTTCCCCTGATGGTTTAATATACACGGGACATGTTACCAGGTGAAAAGGAAGGCGAGGAGAGTGTGTTCCCCTGATTGTTTAATATACATGGGACATGTTACCAGGTGAACAGTATAAGTGAGGAGAGTGTGTTCCCCTGATTGTTCAATTTACACGGGACGTGTTACCAGGTGAACAGTATAAGTGAGGAGAGTGTGTTCCCCTGATGGTTTAATATACAAGGAACATGTTACCAGGTGAACAGTATGAGTGAGGAGACTGTGTTCCCCTGATGGTTTAATATACACGGGACATGTTACCAGGTGAACAGGAAGGCGAGGAGAGTGTGTTCCCCTGATTGTTTAATATACACGGGACATGTTACCAGGTAAACAGTATAAGTGTGGAGAGTGTGTTCCCCTGATTGTTCAATTTACACGGGACGTGTTACCAGGTGAACAGTATAAGTGAGGAGAGTGTGTTCCCCTGATGGTTTAAGACACACAGGACATGTTACCGGGTGAACAGTATACGTGAGGAGAGTGTGTTCCCCTAATGTTTTAATAGACACGGGACATGTTACCAGGTGAACAGTATGAGTGAGGAGACTGTGTTCCCCTGATGGTTTAATATACACGGGACATGTTACCAGGTGAACAGGAAGGCGAGGAGAGTGTGTTCCCCTGATTGTTTACTATACACGGGACATGTTACCAGGTGAACAGTATAAGTGAGGAGAGTGTGTTCCCCTGATGGTTTAAGACACACAGGACATGTTACCGGGTGAACAGTATACGTGAGGAGAGTGTGTTCCCCTAATGTTTTAATAGACACGGGACATGTTACCAGGAGAACAGTATAAGTCAGCAGAGTGTGTTTCGCTGATGTTTTAATACACACGGTACATGTTCCCAGGTGAACAGTATAAGTTAGGCGAGTGTGGTCCCCAGATTGTTTAATACATACAGGACATGTTACCAGGTGAGCAGTATAAGTGAGGAGAGTGTGTTCCCCTGATTGTTTAATACACACTGGACATGTTACCAGGTGAACAGTATAAGTGAGGAGAGTGTGTTCCCCTGATTGTTTAATACACACTGGACATGTTACCAGGTGAACAGTATAAGTAGGAGAGTGTGTTCCCCTGATTGCTTAATACACACTGGACATGTTACCAGGTGAACAGTATAAGTGAGGAGAGTGTTTTCCCCTGATTGTTTAATACACAAGGGACATGTTACCAGTTGAACAGTATAAGTGAGCAGAGTGTGTTCCCCTGATTGTTTAATACACAAGGAACATGTCACCAGGAGAACAGTATAAGTGAGGCGAGTGTGTTCCCCTGATTGTTTAATATACACAGGACATGTTACCAGGTGAACAGTATAAGTGAGGAGAGTGCGTTCCCCTGATTGTTTAATACTGACGGGACATGTCACCTGCGAACAGTATAAATGAGGAGAGTGTGTTCCCCTGATGGTTTAATATACACGGGACATGTTACCAGGTGAACAGGAAGGCGAGGAGAGTTTGTTCCCCTCATTGTTTAATATACACGGGACATGTTACCAGGTGAACAGTATAAGTGAGGAGAGTTTGTTCCCCTGATTGTTCAATTTACACGGGACGTGTTACCAGGTGAACAGTGTAAGTGAGGAGAGTGTGTTCCCCTGATGGTTTAATATACAAGGAACATGTTACCAGGTGAACAGTCTAATTCAGGAGAGTGTGTTTCGCTGATGTTTTAATACACACGGTACATGTTACCAGGTGAACAGTATAGGTTAGGCGAGTGTGGTCCCCAGATTGTTTAATACATACAGGACATGTTAGCAGGTGAGCAGTATAAGTGAGGAGAGTGTGTTCCCCTGATTGTTTAATACACACTGGACATGTTACCAGGTGAACAGTATAAGTGAGGAGAGTGTGTTCCCCTGATGGTTTAATACACACAGGACATGTTACCAGGTAAACAGTATGTGTGAGTAGAGTGTGTTCCCCTGATTCTTTAATACTGACGGGACATGTTACCAGGTGAACTGTATAATTGAGGAGAGTGTGTTCCCCTGATTGTTTAATACACACGGGACATGTTACCAGGTGAACAGTATAAGTGAGGCGAGTGTGGTCCCCAGATTGTTTAATACATACAGGACATGTTAGCAGGTGAGCAGTATAAGTGAGGAGAGTGTGTTCCCCTGATTGTTTAATACACACTGGACATGTTACCAGGTGAACAGTATAAGTTAGGAGAGTGTGTTCCCCTGATTGTTTAATACACACTGGACATGTTACCAGGTGAACAGTATAAGTGAGGAGAGTGTGTTCCCCTGATTGTTTAATATACACAGGGCATGTTACCAGGTGAACAGTATAAGTGAGGAGAGTGTGTTCCCCTGATTGTTTTTTATACACAGGACATGTTACCAGGTGAACAGTATAAGTGAGCAGAGAGTGTTCCCCTGATTGTTTAATACACAATGGACATGTTACCAGGTGAACAGTATAAGTGAGGCGAGTGTGTTCCCCTGATTGTTTAATATACACAGGACATGTTACCATTTGAACAGTATAAGTGAGGAGAGTGTGTTCCCCTGATGGTTTAATGCACACAGGACATGTTACCAGGTGAACAGTATAAGTGAGGAGAGTGTGTTCCCCTGATGGTTTAATACACACAGGACATGTTACCAGGTGAACAGTATGTGTGAGGAGAGTGTGTTCCCCTGATTTTTTAATACTGACGGGACATGTTACCAGGTGAATTGTATAATTGAGGAGAGTGTGTTCCCCTGATTGTTTAATACACACGGGACATGTTACCATTTGAACAGTATAAGTGAGGAGAGTGTGTTCCCCTGATGGTTTAATGCACACAGGACATGTTACCAGGTGAACTGTGGTAGTGCGGAGAGTGTGTTCCTCTGATGGTTTAATACTGACAGGACATTTCACCAGTTGAACAGTATAAGTGAGGAGAGTGCGTTCCCCTGATTGTTTAATACTGACGGGACATGTCACCAGGCGAACAGTATAAGTGAGGGGAGTTTGTTCCCCTGATGGTTTAATATACACGGGACATGTTACCAGGTGAAAAGTATAAGTGAGGAGAGTGTGTTCCCCTAATTGTTTAATGCTCACAGGACATGTCACCAGGTGAACAGTATAAGTGAGGAGAGTGTGTTCCCCTGATGGTTTAATATACACGGGACATGTTACCAGGTGAAAAGTATAAGTGAGGAGAGTGTGTTCCCCTGATTGTTCAATTTACACGGGACGTGTTACCAGGTGAACAGTATAAGTGAGGAGAGTGTGTTCCCCTGATGGTTTAATATACAAGGAACATGTTACCAGGTGAACAGTATGAGTGAGGAGACTGTGTTCCCCTGATGGTTTAATATACACGGGACATGTTACCAGGTGAACAGGAAGGCGAGGAGAGTGTGTTCCCCGGATTGTTTAATATACACGGGACATGTTACCAGGTGAACAGTATAAGTGTGGAGAGTGTGTTCCCCTGATTGTTCAATTTACACGGGACGTGTTACCAGGTGAACAGTATAAGTGAGGAGAGTGTGTTCCCCTGATGGTTTAATATACAAGGAACATGTTACCAGGTGAACAGTATGAGTGAGGAGACTGTGTTCCCCTGATGGTTTAATATACACGGGACATGTACCAGGTGAACAGGAAGGCGAGGAGAGTGTGTTCCCCTCATTGTTTAATATACACGGGACATGTTACCAGGTGAACAGTATAAGTGAGGAGAGTTTGTTCCCCTGATTGTTCAATTTACACGGGACGTGTTACCAGGTGAACAGTATAAGTGAGGAGAGTGTGTTCCCCTGATGGTTTTTTATACACAGGACATGTTACCAGTTGAACAGTATAAGTGAGGCGAGTGTGTTCCCCTGATTGTTTTTTATACACAGGACATGTTACCATTTGAACAGTATAAGTGAGGAGAGTGTTTTCCCCTGATTGTTTAATACACAAGGGACATGTTACCATTTGAACAGTATAAGTGAGGAGAGTGTGTTCCCCTGATTGTTTAATACACACAGGACATGTTACCAGGTGAACAGTATAAGTGAGGCGAGTGTGTTCCCCTGATTGTTTTTTATACACAGGACATGTTACCATTTGAACAGTATAAGTGAGGAGAGTGTGTTCCCCTGATTGTTTAATACACACAGGACATGTTACCAGGTGAACAGTATAAGTGAGGAGAGTGTGTTCCCCTGATTGTTTAATATACACAGGACATGTTACCATTTGAACAGTATAAGTGAGGAGAGTGTGTTCCCCTGATGGTTTAATACACACAGGTCATGTTACCAGGTGAACAGTATATCTGAGGAGAGTGTGTTCCCCTGATTCTTTAATACTGACGGGACATGTTACCAGGTGAACTGTATAAGTGAGGAGAGTGTGTTCCCCTGATTGTTTAATACACACAGGACATGTTACCAGGTGAACAGTATAATTGATGCGAGTGTTTTCCCCTGATTGTTTAATATACACAGGACATGTTACCATTTGAACAGTATAAGTGAGGAGAGTGTGTTCCCCTGATGGTTTAATACTGACGGGACACGTTACCGGGTGAACTGTATAAGTGAGGAGAGTGTGTTCCCCTGATTGTTTAATACACACGGGACATGTTACCAGGTGAACTGTAGTAGTGAGGAGAGTGTGTTCCTCTGATGGTTTAATACTGACAGGACATTTCACCAGTTGAACAGTATAAGTGAGGAGAGTGCGTTCCGCTGATTGTTTAATACTGACGGGACATGTCACCAGGCGAACAGTATAAGTGAGGAGAGTGTGTTCCCCTGATTGTTTAATGCACACAGGACATGTCACTAGGTGAACAGTATAAGTGAGGAGAGTGTGCTCCCCTCATGGTTTAATATACACAGGACATGTTACCAGGTGAACAGTATACGTGAGGAGAGTGTGTTCCCCTGATTGTTTAACACACACAGGACATGTTACCAGGTGAACAGTATAAGTTTGGAGTGTGTGTTCCCCTGATGGTTTAATATACACGGGACATGTTACCAGGTGAACAGGAAGGCGAGGAGAGTGTGTTCCCCTGATTGTTTAATATACACGGGACATGTTACCAGGTGAACAGTATAAGTGTGGAGAGTGTGTTCCCCTGATTGTTCAATTTACACAGGACGTGTTACCTGGTGAACAGTATAAGTGATGAGAGTGTGTTCCCCTGATGGTTTAATATACAAGGAACATGTTACCAGGTGAACAGTATGAGTGAGGAGACTGTGTTCCCCTGATGGTTTAATATACACGGGACATGTTACCAGGTGAACAGGAAGGCGAGGAGAGTGTGTTCCCCTGATTGTTTAATATACACGGGACATGTTACCAGGTGAACAGTATATGTGTGGAGAGTGTGTTCCCCTGATGGTTTAATATACAAGGAACATGTCACCAGGCGAACAGTATAAGTGAGGAGATTGTGTTCCCCTGATGGTTTAAGACACAAGGGACATGTTAGCAGGCGAACAGTATAAGTGAGGAGAGTGTGTTCCCCTGATGTTTTAATACACACGGGACATGTTACCAGGTGAAGAGTATACGTGAGGAGAGTGTGTTCCCCTAATGTTTTAATAGACACGGGGCATGTTACCAGGTGAACAGTATAAGTCAGGAGAGTGTGTTTCGCTGATGTTTTAATATACACTGTACATGTTACCAGGTGAACAGTATAAGTTAGGCGAGTGTTTTCCCCTGATTGTTTGATACACAAGGGACATGTTACCAGGTGAACAGTATAAGTGAGGAGAGTGTGTTCCCCTGATTGTTTTTTATACACAGGACACGTTACCAGGTGAACAGTATAAGTGAGGAGAGTGTGTTCCCCTGATTGTATTTTATACACAGGACATGTTACCAGTTGAACAGTATAAGTGAGCAGAGTGTGTTCCCCAGATTGTTTAATACATACAGGACATGTTACCAGGTGAACAGTATAAGTGAGGAGAGTTTGTTCCCCTGATTGCTTAATACACACTGGACATGTTACCAGGTGAACAGTATAAGTGAGGAGAGTGTGTTCCCCTGATTGCTTAATACACACTGGACATGTTACAAGGTGAACAGTATAAGTGAGGAGAGTGTTTTCCCCTGATTGTTTGATACACAAGGGACATGTTACCAGGTGAACAGTATGAGTGAGGAGAGTGTGTTCCCCTGATTGTTTTTTATACACAGGACATGTTACCAGGTGAACAGTATAAGTGAGGAGAGTGTGTTCCCCTGATTGTTTTTTATACACAGGACATGTTACCAGTTGAACAGTATAAGTGAGCAGAGTGTGTTCCCCTGATTGTTTAATACACAAGGGACAAGTTACCAGATGAACAGTATCAGTGAGGAGAGTGTGTGCCCCTAATGTTTTAATAGACACGGGACAAGTTACCAGGTGAACAGTATAAGTGAGGAGAGTGTGATCCCCTGATTGTTTAATACACACGGGACATGTTACCAGGTGAACAGTATAAGTGAGGAGAGTGTGTTCCCCTGACGGTTTAATATACACGAGACATGTTACCAGGTGAACAGTATAAGTGAGGAGAGTGTGATCCCCTGATTGTTTAATACACACGGGACATGTTACCAGGTGAACAGTATAAGTGAGGAGAGTGTGTTCCCCTGATGTTTTAATACACACGGGACATGTTACCAGGTGAACAGTATACGTGAGGAGAGTGGGTTCCCCTAATGTTTTAATAGACACGGGACATGTTACCAGGTGAACAGTATAAGTCAGGAGAGTGTGTTTCGCTGATGTTTTAATACACACGGTACATGTTACCAGGTGAACAGTCTAAGTTAGGCGAGTGTGGTCCCCAGATTGTTTAATACATGCAGGACATGTTAGCAGGTGAGCAGTATAAGTGAGGAGAGTGTGTTCCCCTGATTGCTTAATACAGACTGGACATGTTACCAGGTGAACAGTATAAGTGAGGAGAGTGTGTTCCACTGATTGTTTTTTATGCACAGGACATGTCACCAGGAGAACAGTATAAGTGAGGAGAGTGTGTTCCACTGATTGTTTTTTATACACAGGTCATGTCAACAGGAGAACAGTATAAGTGAGGCGAGTGTGTTCCCCTGATGGTTTAATGCACACAGGACATGTTACCAGGTGAACAGTATAAGTGAGGAGAGTGTGTTCCCCTGATTGTTTAATATACACAGGACATGTTACCAGGTGAACAGTATAAGTTAGGCGAGTGTGGTCCCCAGATTGTTTAATATACACGGGACATGTTACCAGGTGAACAGTATAAGTGAGGAGAGTGTGTTCCCCTGATTGTTTAATACACACTGGACATGTTACCAGGTGAACAGTATAAGTGAGGAGAGTGTGTTCCCCTGATTGTTTAATATACACTGGACATGTTACCAGGTGAACAGTATAAGTGAGGAGAGTGTGTTCCCCTGATTGCTTAATACACACTGGACATGTTACAAGGTGAACAGCATAAGTGAGGAGAGTGTGTTCCCCTGATGGTTTAATGCACACAGGACATGTTACCAGGTGAACAGTATAAGTGAGGAGAGTGTGTTCCCCTGATTGTTTAATACACACAGGACATGTTACCAGGTGAACAGTATAAGTGAGGAGAGTGTGTTCCCCTGATTGTTTAATGCTCACGGGACATGTTACCAGGTGAACAGAATATTTGAGGAGAGTGTGTTCCACTGATAGTTTAATATACACATGACATGTTACCAGGTGATCAGTATAAGTGAGGAGAGTGTGTTCCCCTGATGTTTTAATAGACACGGGACAAGTTACCAGGTGATCAGTATAAGTGAGGAGAGTGTGTTCCCCTGATGTTTTAATAGACACGGGACAAGTAACCAGGTGAACAGTATAAGTGAGGAGAGTGTGTTCCCCTGATTGTTTAATATACACGAAACATGTCAGCAGGTGAACAGTGTAGGTGAGGAGAATGTGTTCCCCTGATTGTTTAATAGACACGGGACAAGTTACCAGGTGAACAGTATAAGTGAGGAGAGTGTGTTCCCCTGATTGTTTAATATACACGAAACATGACAGCAGGTGAACAGTGTAGGTGAGGAGAATGTGTTCCCCTGATTGTTTAATAGACACGGGACAAGTTACCAGGTGATCAGTATAAGTGAGGAGAGTGTGTTCCCCTGATGTTTTAATAGACACGGGACAAGTTACCAGGTGAACAGTATAAGTGAGGAGAGTGTGTTCCCCTGATGTTTTAATACACACGGGACAAGTTACCAGGTGAACAGTATAAGTGAGGAGAGTGTGTTCCCCTGATGTTTTAATAGACACGGGACAAGTTACCAGGTGAACAGTATAAGTGAGGAGAGTGTGTTCCCTTGATGTTTTAATACACAAGGGACATATTACCAGATGAACAGTATAAGTGAGGAGAGTGTGTTCCCCTAATGTTTTAATGGACACGGGACAAGTTACCAGGTGAACAGTATAAGTGAGGAGAGTGTGTTTCCCTGACGGTTTAATATACACGAGACATGTTACCAGGTGAACAGTATAAGTGAGGAGAGTGTGATCCCCTGATTGTTTAATACACACGGGACATGTTCCCAGGTGAACAGTATAAGTGAGGAGATTGTGTTCCCCTGATTGTTTAATATACACAGGACATGTTACCAGGTGAACAGAATAAGTGAGGAGAGTGTTTTCCCCTGATTGTTTAATACACAAGGGACATGTTACCAGGTGAACAGTATAAGTGAGGAGAGTGTGTTCCCCTGATTGTTTTTTATACACAGGACATGTTACCAGGTGAACAGTATAAGTGAGCAGAGTGTGTTCCCCTGATTGTTTAATACACAAGGGACATGTTACCAGGTGAACAGTATAAGTGAGGAGAGTGTGTTCCCCTGATGGTTTAATGCACACAGGACATGTTACGAGGTGAACAGTATAAGTGAGGAGAGTGTGTTCCCCTGATTGTTTAATACACACAGGACATGTTACCAGGTGAACAGTATAAGTGAGGCGAGTGTGTTCCCCTGATTGTTTAATACACAAGGGACATGTTACCCGGTGAACAGTATAAGTGAGCAGAGTGTGTTCCCCTGATTGTTTAATACACACGGGACATGTCACCAGGAGAACAGTATAAGTGAGGCGAGTGTGTTCCCCTGATTGTTTAATATACACAGGACATGTTACCATTTGAACAGTATAAGTGAGGCGAGTGTGTTCCCCTGATTGTTTAATATACACAGGACATTTTACCAGGTGAACAGAATATGTGAGGAGAGTGTGTTCCCCTGATTCTTTAATACTGACGGGACATGTTACCAGGTGAACAGTATAAGTGAGGAGAGTGTGTTCCCCTGATGGTTTAATGCACACGGGACATGTTACCAGGTGAACAGTATATGTGAGGAGAGTGTGTTCCCGTGATTCTTTAATACTGACGGGACATGTTACCAGGTGAACAGTATAAGTGAGGAGAGTGTGATCCCCTGATTGTTTAATGCACACGGGACATGTCACCAGGCGAACAGTATAAGTGAGGAGAGTGTGTTCCCCTCATGGTTTAATATAAACAGGACATGTTACCAGGTGAACAGTATGAGTGAGGAGACTGTGTTCCCCTGATGGTTTAATATACACGGGACATGTTACCAGGTGAACAGGAATGCGAGGAGAGTGTGTTCCCCTGATTGTTTAATATACACGGGACATGTTACCAGGTGAATAGTATAAGTGAGGAGAGTGTGTTCCCCTGATGGTTTAATATACAAGGAACATGTTACCAGGTGAACAGTATGAGTGAGGAGACTGTGTTCCCCTAATGGTTTAATATACATGGGACATGTTACCAGGTGAAAAGGAAGGCGAGGAGAGTGTGTTCCCCTGATTGTTTAATATACACGGGACATGTTACCAGGTGAACAGTATAAGTGTGGAGAGTGTGTTCCCCTGATTGTTCAATTTACACGGGACGTGTTACCAGGTGAACAGTATAAGTGAGGAGAGTGTGTTCCCCTGATGGGTTAATATACAAGGAACATGTCACCAGGCGAACAGTATAAGTGTGGAGAGTGTGTTCCCCTGATTGTTCAATTTACACGGGACGTGTTACCAGGTGAACAGTATAAGTGAGGAGAGTGTGTTCCCCTGATGGGTTAATATACAAGGAACATGTCACCAGGCGAACAGTATAAGTGAGGAGAGTGTGTTCCCCTGATGGTTTAAGACCCACGGGACATGTTAGCAGGCGAACAGTATAAGTGAGGAGAGTGTGTTCCCCTGATGTTTTAATACACACGGGACATGTTACCAGGCGAACAGTATAAGTGAGGAGAGTGTGTTCTCCTGATTGTTTAATATACACAGGACATGTTACCAGGTGAACAGTATACGTGAGGAGAGTGTGTTCCCCTAATGTTTTAATAGACACGGGACATGTTACCAGGTGAACAGTATAAGTCAGGAGAGTGTGTTTCGCTGATGTTTTAATACACACGGGACATGTTACCAGGTGAACAGTATACGTGAGGAGAGTGTGTTCCCCTAATGTTTTAATAGACACAGGACATGTTACCAGGTGAACAGTGCAAGTGAGGAGAGTGTGTTCCCCTGATTGTTTAATACATACAGGACATGTTACCAGGTGAACAGTATAAGTGAGGAGAGTCTGTTCCCCTGATTGTTTAATACACACTGGACATGTTACCAGGTGAACAGTATAAGTGAGGAGAGTCTGTTCCCCTGATTGCTTAATACGCACTGGACATGTTACCAGGTGAACAGTATAAGTGAGGAGAGTGTGTTCCCCTGATTGCTTAATACACACTGGACATGTTACAAGGTGAACAGTATAAGTGAGGAGAGTGTGTTCCCTTGATTGTTTTAATATACACAGGACATGTTACCATTTGAACAGTATAAGTGAGGCGAGTGTGTTCCCCTGATTGTTTAATATACACAGGACATTTTACCAGGTGAACAGAATATGTGAGGAGAGTGTGTTCCCCTGATTCTTTAATACTGACGGGACATGTTACCAGGTGAACAGTATAAGTGAGGAGAGTGTGTTCCCCTGATGGTTTAATGCACACGGGACATGTTACCAGGTGAACAGTATATGTGAGGAGAGTGTGTTCCCGTGATTCTTTAATACTGACGGGACATGTTACCAGGTGAACAGTATAAGTGAGGAGAGTGTGATCCCCTGATTGTTTAATGCACACGGGACATGTCACCAGGCGAACAGTATAAGTGAGGAGAGTGTGTTCCCCTCATGGTTTAATATAAACAGGACATGTTACCAGGTGAACAGTATGAGTGAGGAGACTGTGTTCCCCTGATGGTTTAATATACACGGGACATGTTACCAGGTGAACAGGAAGGCGAGGAGAGTGTGTTCCCCTGATTGTTTAATATACACGGGACATGTTACCAGGTGAATAGTATAAGTGAGGAGAGTGTGTTCCCCTGATGGTTTAATATACAAGGAACATGTTACCAGGTGAACAGTATGAGTGAGGAGACTGTGTTCCCCTAATGGTTTAATATACATGGGACATGTTACCAGGTGAAAAGGAAGGCGAGGAGAGTGTGTTCCCCTGATTGTTTAATATACACGGGACATGTTACCAGGTGAACAGTATAAGTGTGGAGAGTGTGTTCCCCTGATTGTTCAATTTACACGGGACGTGTTACCAGGTGAACAGTATAAGTGAGGAGAGTGTGTTCCCCTGATGGGTTAATATACAAGGAACATGTCACCAGGCGAACAGTATAAGTGTGGAGAGTGTGTTCCCCTGATTGTTCAATTTACACGGGACGTGTTACCAGGTGAACAGTATAAGTGAGGAGAGTGTGTTCCCCTGATGGGTTAATATACAAGGAACATGTCACCAGGCGAACAGTATAAGTGAGGAGAGTGTGTTCCCCTGATGGTTTAAGACCCACGGGACATGTTAGCAGGCGAACAGTATAAGTGAGGAGAGTGTGTTCCCCTGATGTTTTAATACACACGGGACATGTTACCAGGCGAACAGTATAAGTGAGGAGAGTGTGTTCTCCTGATTGTTTAATATACACAGGACATGTTACCAGGTGAACAGTATACGTGAGGAGAGTGTGTTCCCCTAATGTTTTAATAGACACGGGACATGTTACCAGGTGAACAGTATAAGTCAGGAGAGTGTGTTTCGCTGATGTTTTAATACACACGGGACATGTTACCAGGTGAACAGTATACGTGAGGAGAGTGTGTTCCCCTAATGTTTTAATAGACACAGGACATGTTACCAGGTGAACAGTGCAAGTGAGGAGAGTGTGTTCCCCTGATTGTTTAATACATACAGGACATGTTACCAGGTGAACAGTATAAGTGAGGAGAGTCTGTTCCCCTGATTGTTTAATACACACTGGACATGTTACCAGGTGAACAGTATAAGTGAGGAGAGTCTGTTCCCCTGATTGCTTAATACGCACTGGACATGTTACCAGGTGAACAGTATAAGTGAGGAGAGTGTGTTCCCCTGATTGCTTAATACACACTGGACATGTTACAAGGTGAACAGTATAAGTGAGGAGAGTGTGTTCCCTTGATTGTTTTTTATACACAGGACATGTTACCAGGAGAACAGTATAAGTGAGCAGAGTGTGTTCCCCTGATGGTTTAATGCACACAGGACATGTTACCAGTTGAACAGTATAAGTGAGGCGAATGTGTTCCCCTGATTGTTAAATATACACAGGACATGTTACCATTTGAACAGTATAAGTGAGCAGAGTGTGTTCCCCTGATGGTTTAATGCACACAGGACATGTTACCAGGTGAACAGTATAAGTGAGGAGAGTGTGTTCCCCTGATTGTTTAATATACACAGGACATGTTACCAGGCGAACAGTATAAGTGAGGAGAGTGTATTTCGCTGATGTTTTAACACACACGGGACATGTTGCCAGGTGAACAGTATAAGCGAGGAGAGTGTGTTCCCCAGATTGTTTAATATACACAGGACATGTTCCCAGGTGAACAGTTTAAGTGAGGAGAGTGTGTTTCGCTGATGTTTTAATACACACGGGACATGTTGCCAGGTGAGCAGTATAAGTGAGGAGAGTGTGTTCCCCAGATTGTTTAATACGCACGGGACATGTTACCAGGTGAACAGTATAAGTGAGGCGAGCGTGTTCCAGAGATTGTTTAATATACACGGGACATGTTACCAGGTGAACTGTTTCAGTGAGGAGAGTGTGTTCCCCTGTTTGTTTAATACACACGGGACATGTTGCCAGGTGAACAGTATAAGTGAGGAGAGTGTGTTCCCCAGATTGTTTAATATACACAGGACATGTTCCCAGGTGAACAGTATAAGTGAGGAGAGTGTGATCCCCTGATTGTTTAATACACACGGGACATGTTACCAGGTGAACAGTATAAGTGAGGAGAGTGTGTTCCCCTGATGTTTTAATACACACGGGACATGTTACCAGGTGAACAGTATACGTGAGGAGAGTGGGTTCCCCTAATGTTTTAATAGACACGGGACATGTTACCAGGTGAACAGTATAAGTCAGGAGAGTGTGTTTCGCTGATGTTTTAATACACACGGTACATGTTACCAGGTGAACAGTCTAAGTTAGGCGAGTGTGGTCCCCAGATTGTTTAATACATGCAGGACATGTTAGCAGGTGAGCAGTATAAGTGAGGAGAGTGTGTTCCCCTGATTGCTTAATACAGACTGGACATGTTACCAGGTGAACAGTATAAGTGAGGAGAGTGTGTTCCACTGATTGTTTTTTATGCACAGGACATGTCACCAGGAGAACAGTATAAGTGAGGAGAGTGTGTTCCACTGATTGTTTTTTATACACAGGTCATGTCAACAGGAGAACAGTATAAGTGAGGCGAGTGTGTTCCCCTGATGGTTTAATGCACACAGGACATGTTACCAGGTGAACAGTATAAGTGAGGAGAGTGTGTTCCCCTGATTGTTTAATATACACAGGACATGTTACCAGGTGAACAGTATAAGTTAGGCGAGTGTGGTCCCCAGATTGTTTAATATACACGGGACATGTTACCAGGTGAACAGTATAAGTGAGGAGAGTGTGTTCCCCTGATTGTTTAATACACACTGGACATGTTACCAGGTGAACAGTATAAGTGAGGAGAGTGTGTTCCCCTGATTGTTTAATATACACTGGACATGTTACCAGGTGAACAGTATAAGTGAGGAGAGTGTGTTCCCCTGATTGCTTAATACACACTGGACATGTTACAAGGTGAACAGCATAAGTGAGGAGAGTGTGTTCCCCTGATTGTTTTTTATACACAGGACATGTTACCAGGTGAACAGTATAAGTGAGGCGAATGTGTTCCCCTGATTGTTTAATATACACAGGACATGTTACCATTTGAACAGTATAAGTGAGGAGAGTGTGTTCCCCTGATGGTTTAATGCACACAGGACATGTTACCAGGTGAACAGTATAAGTGAGGAGAGTGTGTTCCCCTGATTGTTTAATACACACAGGACATGTTACCAGGTGAACAGTATAAGTGAGGAGAGTGTGTTCCCCTGATTGTTTAATGCTCACGGGACATGTTACCAGGTGAACAGAATATTTGAGGAGAGTGTGTTCCACTGATAGTTTAATATACACATGACATGTTACCAGGTGATCAGTATAAGTGAGGAGAGTGTGTTCCCCTGATGTTTTAATAGACACGGGACAAGTTACCAGGTGATCAGTATAAGTGAGGAGAGTGTGTTCCCCTGATGTTTTAATAGACATGGGACAAGTAACCAGGTGAACAGTATAAGTGAGGAGAGTGTGTTCCCCTGATTGTTTAATATACACGAAACATGTCAGCAGGTGAACAGTGTAGGTGAGGAGAATGTGTTCCCCTGATTGTTTAATAGACACGGGACAAGTTACCAGGTGAACAGTATAAGTGAGGAGAGTGTGTTCCCCTGATTGTTTAATATACACGAAACATGACAGCAGGTGAACAGTGTAGGTGAGGAGAATGTGTTCCCCTGATTGTTTAATAGACACGGGACAAGTTACCAGGTGATCAGTATAAGTGAGGAGAGTGTGTTCCCCTGATGTTTTAATAGACACGGGACAAGTTACCAGGTGAACAGTATAAGTGAGGAGAGTGTGTTCCCCTGATGTTTTAATACACACGGGACAAGTTACCAGGTGAACAGTATAAGTGAGGAGAGTGTGTTCCCCTGATGTTTTAATAGACACGGGACAAGTTACCAGGTGAACAGTATAAGTGAGGAGAGTGTGTTCCCTTGATGTTTTAATACACAAGGGACATATTACCAGATGAACAGTATAAGTGAGGAGAGTGTGTTCCCCTAATGTTTTAATGGACACGGGACAAGTTACCAGGTGAACAGTATAAGTGAGGAGAGTGTGTTTCCCTGACGGTTTAATATACACGAGACATGTTACCAGGTGAACAGTATAAGTGAGGAGAGTGTGATCCCCTGATTGTTTAATACACACGGGACATGTTCCCAGGTGAACAGTATAAGTGAGGAGAGTGTGTTCCCCTGATTGTTTTTTATACACAGGACATGTTACCAGGTGAACAGTATAAGTGAGCAGAGTGTGTTCCCCTGATTGTTTAATACACAAGGGACATGTTACCAGGTGAACAGTATAAGTGAGGAGAGTGTGTTCCCCTGATGGTTTAATGCACACAGGACATGTTACGAGGTGAACAGTATAAGTGAGGAGAGTGTGTTCCCCTGATTGTTTAATACACACAGGACATGTTACCAGGTGAACAGTATAAGTGAGGCGAGTGTGTTCCCCTGATTGTTTAATACACAAGGGACATGTTACCAGGTGAACAGTATAAGTGAGCAGAGTGTGTTCCCCTGATTGTTTAATACACACGGGACATGTCACCAGGAGAACAGTATAAGTGAGGCGAGTGTGTTCCCCTGATTGTTTAATATACACAGGACATGTTACCATTTGAACAGTATAAGTGAGGCGAGTGTGTTCCCCTGATTGTTTAATATACACAGGACATTTTACCAGGTGAACAGAATATGTGAGGAGAGTGTGTTCCCCTGATTCTTTAATACTGACGGGACATGTTACCAGGTGAACAGTATAAGTGAGGAGAGTGTGTTCCCCTGATGGTTTAATGCACACGGGACATGTTACCAGGTGAACAGTATATGTGAGGAGAGTGTGTTCCCGTGATTCTTTAATACTGACGGGACATGTTACCAGGTGAACAGTATAAGTGAGGAGAGTGTGATCCCCTGATTGTTTAATGCACACGGGACATGTCACCAGGCGAACAGTATAAGTGAGGAGAGTGTGTTCCCCTCATGGTTTAATATAAACAGGACATGTTACCAGGTGAACAGTATGAGTGAGGAGACTGTGTTCCCCTGATGGTTTAATATACACGGGACATGTTACCAGGTGAACAGTATAAGTGTGGAGAGTGTGTTCCCCTGATTGTTCAATTTACACGGGACGTGTTACCAGGTGAACAGTATAAGTGAGGAGAGTGTGTTCCCCTGATGGGTTAATATACAAGGAACATGTCACCAGGCGAACAGTATAAGTGTGGAGAGTGTGTTCCCCTGATTGTTCAATTTACACGGGACGTGTTACCAGGTGAACAGTATAAGTGAGGAGAGTGTGTTCCCCTGATGGGTTAATATACAAGGAACATGTCACCAGGCGAACAGTATAAGTGAGGAGAGTGTGTTCCCCTGATGGTTTAAGACCCACGGGACATGTTAGCAGGCGAACAGTATAAGTGAGGAGAGTGTGTTCCCCTGATGTTTTAATACACACGGGACATGTTACCAGGCGAACAGTATAAGTGAGGAGAGTGTGTTCTCCTGATTGTTTAATATACACAGGACATGTTACCAGGTGAACAGTATACGTGAGGAGAGTGTGTTCCCCTAATGTTTTAATAGACACGGGACATGTTACCAGGTGAACAGTATAAGTCAGGAGAGTGTGTTTCGCTGATGTTTTAATACACACGGGACATGTTACCAGGTGAACAGTATACGTGAGGAGAGTGTGTTCCCCTAATGTTTTAATAGACACAGGACATGTTACCAGGTGAACAGTGCAAGTGAGGAGAGTGTGTTCCCCTGATTGTTTAATACATACAGGACATGTTACCAGGTGAACAGTATAAGTGAGGAGAGTCTGTTCCCCTGATTGTTTAATACACACTGGACATGTTACCAGGTGAACAGTATAAGTGAGGAGAGTCTGTTCCCCTGATTGCTTAATACGCACTGGACATGTTACCAGGTGAACAGTATAAGTGAGGAGAGTGTGTTCCCCTGATTGCTTAATACACACTGGACATGTTACAAGGTGAACAGTATAAGTGAGGAGAGTGTGTTCCCTTGATTGTTTTAATATACACAGGACATGTTACCATTTGAACAGTATAAGTGAGGCGAGTGTGTTCCCCTGATTGTTTAATATACACAGGACATTTTACCAGGTGAACAGAATATGTGAGGAGAGTGTGTTCCCCTGATTCTTTAATACTGACGGGACATGTTACCAGGTGAACAGTATAAGTGAGGAGAGTGTGTTCCCCTGATGGTTTAATGCACACGGGACATGTTACCAGGTGAACAGTATATGTGAGGAGAGTGTGTTCCCGTGATTCTTTAATACTGACGGGACATGTTACCAGGTGAACAGTATAAGTGAGGAGAGTGTGATCCCCTGATTGTTTAATGCACACGGGACATGTCACCAGGCGAACAGTATAAGTGAGGAGAGTGTGTTCCCCTCATGGTTTAATATAAACAGGACATGTTACCAGGTGAACAGTATGAGTGAGGAGACTGTGTTCCCCTGATGGTTTAATATACACGGGACATGTTACCAGGTGAACAGGAAGGCGAGGAGAGTGTGTTCCCCTGATTGTTTAATATACACGGGACATGTTACCAGGTGAATAGTATAAGTGAGGAGAGTGTGTTCCCCTGATGGTTTAATATACAAGGAACATGTTACCAGGTGAACAGTATGAGTGAGGAGACTGTGTTCCCCTAATGGTTTAATATACATGGGACATGTTACCAGGTGAAAAGGAAGGCGAGGAGATTGTGTTCCCCTGATTGTTTAATATACACGGGACATGTTACCAGGTGAACAGTATAAGTGTGGAGAGTGTGTTCCCCTGATTGTTCAATTTACACGGGACGTGTTACCAGGTGAACAGTATAAGTGAGGAGAGTGTGTTCCCCTGATGGGTTAATATACAAGGAACATGTCACCAGGCGAACAGTATAAGTGTGGAGAGTGTGTTCCCCTGATTGTTCAATTTACACGGGACGTGTTACCAGGTGAACAGTATAAGTGAGGAGAGTGTGTTCCCCTGATGGGTTAATATACAAGGAACATGTCACCAGGCGAACAGTATAAGTGAGGAGAGTGTGTTCCCCTGATGGTTTAAGACCCACGGGACATGTTAGCAGGCGAACAGTATAAGTGAGGAGAGTGTGTTCCCCTGATGTTTTAATACACACGGGACATGTTACCAGGCGAACAGTATAAGTGAGGAGAGTGTGTTCTCCTGATTGTTTAATATACACAGGACATGTTACCAGGTGAACAGTATACGTGAGGAGAGTGTGTTCCCCTAATGTTTTAATAGACACGGGACATGTTACCAGGTGAACAGTATAAGTCAGGAGAGTGTGTTTCGCTGATGTTTTAATACACACGGGACATGTTACCAGGTGAACAGTATACGTGAGGAGAGTGTGTTCCCCTAATGTTTTAATAGACACAGGACATGTTACCGGGTGAACAGTGCAAGTGAGGAGAGTGTGTTCCCCTGATTGTTTAATACATACAGGACATGTTACCAGGTGAACAGTATAAGTGAGGAGAGTCTGTTCCCCTGATTGTTTAATACACACTGGACATGTTACCAGGTGAACAGTATAAGTGAGGAGAGTCTGTTCCCCTGATTGCTTAATACGCACTGGACATGTTACCAGGTGAACAGTATAAGTGAGGAGAGTGTGTTCCCCTGATTGCTTAATACACACTGGACATGTTACAAGGTGAACAGTATAAGTGAGGAGAGTGTGTTCCCTTGATTGTTTTTTATACACAGGACATGTTACCAGGAGAACAGTATAAGTGAGCAGAGTGTGTTCCCCTGATGGTTTAATGCACACAGGACATGTTACCAGTTGAACAGTATAAGTGAGGCGAATGTGTTCCCCTGATTGTTAAATATACACAGGACATGTTACCATTTGAACAGTATAAGTGAGCAGAGTGTGTTCCCCTGATGGTTTAATGCACACAGGACATGTTACCAGGTGAACAGTATAAGTGAGGAGAGTGTGTTCCCCTGATTGTTTAATATACACAGGACATGTTACCAGGCGAACAGTATAAGTGAGGAGAGTGTATTTCGCTGATGTTTTAACACACACGGGACATGTTGCCAGGTGAACAGTATAAGCGAGGAGAGTGTGTTCCCCAGATTGTTTAATATACACAGGACATGTTCCCAGGTGAACAGTTTAAGTGAGGAGAGTGTGTTTCGCTGATGTTTTAATACACACGGGACATGTTGCCAGGTGAGCAGTATAAGTGAGGAGAGTGTGTTCCCCAGATTGTTTAATACGCACGGGACATGTTACCAGGTGAACAGTATAAGTGAGGCGAGCGTGTTCCAGAGATTGTTTAATATACACGGGACATGTTACCAGGTGAACTGTTTCAGTGAGGAGAGTGTGTTCCCCTGTTTGTTTAATACACACGGGACATGTTGCCAGGTGAACAGTATAAGTGAGGAGAGTGTGTTCCCCAGATTGTTTAATATACACAGGACATGTTCCCAGGTGAACAGTTTAAGTGAGGAGAGTGTGTTTCGCTGATGTTTTAATACACACGGGACATGTTACCAGGTGAACAGTATAAGTGAGGCGAGGGTGCTCCCCTGATTGTTTAATACACACGGGACATGTTGCCAGGTGAGCAGTATAAGTGAGGAGAGTGTGTTCCCCAGATTGTTTAATACGCACGGGACATGTTACCAGGTGAACAGTATAAGTGAGGCGAGCGTGTTCCCCAGATTGTTTAATATACACAGGACATGTTCCCAGGTGAACTGTTTCAGTGAGGAGAGTGTGTTCCCCTGTTTGTTTAATACACACGGGACATGTTACCAGGTGAACAGTATAAGTGAGCAGAGTGTGTTCCCCTGATGGTTTAATATACACGAGACATTTTACCAGGTGAACAGTATGAGTGAGGAGAGTGTGTTCCCCAGATTGTTTAATACACACGGGACATGTTACCAGGTGAACAGTATAAGTGAGCTGAGTGTGTTCCCCTGATGTTTTAATACACAGGGGACATGTTGCCAGGTGAACAGTATAAGTGAGGTGAGTGTTTTCCCCAGATTGTTTAATACACACGGGACATGTTACCAGGTGAACAGTATAGGTGAGGAGACTGTGTTCCCCTTATGTTTTAATACACACGGGACATGTTACCAGGTGAACAGTATAAGTGAGGAGAGTGTGTTCCCCTGATGGTTTAATATACACGAGACATGTTACCAGTTGAACAGTGTAAGTGAGGAGAGTGTGTTCCCCTGATGGTTTCATACTCACGGGACATGTTACCAGGTGAACAGTGTAAGTGAGGAGAGTGTGTTCCCCTGATGGTTTAATATACACGTGACATGTTACCAGGTGAACAGTATAAGTGAGGAGAGTGTGTTCCCATGATTGTTTATTACACACGGGACATGTTACCAGGTGAACAGTATAAATGAGGAGAGTGTGTTCCCCAGATTGTTTAATAGACACGGGACATGTTACCAGGTGAACAGTATAAGTGAGGAGAGGGTGTTCCCCTGATGTTTTAATACACACGGGACATGTTACCAGATGAACAGTATAAGTGAGGAGAGTGTGTTCCCCTAATGTTTTAATAGACACGGGACATGTTAACAGGTGAACAGTATAAGTGAGGAGAGTGTGTTCCACTGATGGTTTAATATACACGAGACATGTTACCAGGTGAACAGTATAAGTGAGGAGAGTGTGTTCCCCTTATGTTTTAATACACACGGGACATGTTACCAGGTGAACAGTATAAGTGAGGAGAGTGTGTTCCCATGATGTTTTAATACACACGGGGCATGTTACCAGGTGAACAGTATAAGTGAGGAGAGTTTGTTCCCCTGATTGTTTTTTATGCATGGGACATTTCGCCAGGTGAACAGTATAAGTGAGGAGAGTGTGTTCCCCTGATGTTTTAATACACACGGGACATGTTACCAGGTGAACAGTATAAGTGAGTAGAGTGTGTTCCCCTGATGTTTTAATACACACGGGACATTTTGCCAGGTGAACAGTATAAGTGAGGAGAGTGTGTTCCCCAGATTGTTTAATACACACGGGACATGTTACCAGGTAAACAGTATTAGTGAGGAGAGGGTGTTCCCATTATGTTTTAATACGCACGGGACATGTTACCAGGTAAACAGTATAAGTGAGGAGAGTGTGTTCCCCTGATGGTTTAATATACACGAGACATGTTACCAGTTGAACAGTGTAAGTGAGGAGAGTGTGTTCCCCTGATTGTTTAATACACACGCGACATGTTACCAGGTGAACAGTAGAAGTGAGGAGAGTGTGTTCCCCTGATTGTTTAATACGCACGGGACATGTCACCAGGTGAACAGTATAAGTGAGGAGAGTGTGTTCCCCTGATGGTTTAATACACACGGGACATGTTACCAGGTGAACAGTATAAGTGAGGAGAGTGTGTTCCCCTGATTGTTTAATACACACGGGACATGTCACCAGGTGAACAGTATAAGTGAGGAGAGTGTGTTCCCCTGATGGTTTAATACACACGGGACATGTTACCAGGTGAACAGTGTAAGTGAGGAGAATGTGTTCCCCTGATGGTTTAATATACACGTGACATGTTACCAGGTGAAAAGTATAAGTGAGGAGAGTGTGTTCCCCTGATTGTTTATTACACACGGGACATGTTACCAGGTGAACAGTTTAAGTTAGGAGAGTGTGTTCTGCTGATGTTTTAATACACACGGGACATGTTACAAGGTGAACAGTATAAGTGAGGAGAGTGTGTTCCCCAGATTGTTTAATATACACAGGACATGTTCCCAGGCGAACAGTATAAGTGAGGAGAGTGTATTTCGCTGATGCTTTAATACACACGGGACATGTTGCCAGGTGAACAGTATAAGTGAGGAGAGTGTGTTCCCCAGATTGTTTAATATGCACAGGAAATGTTCCCAGGTGAACAGTTTAAGTGAGGAGAGTGTGTTTCGCTGATGTTTTAATACACACGGGACATGTTACCAGGTGAACAGTATAAGTGAGGCGAGCGTGTTCCAGAGATTGTTTAATATACACGGGACATGTTACCAGGTGAACTGTTTCAGTGAGGAGAGTGTGTTCCCCTGTTTGTTTAATACACACGGGACATGTGACCAGGTGAACAGTATAAGTGAGCTGAGTGTGTTCCCCTGATGTTTTAATACACACGGGACATGTTGCCAGGTGAACAGTATAAGTGAGGAGAGTGTGTTCCCCAGATTGTTTAATACACAAGGGACATGTTACCAGGTGAACAGTATAGGTGAGGAGACTGTGTTCCACTGATAGTTTAATAGACACGGGACATGTTACCAGGTGAACAGTATAAGTGAGGAGAGGGTGTTCCCCTGATGTTTTAATACACACGGGACATGTTACCAGATGAACAGTATAAGTGAGGAGAGTGTGTTCCCCTAATGTTTTAATAGACACGGGACAAGTTAACAGGTGAACAGGATAAGTGAGGAGAGTGTGTTCCCCTGATGGTTTAATATACACGAGACATGTTACCAGGTGAACATTATAAGTGAGGAGAGTGTGTTCCCCTGATGTTTTAATACACACGGGACATGTTACCAGGTGAACAGTATAAGTGAGGAGAGTGTGTTCCCCTGATGTTTTAATACACACGGGACATGTTACCAGGTGAACAGTATAAGTGAGGAGAGTGTGTTCCCCTGATGTTTTAATACACACGGGACATTTTGCCAGGTGAACAGCATAAGTGAGGAGAGTGTGTTCCCCAGATTGTTTAATACACACGGGACATGTTACCAGGTAAACAGTATTAGTGAGGAGAGGGTGTTCCCCTTATGTTTTAATACACACGGGACAAGTTACCAGGTGAACAGTATAAGTGAGGAGAGTGTGTTCCCCTGATGGTTTAATATACACGAGACATGTTACCAGTTGAACAGTGTAAGTGAGGAGAGTGTGTTCCCCTGATGGTTTCATACACACGGGTCATGTTACCAGGTGAACAGTGTAAGTGAGGAGAGTGTGTTCCCCTGATGGTTTAATATACACGTGACATGTTACCAGGTGAACAGTATAAGTGAGGAGAGTGTGTTCCCCTGATTGTTTATTACACACGGGACATGTTACCAGGTGAACAGTATAAGTGAGGAGAGGGTGTTCCCCTGATGTTTTAATACACACGGGACATGTTACCAGATGAACAGTATAAGTGAGGAGAGTGTGTTCCCCTAATGTTTTAATAGACACGGGACATGTTAACAGGTGAACAGTATAAGTGAGGAGAGTGTGTTCCCCTGATGGTTTAATATACACGAGACATGTTACCAGGTGAACAGTATAAGTGAGGAGAGTGTGTTCCCATGATGTTTTAATGCACACGGGGCATGTTACCAGGTGAACAGTATAAGTGAGGAGAGTTTGTTCCCCTGATTGTTTTTTATACATGGGACATTTCACCAGGTGAACAGTATAAGTGAGGAGAGTGTGTTCCCCTGATGTTTTAATACACACGGGACATGTTACCAGGTGAACAGTATAAGTGAGGAGAGTGTGTTCCCCTGATGTTTTAATACACACGGGACATTTTGCCAGGTGAACAGTATAAGTGAGGAGAGTGTGTTCCCCAGATTGTTTAATACACACGGGACATGTTACCAGGTAAACAGTATTAGTGAGGAGAGGGTGTTCCCCTTATGTTTTAATACACACGGGACATGTTACCAGGTGAACAGTATAAGTGAGGAGAGTGTGTTCCCCTGATGGTTTAATATACACGAGACATGTTACCAGTTGAACAGTGTAAGTGAGGAGAGTGTGTTCCCCTGATGGTTTAATACACACGGGACATGTTACCAGGTGAACAGTGTAAGTGAGGAGACTGTGTTCCCCTGATGGTTTAATATACACGTGACATGTTACCAGGTGAACAGTATAAGTGAGGAGAGTGTGTTCCCCTGATTGTTTAATATACAAAGGACATGTTCCCAGGCGAACAGTATAAGTGAGGAGAGTGTATTTCGCTGATGTTTTAATACACACGGGACATGTTGCCAGGTGAACAGTATAAGTTAGGAGAGTGTGTTTCGCTGATGTTTTAATACACACGGGACATGTTACCAGGTGAACAGTATAAGTGAGGAGAGTGTGTTCCCCAGATTGTTTAATATACAAAGGACATGTTCCCAGGCGAACAGTAGAAGTGAGGAGAGTGTATTTCGCTGATGTTTTAATACACACGGGACATGTTGCCAGGTGAACAGTATAAGTGAGGAGAGTGTGTTCCCCAGATTGTTTAATATACACAGGACATGTTCCCAGGTGAACAGTTTAAGTGAGGAGAGTGTGTTTCGCTGATGTTTTAATACACACGGGACATGTTACCAGGTGAACAGTATAAGTGAGGCGAGCCTGTTCCAGAGATTGTTTAATATACACGGGACATGTTACCAGGTGAACTGTTTCAGAGAGGAGAGTGTGTTCCCCTGTTTGTTTAATACACACGGGACATGTTACCAGGTGAACAGTATAAGTGAGCTGAGTGTGTTCCCCTGATGTTTTAATACACACGGGACATGTTGCCAGGTGAACAGTATAAGTGAGGAGAGTGTGTTCCCCAGATTGTTTAATACACACGGGACATGTTACCAGGTGAACAGTATAAGTGAGGAGAGGGTGTTCCCCTGATGTTTTAATACACACGGGACATGTTACCAGATGAACAGTATAAGTGAGGAGAGTGTGTTCCCCTAATGTTTTAATAGACACGGGACAAGTTAACAGGTGAACAGGATAAGTGAGGAGAGTGTGTTCCCCTGATGGTTTAATATACACGAGACATGTTACCAGGTGAACATTATAAGTGAGGAGAGTGTGTTCCCCTGATGTTTTAATACACACGGGACATGTTACCAGGTGAACAGTATAAGTGAGGAGAGTGTGTTCCCCTGATGTTTTAATACACACAGGACATGTTCCCAGGCGAACAGTATAAGTGAGGAGAGTGTATTTCGCTGATGTTTTAATACACACGGGACATGTTGCCAGGTGAACAGTATAAGTGAGGAGAGTGTGTTCCCCAGATTGCTTAATATACACAGGACATGTTCCCAAGTGAACAGTTTAAGTGAGGAGAGTGTGTTTCGCTGATGTTTTAATACACACGGGACATGTTACCAGGTGAACAGTATAAGTGAGGAGGGTGTGTTACCCAGATTGTTTAATACACACGGGACATGTTACCAGGTGAACAGTATAAGTGAGGAGAGGGTCTTCCCCTGATGTTTTAATACACACGGGACATGTTACCAGATGAACAGTATAAGTGAGGAGAGTGTGTTACCCTAATGCTTTAATAGACACGGGACAAGTTAACAGGTGAACAGTATAAGTGAGGAGAGTGTGTTCCCCTGATGGTTTAATATACACGAGACATGTTACCAGGTGAACAGTATAAGTGAGGAGAATGTGTTCCCCTGATGTTTTAATACACACGGGACATTTTGCCAGGTGAACAGCATAAGTGAGGAGAGTGTGTTCCCCAGATTGTTTAATACACACGGGACATGTTACCAGGTAAACAGTATTAGTGAGGAGAGGGTGTTCCCCTTATGTTTTGATACACACGGGACATG
Source organism: Heterodontus francisci (assembly GCF_036365525.1). Taxonomy (NCBI): domain Eukaryota; kingdom Metazoa; phylum Chordata; class Chondrichthyes; order Heterodontiformes; family Heterodontidae; genus Heterodontus; species Heterodontus francisci. The sequence goes on along the minus strand of NW_027140773.1, from coordinate 656,809 downwards.
TTACCAGGTGAACAGTATAAGTGAGGAGAGTGTGTTCCCCTGATGGTTTAATATACATGAGACATGTTACCAGTTGAACAGTGTAAGTGAGGAGAGTGTGTTCCCCTGATTGTTTATTACACACGGGACATGTTACCAGGTAAACAGTATAAATGAGGAGAGGGTGTTCCCCTGATGTTTTAATACACATGGGACATGTTACCAGGTGAACAGTATAGGTGAGGAGACTGTGTTCCACTGATAGTTTAATAGACATGGGACATGTTACCAGGTGAACAGTATAAGTGAGGAGAGTGTGTTCCCCAGATTGTTTAATACACACGGGACATGTTACCAGGTGAACAGTATAGGTGAGGAGACTGTATTCCACTGATAGTTTAATAGACACGGGACATGTTACCAGGTGAACAGTTTAAGGGAGGAGAGGGTGTTCCCCTGATGTTTTAATACACACGGGACATGTTACCAGATGAACAGTATAAGTGAGGAGAGTGTGTTCCCCTTATGTTTTAATAGACACGGGACAAGTTAACAGGTGAACAGTATAAGTGAGGAGAGTGTGTTCCCCTGATGGTTTAATATACACGAGACATGTTACCAGGTGAGCAGTATAAGTGAGGAGAGTGTGTTCCCCTGATGTTTTAATACACACGGGACATGTTACCAGGTGAACAGTATAAGTGAGGAGAGTGTGTTCCCCTGATGTTTTAATACACACGGGACATTTTGCCAGGTGAACAGTATAAGTGAGGAGAGTGTGTTCCCCAGATTGTTTAATACACACGGGACATGTTACCAGGTAAACAGTATTAGTGAGGAGAGGGTGTTCCCCTTATGTTTTAATACACACGAGACATGTTACCAGTTGAACAGTGTAAGTGAGGAGAGTGTGTTCCCATGATGGTTTAATACACACGGGACATGTTACCAGGTGAACAGTGTAAGTGAGGAGAGTGTGTTCCCCTGATGGTTTAATATACACGTGACATGTTACCAGGTGAACAGTATAAGTGAGGAGAGTGTGTTCCCCTGATGGTTTATTACACACGGGACATGTTACCAGGTGAACAGTTTAAGTTAGGAGAGTGTGTTTCGCTGATGTTTTAATACACACGGGACATGTTACCAGGTAAACAGTATAAGTGAGGAGAGTGTGTTCCCCAGATTGTTTAATATACACAGGACATGTTCCCAGGTGAACAGTTTAAGTGAGGAGAGTGTATTTCGCTGATGTTTTAATACACACGGGACATGTTACCAGGTGAACAGTATAAGTGAGGCGAGGGTGTTCGCCTGATTGTTTAATATACACGGGACATGTTACCAGGTGAACAGTATAAGTGAGCAGAGGGTGCTCCCCTGATTGTTTAATACACACGGGACATGTTGCCAGGTGAGCAGTATAAGTGAGGAGAGTGTGTTCCCCAGATTGTTTAATACGCACGGGACATGTTACCAGGTGAACAGTATAAGTGAGGCGAGCGTGTTCCCCAGATTGTTTAATATACACGGGACATGTTACCAGGTGAACTGTTTCAGTGAGGAGAGTGTGTTCCCCTGTTTGTTTAATACACACGGGACATGTTACCAGGTGAACAGTATAAGTCAGCTGAGTGTGTTCCCCTGATGTTTTAATACACACGGGACATGTTGCCAGGTGAACAGTATAAGTGAGGAGAGTGTGTTCCCCAGATTGTTTAATACACACGGGACATGTTGCCAGGTGAACAGTATAAGTGAGGAGAGTGTGTTCCCCAGATTGTTTAATACACACGGGACATGTTACCAGGTGAACAGTATAGGTGAGGAAACTGTGTTCCACTGATAGTTTAATCGACACGGGACATGTTACCAGGTGAACAGTATAAGTGAGGAGAGGGTGTTCCCCTGATGTTTTAATACACACGGGACATGTTACCAGATGAACAGTATAAGTGAGGAGAGTGTGTTCCCCTGATGTTTTAATACACACGGGACATGTTACCAGGTGAACAGTATAAGTGAGGAGAGAGTGTTCCCCTGATGTTTTAATACACACGGGACATGTTACCAGGTGAACAGTATAAGTGAGGTGAGTTTGTTCCCCTGATTGTTTTTTAAACATGGGACATTTCACCAGGTGAACAGTATAAGTGAGGAGAGTGTGTTCCCCTGATGTTTTAATACACACGGGACATGTTACCAGGTAAACAGTATTAGTGAGGAGTGGGTGTTCCCCTTACGTTTTAATACACACGGGACATGTTACCAGGTGAACAGTATAAGTGAGGAGAGTGTGTTCCCCTGATGGTTTAATATACACGAGACATGTTACCAGTTGAACAGTGTAAGTGAGGAGAGTGTGTTCCCCTGATGGTTTAATACACACGGGACATGTTACCAGGTGAACAGTTTAAGTTAGGAGAGTGTGTTTCGCTGATGTTTTAATACACACGGGACATGTTACCAGGTGAACAGTATAAGTGAGGAGAGTGTGTTCCCAGATTGTTTAATATACACAGGACATGTTCCCAGGCGAACAGTATAAGTGAGGAGAGTGTATTTCGCTGATGTTTTAATACACACGGGACATGTTGCCAGGTGAACAGTATAAGTGAGGAGAGTGTGTTCCCCAGATTGCTTAATATACACAGGACATGTTCCCAAGTGAACATTTTAAGTGAGGAGAGTGTGTTTCGCTGATGTTTTAATACACACGGGACATGTTACCAGGTGAACAGTATAAGTGAGGAGAGTGTGTTACCCAGATTGTTTAATACACACGGGACATGTTACCAGGTGAACAGTATAAGTGAGGAGAGGGTCTTCCCCTGATGTTTTAATACACACGGGACATGTTACCAGATGAACAGTATAAGTGAGGAGAGTGTGTTCCCCTAATGTTTTAATAGACACGGGACAAGTTAACAGGTGAACAGTATAAGTGAGGAGAGTGTGTTCCCCTGATGGTTTAATATACACGAGACATGTTACCAGGTGAACAGTATAAGTGAGGAGAATGTGTTCCCCTGATGTTTTAATACACACGGGACATTTTGCCAGGTGAACAGCATAAGTGAGGAGAGTGTGTTCCCCAGATTGTTTAATACACACGGGACATGTTACCAGGTAAACAGTATAAGTGAGGAGAGTGTGTTCCCCTGATGGTTTAATATACATGAGACATGTTACCAGTTGAACAGTGTAAGTGAGGAGAGTGTGTTCCCCTGATTGTTTATTACACATGGGACATGTTACCAGGTAAACAGTATAAATGAGGAGAGGGTGTTCCCCTGATGTTTTAATACACACGGGACATGTTACCAGGTGAACAGTATAGGTGAGGAGACTGTGTTCCACTGATAGTTTAATAGACATGGGACATGTTACCAGGTGAACAGTATAAGTGAGGAGAGTGTGTTCCCCAGATTGTTTAATACACACGGGACATGTTACCAGGTGAACAGTATAGGTGAGGAGACTGTATTCCACTGATAGTTTAATAGACACGGGACATGTTACCAGGTGAACAGTTTAAGTGAGGAGAGGGTGTTCCCCTGATGTTTTAATACACACGGGACATGTAACCAGATGAACAGTATAAGTGAGGAGAGTGTGTTCCCCTTATGTTTTAATAGACACGGGACAAGTTAACAGGTGAACAGTATAAGTGAGGAGAGTGTGTTCCCCTGATGGTTTAATATACACGAGACATGTTACCAGGTGAGCAGTATAAGTGAGGAGAGTGTGTTCCCCTGATGTTTTAATACACACGGGACATGTTACCAGGTGAACAGTATAAGTGAGGAGAGTGTGTTCCCCTGATGTTTTAATACACACGGGACATGTTACCAGGTGAACAGTATAAGTGAGGAGAGTGTGTTCCCCAGATTGTTTAATACACACGGGACATGTTACCAGGTAAACAGTATTAGTGAGGAGAGGGTGTTCCCCTTATGTTTTGATACACACGGGACATGTTACCAGGTGAACAGTATAAGTGAGGAGAGTGTGTTCCCCTGATGGTTTAAAATACACGAGACATGTTACCAGTTGAACAGTGTAAGTGAGGAGAGTGTGTTCCCCTGATGGTTTCATACACACGGGACATGTTACCAGGTGAACAGTGTAAGTGAGGAGAGTGTGTTCCCCTGATGGTTTCATACACACGGGACATGTTATCAGGTGAACAGTATAAGTGAGGAGAATGTGTTCCCCTGATGGTTTAATATACACGTGACATGTTACCAGGTGAACAGTATAAGTGAGGAGAGTGTGTTCCCCTGATTGTTTATTACACACGGGACATGTTACCAGGTGAACAGTATAAATGAGGTGAGTGTGTTCCCCAGATTGTTTAATACACACGGGACATGTTACCAGGTGAACAGTATAAGTGAGGAGAGGGTGTTCCCCTGATGTTTTAATACACACGGGACATGTTACCAGATGAACAGTATAAGTGAGGAGAGTGTGTTCCCCTAATGTTTTAATAGACACGGGACATGTTAACAGGTGAACAGTATAAGTGAGGAGAGTGTGTTCCCCTGATGGTTTAATATACACGAGACATGTTACCAGGGGAACAGTATAAGTGAGGAGAGTGTGTTCCCCTGACGTTTTAATACACACGGGACATGTTACCAGGTGAACAGTATAAGTGAGGAGAGTTTGTTCCCCTGATTGTTTTTTATACATGGGACATTTCACCAGGTGAACAGTATAAGTGAGGAGAGTGTGTTCCCCTGATGTTTTAATACACACGGGACATGTTACCAGTTGAACAGTATAAGTGAGGAGAGTGTGTTCCCCTGATGTTTTAATACACACGGGACATGTTACCAGTTGAACAGTATAAGTGAGGAGAGTGTGTTCCCCTGATGTTTTAATACACACGGGACATTTTGCCAGGTGAACAGTATAAGTGAGGAGAGTGTGTTCCCCAGATTGTTTAATACACACGGGACATGTTACCAGGTAAACAGTATTAGTGAGGAGAGGGTGATCCCCTTATGTTTTAATACACACGGGACATGTTACCAGGTGAACAGTATAATTGAGGAGAGTGTGTTCCCCTGATGGTTTAATATACACGAGACATGTTACCAGTTGAACAGTGTAAGTGAGGAGAGTGTGTTCCCCTGATGGTTTAATACACACGGGACATGTTACCAGGTGAACAGTGTAAGTGAGGAGAGTGTGTTCCCCTGATGGTTTAATATACACGTGACATGTTACCAGGTGAACAGTATAAGTGAGGAGAGTGTGTTCCCCTGATTGTTTATTACACACGGGACATGTTACCAGGTGAACAGTTTAAGTTAGGAGAGTGTGTTTCGCTGATGTTTTAATACACACGGGACATGTTACCAGGTGAACAGTATAAGTGAGGAGAGTGTGTTCCCCAGATTGTTTAATATACACAGGACATGTTCCCAGGCGAACAGTATCAGTGAGGAGAGTGTATTTCGCTGATGTTTTAATACACACGGGACATGTTGCCAGGTGAACAGTATAAGTGAGGAGAGTGTGTTCCCCAGATTGTTTAATATACACAGGACATGTTCCCAGGTGAACAGTTTAAGTGAGGAGAGTGTGTTTCGCTGATGTTTTAATACACACGGGACATGTTACCAGGTGAACAGTATAAGTGAGGCGAGGGTGTTCCCCAGATTGTTTAATATACACGGGACATGTTACCAGGTGAACAATATAAGTGAGGAGAGTGTGTTCCCCAGATTGTTTAATACGCACGGGACATGTTACCAGGTGAACAGTATAAGTGAGGCGAGCGTGTTCCCCAGATTGTTTAATATACACGGGACATGTTACCAGGTGAACAATATAAGTGAGCAGAGGGTGCTCCCCTGATTGTTTAATACACACGGGACATGTTGCCAGGTGAGCAGTATAAGTGAGCAGAGTGTGTTCCCCAGATTGTTTAATACGCTCGGGACATGTTACCAGGTGAACAGTATAAGTGAGGAGAGTGTGTTCCCCAGATTGTTTAATACGCACGGGACATGTTAGCAGGTGAACAGTATAAGTGAGGAGAGTGTGTTCCCCTGTTTGTTTAATACACACGGGACATGTTACCAGGTGAACAGTATAAGTGAGCAGAGTGTGTTCACCTGATGGTTTAATATACACGAGTCATTTTACCAGGTGAACAGTATGAGTGAGGAGAGTGTGTTCCCCAGATTGTTTAATACACACGGGACATGTTACCAGGTGAACAGTATAAGTGAGCTGAGTGTGTTCCCCTGATGTTTTAATACACACGGGACATGTTGCCAGGTGAACAGTGTAAGTGAGGAGAGTGTGTTCCCCAGATTGTTTAATACACACGGGACATGTTACCAGCTGAACAGTATAGGTGAGGAGACTGTGTTCCACTGATAGTTTAATAGACACGGGACATGTTTCCAGTTGAACAGTATAAGTGAGGAGAGTGTGTTCCCCTAATGTTTTAATAGACACGGGACAAGTTAACAGGTGAACAGTATAAGTGAGGAGAGTGTGTTCCCCTGATGGTTTAATATACACGAGACATGTTACCAGGTGAACAGTATAAGTGAGGAGAGTGTGTTCCCCTGATGTTTTAATACACACGGGACATGTTACCAGGTGAACTGTATAAGTGAGGAGAGTGTGTTCCCCTGATGTTTTAATACACACGGGACATGTTACCAGGTGAACAGTATAAGTGAGGAGAGTTTGTTCCCCTGATTGTTTTTTATACATGGGACATTTCACCAGGTGAACAGTATAAGTGAAGAGAGTGTGTTCCCCTGATGTTTTAATACACACGGGACATGTTACCAGGTGAACAGTATAAGTGAGGAGAGGGTGTTCCCCTGATGTTTTAATACACACGGGACATGTTACCAGGTGAACAGTATAGGTGAGGAGACTGTGTTCCACTGATAGTTTAATAGACATGGGACATGTTACCAGGTGAACAGTATAAGTGAGGAGAGTGTGTTCCCCAGATTGTTTAATACACACGGGACATGTTACCAGGTGAACAGTATAGGTGAGGAGACTGTATTCCACTGATATTTTAATAGACACGGGACATGTTACCAGGTGAACAGTTTAAGTGAGGAGAGGGTGTTCCCCTGATGTTTTAATACACACGGGACATGTTACCAGATGAACAGTATAAGTGAGGAGAGTGTGTTCCCCTTATGTTTTAATAGACACGGGACAAGTTAACAGGTGAACAGTATAAGTGAGGAGAGTGTGTTCCCCTGATGGTTTAATATACACGAGACATGTTACCAGGTGAGCAGTATAAGTGAGGAGAGTGTGTTCCCCTGATGTTTTAATACACACGGGACATGTTACCAGGTGAACAGTATAAGTGAGGAGAGTGTGTTCCCCTGATGTTTTAATACACACGGGACATGTTACCAGGTGAACAGTATAAGTGAGGAGAGTGTGTTCCCCAGATTGTTTAATACACACGGGACATGTTACCAGGTAAACAGTATTAGTGAGGAGAGGGTGTTCCCCTTATGTTTTGATACACACGGGACATGTTACCAGGTGAACAGTATAAGTGAGGAGAGTGTGTTCCCCTGATGGTTTAAAATACACGAGACATGTTACCAGTTGAACAGTGTAAGTGAGGAGAGTGTGTTCCCCTGATGGTTTCATACACACGGGACATGTTACCAGGTGAACAGTGTAAGTGAGGAGAGTGTGTTCCCCTGATGGTTTCATACACACGGGACATGTTACCAGGTGAACAGTATAAGTGAGGAGAATGTGTTCCCCTGATGGTTTAATATACACGTGACATGTTACCAGGTGAACAGTATAAGTGAGGAGAGTGTGTTCCCCTGATTGTTTATTACACACGGGACATGTTACCAGGTGAACAGTATAAATGAGGTGAGTGTGTTCCCCAGATTGTTTAATACTCACGGGACATGTTACCAGGTGAACAGTATAAGTGAGGAGAGGGTGTTCCCCTGATGTTTTAATACACACGGGACATGTTACCAGATGAACAGTATAAGTGAGGAGAGTGTGTTCCCCTAATGTTTTAATAGACACGGGACATGTTAACAGGTGAACAGTATAAGTGAGGAGAGTGTGTTCCCCTGATGGTTTAATATACACGAGACATGTTACCAGGGGAACAGTATAAGTGAGGAGAGTGTGTTCCCCTGACGTTTTAATACACACGGGACATGTTACCAGGTGAACAGTATAAGTGAGGAGAGTGTGTTCCCATGATGTTTTAATACACACGGGGCATGTTACCAGGTGAACAGTATAAGTGAGGAGAGTTTGTTCCCCTGATTGTTTTTTATACATGGGACATTTCACCAGGTGAACAGTATAAGTGAGGAGAGTGTGTTCCCCTGATGTTTTAATACACACGGGACATGTTACCAGTTGAACAGTATAAGTGAGGAGAGTGTGTTCCCCTGATGTTTTAATACACACGGGACATGTTACCAGTTGAACAGTATAAGTGAGGAGAGTGTGTTCCCCTGATGTTTTAATACACACGGGACATTTTGCCAGGTGAACAGTATAAGTGAGGAGAGTGTGTTCCCCAGATTGTTTAATACACACGGGACATGTTACCAGGTAAACAGTATTAGTGAGGAGAGGGTGATCCCCTTATGTTTTAATACACACGGGACATGTTACCAGGTGAACAGTATAATTGAGGAGAGTGTGTTCCCCTGATGGTTTAATATACACGAGACATGTTACCAGTTGAACAGTGTAAGTGAGGAGAGTGTGTTCCCCTGATGGTTTAATACACACGGGACATGTTACCAGGTGAACAGTGTAAGTGAGGAGAGTGTGTTCCCCTGATGGTTTAATATACACGTGACATGTTACCAGGTGAACAGTATAAGTGAGGAGAGTGTGTTCCCCTGATTGTTTATTACACACGGGACATGTTACCAGGTGAACAGTTTAAGTTAGGAGAGTGTGTTTCGCTGATGTTTTAATACACACGGGACATGTTACCAGGTGAACAGTATAAGTGAGGAGAGTGTGTTCCCCAGATTGTTTAATATACACAGGACATGTTCCCAGGCGAACAGTATCAGTGAGGAGAGTGTATTTCGCTGATGTTTTAATACACACGGGACATGTTGCCAGGTGAACAGTATAAGTGAGGAGAGTGTGTTCCCCAGATTGTTTAATATACACAGGACATGTTCCCAGGTGAACAGTTTAAGTGAGGAGAGTGTGTTTCGCTGATGTTTTAATACACACGGGACATGTTACCAGGTGAACAGTATAAGTGAGGCGAGGGTGTTCCCCAGATTGTTTAATATACACGGGACATGTTACCAGGTGAACAATATAAGTGAGGAGAGTGTGTTCCCCAGATTGTTTAATACGCACGGGACATGTTACCAGGTGAACAGTATAAGTGAGGCGAGCGTGTTCCCCAGATTGTTTAATATACACGGGACATGTTACCAGGTGAACAATATAAGTGAGCAGAGGGTGCTCCCCTGATTGTTTAATACACACGGGACATGTTGCCAGGTGAGCAGTATAAGTGAGCAGAGTGTGTTCCCCAGATTGTTTAATAAGCTCGGGACATGTTACCAGGTGAACAGTATAAGTGAGGAGAGTGTGTTCCCCAGATTGTTTAATACGCACGGGACATGTTAGCAGGTGAACAGTATAAGTGAGGAGAGTGTGTTCCCCTGTTTGTTTAATACACACGGGACATGTTACCAGGTGAACAGTATAAGTGAGCAGAGTGTGTTCACCTGATGGTTTAATATACACGAGTCATTTTACCAGGTGAACAGTATGAGTGAGGAGAGTGTGTTCCCCAGATTGTTTAATACACACGGGACATGTTACCAGGTGAACAGTATAAGTGAGCTGAGTGTGTTCCCCTGATGTTTTAATACACACGGGACATGTTGCCAGGTGAACAGTGTAAGTGAGGAGAGTGTGTTCCCCAGATTGTTTAATACACACGGGACATGTTACCAGCTGAACAGTATAGGTGAGGAGACTGTGTTCCACTGATAGTTTAATAGACACGGGACATGTTTCCAGTTGAACAGTATAAGTGAGGAGAGTGTGTTCCCCTAATGTTTTAATAGACACGGGACAAGTTAACAGGAGAACAGTATAAGTGAGGAGAGTGTGTTCCCCTGATGGTTTAATATACACGAGACATGTTACCAGGTGAACAGTATAAGTGAGGAGAGTGTGTTCCCCTGATGTTTTAATACACACGGGACATGTTACCAGGTGAACTGTATAAGTGAGGAGAGTGTGTTCCCCTGATGTTTTAATACACACGGGACATGTTACCAGGTGAACAGTATAAGTGAGGAGAGTTTGTTCCCCTGATTGTTTTTTATACATGGGACATTTCACCAGGTGAACAGTATAAGTGAGGAGAGTGTGTTCCCCTGATGTTTTAATACACACGGGACATGTTACCAGGTGAACAGTATAAGTGAGGAGAGTGTGTTCCCCTGATGTTTTAATACACACGGGACATTTTGCCAGGTGAACAGTATAAGTGAGGAGAGTGTGTTCCCCAGATTGTTTAATACACACGGGACATGTTACCAGGTAAACAGTATTAGTGAGGAGAGGGTGATCCCCTTATGTTTTAATACACACGGGACATGTTACCAGGTGAACAGTATAATTGAGGAGAGTGTGTTCCCCTGATGGTTTAATATACACGAGACATGTTACCAGTTGAACAGTGTAAGTGAGGAGAGTGTGTTCCCCTGATGGTTTAATACACACGGGACATGTTACCAGGTGAACAGTGTAAGTGAGGAGAGTGTGTTCCCCTGATGGTTTAATATACACGTGACATGTTACCAGGTGAACAGTATAATTGAGGAGAGTGTGTTCCCCTGATTGTTTATTACACACGGGACATGTTACCAGGTGAACAGTTTAAGTTAGGAGAGTGTGTTTCGCTGATGTTTTAATACACACGGGACATGTTACCAGGTGAACAGTATAAGTGACTAGAGTGTGTTCCCCAGATTGTTTAATATACACAGGACATGTTCCCAGATGAACAGTATAAGTGAGGAGAGTGTATTTCGCTGATGTTTTAATACACACGGGACATGTTGCCAGGTGAACAGTATAAGTGAGGAGAGTGTGTTCCCCAGATTGTTTAATATACACAGGACATGTTCCCAGGTGAACAGTTTAAGTGAGGAGAGTGTGTTTCGCTGATGTTTTAATACACACGGGACATGTTACCAGTTGAACAGTATAAGTGAGGCGAGGGTGTTCCCCAGATTGTTTAATATACACGGGACATGTTACCAGGTGAACAATATAAGTGAGGAGAGTGTGTTCCCCAGATTGTTTAATACGCACGGGACATGTTACCAGGTGAACAGTATAAGTGAGGCGAGCGTGTTCCCCAGATTGTTTAATATACACGGGACATGTTACCAGGTGAACAATATAAGTGAGCAGAGGGTGCTCCCCTGATTGTTTAATGCACACGGGACATGTTGCCAGGTGAGCAGTATAAGTGAGCAGAGTGTGTTCCCCAGATTGTTTAATACGCTCGGGACATGTTACCAGGTGAACAGTATAAGTGAGGAGAGTGTGTTCCCCAGATTGTTTAATACGCACGGGACATGTTAGCAGGTGAACAGTATAAGTGAGGAGAGTGTGTTCCCCTGTTTGTTTAATACACACGGGACATGTTACCAGGTGAACAGTATAAGTGAGCAGAGTGTGTTCACCTGATGGTTTAATATACACGAGTCATTTTACCAGGTGAACAGTATGAGTGAGGAGAGTGTGTTCCCCAGATTGTTTAATACACACGGGACATGTTACCAGGTGAACAGTATAAGTGAGCTGAGTGTGTTCCCCTGATGTTTTAATACACACGGGACATGTTGCCAGGTGAACAGTGTAAGTGAGGAGAGTGTGTTCCCCAGATTGTTTAATACACACGGGACATGTTACCAGCTGAACAGTATAGGTGAGGAGACTGTGTTCCACTGATAGTTTAATAGACACGGGACATGTTTCCAGTTGAACAGTATAAGTGAGGAGAGGGTGTTCCCCTGATGTTTTAATACACACGGGACATGTTACCAGATGAACAGTATAAGTGAGGAGAGTGTGTTCCCCTAATGTTTTAATAGACACGGGACAAGTTAACAGGTGAACAGTATAAGTGAGGAGAGTGTGTTCCCCTGATGGTTTAATATACACGAGACATGTTACCAGGTGAACAGTATAAGTGAGGAGAGTGTGTTCCCCTGATGTTTTAATACACACGGGACATGTTACCAGGTGAACTGTATAAGTGAGGAGAGTGTGTTCCCCTGATGTTTTAATACACACGGGACATGTTACCAGGTGAACAGTATAAGTGAGGAGAGTTTGTTCCCCTGATTGTTTTTTATACATGGGACATTTCACCAGGTGAACAGTATAAGTGAGGAGAGTGTGTTCCCCTGATGTTTTAATACACACGGGACATGTTACCAGGTGAACAGTATAAGTGAGGAGAGTGTGTTCCCCTGATGTTTTAATACACACGGGACATTTTGCCAGGTGAACAGTATAAGTGAGGAGAGTGTGTTCCCCAGATTGTTTAATACACACGGGACATGTTACCAGGTAAACAGTATTAGTGAGGAGAGGGTGTTCCCCTTATGTTTTAATACACACGGGACATGTTACCAGGTGAACAGTATAAGTGAGGAGAGTGTGTTCCCCTGAAGGTTTAATATACACGAGACATGTTACCAGTTGAACAGTGTAAGTGAGGAGAGTGTGTTCCCCTGATGGTTTAATACACACGGGACATGTTACCAGGTGAACAGTATAAGTGAGCTGACTGTGTTCCCCTGATGTTTTAATACACACGGGACATGTTGCCAGGTGAACAGTATAAGTGAGGAGAGGGTGTTCCCCTGATGTTTTAATACACACGGGACATGTTGCCAGGTGAACAGTATAAGTGAGGAGAGTGTGTTCCCCAGATTGTTTAATACACACGGGACATGTTACCAGCTGAACAGTATAAGTGAGGAGAGGGTGTTCCCCTTATGTTTTAATACACACGGGACATGTTACCAGATGAACAGTATAAGTGAGGAGAGTGTGTTCCCCTAATGTTTTAATAGACACGGGACAAGTTAACAGGTGAACAGTATAAGTGAGGAGAGTGTGTTCCCCTGATGGTTTATTATACACGAGACATGTTACCAAGTGAACAGTATAAGTGAGGAGAGTGTGTTCCCCTGATGTTTTAATACACACGGGACATGTTAACAGGTGAACTGTATTAGTGAGGAGAGTGTGTTCCCCTGATGTTTTAATACACACGGGACATGTTACCAGGTGAACAGTATAAGTGAGGAGAGTGTGTTCCCCTGATGTTTTAATACACACGGGACATTTTGCCAGGTGAACAGTATAAGTGAGGAGAGTGTGTTCCCCAGATTGTTTAATACACACGGGACATGTTACCAGGTAAACAGTATTAGTGAGGAGAGGGTGTTCCCCTTATGTTTTAATACACACGGGACATGTTACCAGATGAACAGTATACGTGAGGAGAGTGTGTTCCCCTGATGGTTTAATATACACGAGACATGTTACCAGTTGAACAGTGTAAGTGAGGAGAGTGTGTTCCCCTGATGGTTTAATACACACGGGACATGTTACCAGGTGAACAGTGTAAGTGAGGAGAGTGTGTTCCCCTGATGGTTTAATATACACGTGACATGTTACCAGGTGAACAGTATAAGTGAGGAGAGTGTGTTCCCCTTATTGTTTAATACACACGGGACATGTTACCAGGTGAACAGTGTAAGTGAGGAGAGTGTGTTCCCCTGATGGTTTAATATACACGTGACATGTTACCAGGTGAACAGTATAAGTGAGGAGAGTGTGTTCCCCAGATTGTTTAATACGCACGGGACATGTTACCAGGTGAACAGTATAAGTGAGGCGAGCGTGTTCCCCAGATTGTTTAATATACACGGGACATGTTACCAGGTGAACTGTTTCAGTGAGGAGAGTGTGTTCCCCTGTTTGTTTAATACACACGGGACATGTTACCAGGTGAACAGTATAAGTGAGCTGAGTGTGTTCCCCTGATGTTTTAATACACACGGGACATGTTGCCAGGTGAACAGTATAAGTGAGGAGAGTGTGTTCCCCAGATTGTTTAATGCACACGGGACATGTTACCAGGTGAACAGTATAAGTGAGGAGAGGGTGTTCCCCTGATGTTTTAATACACACGGGACATGTTACCAGATGAACAGTATAAGTGAGGAGAGTATGTTCCCCTGATGTTTTAATACACACGGGACATGTTACCAGGTGAACAGTAAAAGTGAGGAGAGTGTGTTCCCCTGATGTTTTAATACACACGGGACATGTTACCAGGTGAACAGTATAAGTGAGGAGAGTGTGTTCCCCTGATTGTTTATTACACACGGGACATGTTACCAGGTGAACAGTTTAAGTTAGGAGAGTGTGTTTCGCTGATGTTTTAATACACACGGGACATGTTACCAGGTGAACAGTATAAGTGAGGAGAGTGTGTTCCCCAGATTGTTTAATATACACAGGACATGTTCCCAGGCGAACAGTATCAGTGAGGAGAGTGTATTTCGCTGATGTTTTAATACACACGGGACATGTTGCCAGGTGAACAGTATAAGTGAGGAGAGTGTGTTCCCCAGATTGTTTAATATACACAGGACATGTTCCCAGGTGAACAGTTTAAGTGAGGAGAGTGTGTTTCGCTGATGTTTTAATACACACGGGACATGTTACCAGGTGAACAGTATAAGTGAGGCGAGGGTGTTCCCCAGATTGTTTAATATACACGGGACATGTTACCAGGTGAACAATATAAGTGAGGAGAGTGTGTTCCCCAGATTGTTTAATACGCACGGGACATGTTACCAGGTGAACAGTATAAGTGAGGCGAGCGTGTTCCCCAGATTGTTTAATATACACGGGACATGTTACCAGGTGAACAATATAAGTGAGCAGAGGGTGCTCCCCTGATTGTTTAATACACACGGGACATGTTGCCAGGTGAGCAGTATAAGTGAGCAGAGTGTGTTCCCCAGATTGTTTAATAAGCTCGGGACATGTTACCAGGTGAACAGTATAAGTGAGGAGAGTGTGTTCCCCAGATTGTTTAATACGCACGGGACATGTTAGCAGGTGAACAGTATAAGTGAGGAGAGTGTGTTCCCCTGTTTGTTTAATACACACGGGACATGTTACCAGGTGAACAGTATAAGTGAGCAGAGTGTGTTCACCTGATGGTTTAATATACACGAGTCATTTTACCAGGTGAACAGTATGAGTGAGGAGAGTGTGTTCCCCAGATTGTTTAATACACACGGGACATGTTACCAGGTGAACAGTATAAGTGAGCTGAGTGTGTTCCCCTGATGTTTTAATACACACGGGACATGTTGCCAGGTGAACAGTGTAAGTGAGGAGAGTGTGTTCCCCAGATTGTTTAATACACACGGGACATGTTACCAGCTGAACAGTATAGGTGAGGAGACTGTGTTCCACTGATAGTTTAATAGACACGGGACATGTTTCCAGTTGAACAGTATAAGTGAGGAGAGTGTGTTCCCCTAATGTTTTAATAGACACGGGACAAGTTAACAGGAGAACAGTATAAGTGAGGAGAGTGTGTTCCCCTGATGGTTTAATATACACGAGACATGTTACCAGGTGAACAGTATAAGTGAGGAGAGTGTGTTCCCCTGATGTTTTAATACACACGGGACATGTTACCAGGTGAACTGTATAAGTGAGGAGAGTGTGTTCCCCTGATGTTTTAATACACACGGGACATGTTACCAGGTGAACAGTATAAGTGAGGAGAGTTTGTTCCCCTGATTGTTTTTTATACATGGGACATTTCACCAGGTGAACAGTATAAGTGAGGAGAGTGTGTTCCCCTGATGTTTTAATACACACGGGACATGTTACCAGGTGAACAGTATAAGTGAGGAGAGTGTGTTCCCCTGATGTTTTAATACACACGGGACATTTTGCCAGGTGAACAGTATAAGTGAGGAGAGTGTGTTCCCCAGATTGTTTAATACACACGGGACATGTTACCAGGTAAACAGTATTAGTGAGGAGAGGGTGATCCCCTTATGTTTTAATACACACGGGACATGTTACCAGGTGAACAGTATAATTGAGGAGAGTGTGTTCCCCTGATGGTTTAATATACACGAGACATGTTACCAGTTGAACAGTGTAAGTGAGGAGAGTGTGTTCCCCTGATGGTTTAATACACACGGGACATGTTACCAGGTGAACAGTGTAAGTGAGGAGAGTGTGTTCCCCTGATGGTTTAATATACACGTGACATGTTACCAGGTGAACAGTATAATTGAGGAGAGTGTGTTCCCCTGATTGTTTATTACACACGGGACATGTTACCAGGTGAACAGTTTAAGTTAGGAGAGTGTGTTTCGCTGATGTTTTAATACACACGGGACATGTTACCAGGTGAACAGTATAAGTGACTAGAGTGTGTTCCCCAGATTGTTTAATATACACAGGACATGTTCCCAGGCGAACAGTATAAGTGAGGAGAGTGTATTTCGCTGATGTTTTAATACACACGGGACATGTTGCCAGGTGAACAGTATAAGTGAGGAGAGTGTGTTCCCCAGATTGTTTAATATACACAGGACATGTTCCCAGGTGAACAGTTTAAGTGAGGAGAGTGTGTTTCGCTGATGTTTTAATACACACGGGACATGTTACCAGGTGAACAGTATAAGTGAGGCGAGGGTGTTCCCCAGATTGTTTAATATACACGGGACATGTTACCAGGTGAACAATATAAGTGAGGAGAGTGTGTTCCCCAGATTGTTTAATACGCACGGGACATGTTACCAGGTGAACAGTATAAGTGAGGCGAGCGTGTTCCCCAGATTGTTTAATATACACGGGACATGTTACCAGGTGAACAATATAAGTGAGCAGAGGGTGCTCCCCTGATTGTTTAATGCACACGGGACATGTTGCCAGGTGAGCAGTATAAGTGAGCAGAGTGTGTTCCCCAGATTGTTTAATACGCTCGGGACATGTTACCAGGTGAACAGTATAAGTGAGGAGAGTGTGTTCCCCAGATTGTTTAATACGCACGGGACATGTTAGCAGGTGAACAGTATAAGTGAGGAGAGTGTGTTCCCCTGTTTGTTTAATACACACGGGACATGTTACCAGGTGAACAGTATAAGTGAGCAGAGTGTGTTCACCTGATGGTTTAATATACACGAGTCATTTTACCAGGTGAACAGTATGAGTGAGGAGAGTGTGTTCCCCAGATTGTTTAATACACACGGGACATGTTACCAGGTGAACAGTATAAGTGAGCTGAGTGTGTTCCCCTGATGTTTTAATACACACGGGACATGTTGCCAGGTGAACAGTGTAAGTGAGGAGAGTGTGTTCCCCAGATTGTTTAATACACACGGGACATGTTACCAGCTGAACAGTATAGGTGAGGAGACTGTGTTCCACTGATAGTTTAATAGACACGGGACATGTTTCCAGTTGAACAGTATAAGTGAGGAGAGGGTGTTCCCCTGATGTTTTAATACACACGGGACATGTTACCAGATGAACAGTATAAGTGAGGAGAGTGTGTTCCCCTAATGTTTTAATAGACACGGGACAAGTTAACAGGTGAACAGTATAAGTGAGGAGAGTGTGTTCCCCTGATGGTTTAATATACACGAGACATGTTACCAGGTGAACAGTATAAGTGAGGAGAGTGTGTTCCCCTGATGTTTTAATACACACGGGACATGTTACCAGGTGAACTGTATAAGTGAGGAGAGTGTGTTCCCCTGATGTTTTAATACACACGGGACATGTTACCAGGTGAACAGTATAAGTGAGGAGAGTTTGTTCCCCTGATTGTTTTTTATACATGGGACATTTCACCAGGTGAACAGTATAAGTGAGGAGAGTGTGTTCCCCTGATGTTTTAATACACACGGGACATGTTACCAGGTGAACAGTATAAGTGAGGAGAGTGTGTTCCCCTGATGTTTTAATACACACGGGACATTTTGCCAGGTGAACAGTATAAGTGAGGAGAGTGTGTTCCCCAGATTGTTTAATACACACGGGACATGTTACCAGGTAAACAGTATTAGTGAGGAGAGGGTGTTCCCCTTATGTTTTAATACACACGGGACATGTTACCAGGTGAACAGTATAAGTGAGGAGAGTGTGTTCCCCTGAAGGTTTAATATACACGAGACATGTTACCAGTTGAACAGTGTAAGTGAGGAGAGTGTGTTCCCCTGATGGTTTAATACACACGGGACATGTTACCAGGTGAACAGTATAAGTGAGCTGACTGTGTTCCCCTGATGTTTTAATACACACGGGACATGTTGCCAGGTGAACAGTATAAGTGAGGAGAGGGTGTTCCCCTGATGTTTTAATACACACGGGACATGTTGCCAGGTGAACAGTATAAGTGAGGAGAGTGTGTTCCCCAGATTGTTTAATACACACGGGACATGTTACCAGCTGAACAGTATAAGTGAGGAGAGGGTGTTCCCCTTATGTTTTAATACACACGGGACATGTTACCAGATGAACAGTATAAGTGAGGAGAGTGTGTTCCCCTAATGTTTTAATAGACACGGGACAAGTTAACAGGTGAACAGTATAAGTGAGGAGAGTGTGTTCCCCTGATGGTTTATTATACACGAGACATGTTACCAAGTGAACAGTATAAGTGAGGAGAGTGTGTTCCCCTGATGTTTTAATACACACGGGACATGTTAACAGGTGAACTGTATTAGTGAGGAGAGTGTGTTCCCCTGATGTTTTAATACACACGGGACATGTTACCAGGTGAACAGTATAAGTGAGGAGAGTGTGTTCCCCTGATGTTTTAATACACACGGGACATTTTGCCAGGTGAACAGTATAAGTGAGGAGAGTGTGTTCCCCAGATTGTTTAATACACACGGGACATGTTACCAGGTAAACAGTATTAGTGAGGAGAGGGTGTTCCCCTTATGTTTTAATACACACGGGACATGTTACCAGATGAACAGTATACGTGAGGAGAGTGTGTTCCCCTGATGGTTTAATATACACGAGACATGTTACCAGTTGAACAGTGTAAGTGAGGAGAGTGTGTTCCCCTGATGGTTTAATACACACGGGACATGTTACCAGGTGAACAGTGTAAGTGAGGAGAGTGTGTTCCCCTGATGGTTTAATATACACGTGACATGTTACCAGGTGAACAGTATAAGTGAGGAGAGTGTGTTCCCCTTATGGTTTAATACACACGGGACATGTTACCAGGTGAACAGTGTAAGTGAGGAGAGTGTGTTCCCCTGATGGTTTAATATACACGTGACATGTTACCAGGTGAACAGTATAAGTGAGGAGAGTGTGTTCCCCAGATTGTTTAATACGCACGGGACATGTTACCAGGTGAACAGTATAAGTGAGGCGAGCGTGTTCCCCAGATTGTTTAATATACACGGGACATGTTACCAGGTGAACTGTTTCAGTGAGGAGAGTGTGTTCCCCTGTTTGTTTAATACACACGGGACATGTTACCAGGTGAACAGTATAAGTGAGCTGAGTGTGTTCCCCTGATGTTTTAATACACACGGGACATGTTGCCAGGTGAACAGTATAAGTGAGGAGAGTGTGTTCCCCAGATTGTTTAATGCACACGGGACATGTTACCAGGTGAACAGTATAAGTGAGGAGAGGGTGTTCCCCTGATGTTTTAATACACACGGGACATGTTACCAGATGAACAGTATAAGTGAGGAGAGTATGTTCCCCTGATGTTTTAATACACACGGGACATGTTACCAGGTGAACAGTAAAAGTGAGGAGAGTGTGTTCCCCTGATGTTTTAATACACACGGGACATGTTACCAGGTGAACAGTATAAGTGAGGAGAGTTTGTTCCCCTGATTGTTTTTTATACATGGGACATTTCACCAGGTGAACAGTATAAGTGAGGAGAGTGTGTTCCCCTGATGTTTTAATACACACGGGACATGTTACCAGGTAAACAGTATTAGTGAGGAGAGGGTGTTCCCCTTATGTTTTAATACACACGGGACATGTTACCAGTTGAACAGTATAAGGGAGGAGAGTGTGTTCCCCTGATGGTTTAATATACACGAGACATGTTACCAGTTGAACAGTGTAAGTGAGGAGAGTGTGTTCCCCTGATGGTTTAATACACACGGGACATGTTACCAGGTGAACAGTGTAAGTGAGGAGAGTGTGTTCCCCTGATGGTTTAATATACACGTGACATGTTACCAGGTGAACAGTATAAGTGAGGAGAGCGTGTTCCCCTGATTGTTTATTACACACGGGACATGTTACCAGGTGAACAGTTAAAGTTAGGAGTGTGTGTTTCGCTGATGTTTTAATACACACGGGACATGTTACCAGGTGAACAGTATAAGTGAGGAGAGTGTGTTCCCCAGATTGTTTAATATACACAGGACATGTTCCCAGGCGAACAGTATAAGTGAGGAGAGTGTATTTCGCGAATGTTTTAATACACACGGGACATGTTGCCAGGTGAACAGTATAAGTGAGGAGAGTGTGTTCCCCAGATTGTTTAATATACACAGGACATGTTCCCAGGTGAACAGTTTAAGTGAGGAGAGTGTGTTTCGCTGATGTTTTAATACACACGGGACATGTTACCAGGTGAACAGTATAAGTGAGGCGAGGGTGTTCCCCAGATTGTTTAATATACACGGGACATGTTACCAGGTGAACAGTATAAGTGAGCAGAGGGTGCTCCCCTGATTGTTTAATACACACGGGACATGTTGCCAGGTGAGCAGTATAAGTGAGGAGAGTGTGTTCCCCAGATTGTTTAATACGCACGGGACATGTTACCAGGTGAGCAGTATAATTGAGGCGAGCGTGTTCCCCAGATTGTTTAATATACACGGGACATGTTACCAGGTGAACTGTTTCAGTGAGGAGAGTGTGTTCCCCTGTTTGTTTAATACACACGGGACATGTTACCAGGTGAACAGTATAAGTGAGCAGAGTGTGTTCCCCTGATGGTTTAATATACACGAGACATGTTACCAGGTGAACAGTATGAGTGAGGAGAGTGTGTTCCCCAGATTGTTTAATACACACGGGACATGTTACCAGGTGAACAGTATAAGTGAGCTGAATGTGTGTTCCCCTGATTGTTTAATACACACGGGACATGTTACCAGGTGAACAGTATAAGTGAGGAGAGTGTGTTCCCCAGATGTTTTAATACACACGGGACATGTTGCCAGGTGAACAGTATAAGTGAGGAGAGTGTGTTCCCCAGATTGTTTAATACACACGGGACATGTTACCAGGTGAACAGTATAGGTGAGGAGCCTGTGTTCCACTGATAGTTTAATAGACACGGGACATGTTACCAGGTGAACAGTATAAGTGAGGAGAGGGTGTTCCCCTGATGTTTTAATACACACGGGACATGTTACCAGATGAACAGTATAAGTGAGGAGAGTGTGTTCCCCTAATGTTTTAATAGACACGGGACAAGTTAACAGGTGAACAGTATAAGTGAGGAGCGTGTGTTCCCCTGATGGTTTAATATACACGAGACATGTTACCAGGTGAACAGTATAAGTGAGGAGAGTGTGTTTCCCTGATGTTTTAATACACACGGGACATGTTACCATGTGAACAGTATAAGTGAGGAGAGTGTGTTCCCCTGATGGTTTGATATACACGAGACATATTACCAGGTGAACAGTATAAGTGAGGAGAGTGTGTTTCCCTGATGTTTTAATACACACGGGACATGTTACCATGTGAACAGTATAAGTGAGGAGAGTGTGTTCCCCTGATGTTTTAATACACACGGGACATGTTACCAGGTGAACAGTATAAGTGAGGAGAGTGTGTTCCCCTGATGTTTGAATACACACGGGACATTTTGCCAGGTGAACAGCATAAGTGAGGAGAGTGTGTTCCCCAGATTGTTTAATACACACGGGACATGTTACCAGGTAAACAGTATTAGTGAGGAGAGGGTGTTCCCCTTATGTGTTGATACACACGGGACATGTTACCAGGTGAACAGTATAAGTGAGGAGAGTGTGTTCCCCTGATGGTTTAATATACACGAGACATGTTACCAGTTGAACAGTGTAAGTGAGGAGAGTGTGTTCCCCTGATGGTTTCATACACACGGGACATGTTACCAGGTGAACAGTGTAAGTGAGGAGAGTGTGTTCCCCTGATGGTTTAATATACACGTGACATGTTACCAGGTGAACAGTATAAGTGAGGAGAGTGTGTTCCCCTGATTGTTTATTACACACGGGACATGTTACCAGGTGAACAGTATAAATGAGGAGAGTGTGTTCCCCAGATTGTTTAATACACACGGGACATGTTACCAGGTGAACAGTATAAGTGAGGAGAGGGTGTTCCCCTGATGTTTTAATACACACGGGACATGTTACCAGATGAACAGTATAAGTGAGGAGAGTGTGTTCCCCTAATGTTTTAATAGACACGGGACATGTTAACAGGTGAACAGTATAAGTGAGGAGAGTGTGTTCCCCTGATGGTTTAATATACACGAGACATGTTACCAGGTGAACAGTATAAGTGAGGAGAGTGTGTTCCCCTGACGTTTTAATACACACGGGACATGTTACCAGTTGAACAGTATAAGTGAGGAGAGTGTGTTCCCATGATGTTTTAATACACACGGGGCATGTTACCAGGTGAACAGTATAAGTGAGGAGAGTTTGTTCCCCTGATTGTTTTTTATACATGGGACATTTCACCAGGTGAACAGTATAAGTGAGGAGAGTGTGTTCCCCTGATGTTTTAATACACACGGGACATGTTACCAGTTGAACAGTATAAGTGAGGAGAGTGTGTTCCCCTGATGTTTTAATACACACACGGGACATTTTGCCAGGTGAACAGTATAAGTGAGGAGAGTGTGTTCCCCAGATTGTTTAATACACACGGGACATGTTACCAGGTAAACAGTATTAGTGAGGAGAGGGTGATCCCCTTATGTTTTAATACACACGGGACATGTTACCAGGTGAACAGTATAAGTGAGGAGAGTGTGTTCCCCTAATGTTTTAATAGACACGGGACATGTTAACAGGTGAACAGTATAAGTGAGGAGAGTGTGTTCCCCTGATGGTTTAATATACACGAGACTTGTTACCAGGTGAACAGTATAAGTGAGGAGAGTGTGTTCCCCTGACGTTTTAATACACACGGGACATGTTACCAGTTGAACAGTATAAGTGAGGAGAGTGTGTTCCCATGATGTTTTAATACACACGGGGCATGTTACCAGGTGAACAGTATAAGTGAGGAGAGTTTGTTCCCCTGATTGTTTTTTATACATGGGACATTTCACCAGGTGAACAGTATAAGTGAGGAGAGTGTGTTCCCCTGATGTTTTAATACACACGGGACATGTTACCAGTTGAACAGTATAAGTGAGGAGAGCGTGTTCCCCTGATTGTTTATTACACACGGGACATGTTACCAGGTGAACAGTTAAAGTTAGGAGAGTGTGTTTCGCTGATGTTTTAATACACACGGGACATGTTACCAGGTGAACAGTATAAGTGAGGAGAGTGTGTTCCCCAGATTGTTTAATATACACAGGACATGTTCCCAGGCGAACAGTATAAGTGAGGAGAGTGTATTTCGCGAATGTTTTAATACACACGGGACATGTTGCCAGGTGAACAGTATAAGTGAGGAGAGTGTGTTCCCCAGATTGTTTAATATACACAGGACATGTTCCCAGGTGAACAGTTTAAGTGAGGAGAGTGTGTTTCGCTGATGTTTTAATACACACGGGACATGTTACCAGGTGAACAGTATAAGTGAGGCGAGGGTGTTCCCCAGATTGTTTAATATACACGGGACATGTTACCAGGTGAACAGTATAAGTGAGCAGAGGGTGCTCCCCTGATTGTTTAATACACACGGGACATGTTGCCAGGTGAGCAGTATAAGTGAGGAGAGTGTGTTCCCCAGATTGTTTAATACGCACGGGACATGTTACCAGGTGAGCAGTATAATTGAGGCGAGCGTGTTCCCCAGATTGTTTAATATACACGGGACATGTTACCAGGTGAACTGTTTCAGTGAGGAGAGTGTGTTCCCCTGTTTGTTTAATACACACGGGACATGTTACCAGGTGAACAGTATAAGTGAGCAGAGTGTGTTCCCCTGATGGTTTAATATACACGAGACATGTTACCAGGTGAACAGTATGAGTGAGGAGAGTGTGTTCCCCAGATTGTTTAATACACACGGGACATGTTACCAGGTGAACAGTATAAGTGAGCTGAATGTGTGTTCCCCTGATTGTTTAATACACACGGGACATGTTACCAGGTGAACAGTATAAGTGAGGAGAGTGTGTTCCCCAGATTGTTTAATACACACGGGACATGTTACCAGGTGAACAGTATAAGTGAGGAGAGTGTGTTCCCCTGATGTTTTAATACACACCTGACATGTTGCCAGGTGAACAGTATAAGTGAGGAGAGTGTGTTCCCCAGATTGTTTAATACACACGGGACATGTTACCAGGTGAACAGTATAGGTGAGGAGCCTGTGTTCCACTGATAGTTTAATAGACACGGGACATGTTACCAGGTGAACAGTATAAGTGAGGAGAGGGTGTTCCCCTGATGTTTTAATACACACGGGACATGTTACCAGATGAACAGTATAAGTGAGGAGAGTGTGTTCCCCTAATGTTTTAATAGACACGGGACAAGTTAACAGGTGAACAGTATAAGTGAGGAGCGTGTGTTCCCCTGATGGTTTAATATACACGAGACATGTTACCAGGTGAACAGTATAAGTGAGGAGAGTGTGTTTCCCTGATGTTTTAATACACACGGGACATGTTACCATGTGAACAGTATAAGTGAGGAGAGTGTGTTCCCCTGATGGTTTGATATACACGAGACATATTACCAGGTGAACAGTATAAGTGAGGAGAGTGTGTTTCCCTGATGTTTTAATACACACGGGACATGTTACCATGTGAACAGTATAAGTGAGGAGAGTGTGTTCCCCTGATGTTTTAATACACACGGGACATGTTACCAGGTGAACAGTATAAGTGAGGAGAGTGTGTTCCCCTGATGTTTGAATACACACGGGACATTTTGCCAGGTGAACAGCATAAGTGAGGAGAGTGTGTTCCCCAGATTGTTTAATACACACGGGACATGTTACCAGGTAAACAGTATTAGTGAGGAGAGGGTGTTCCCCTTATGTGTTGATACACACGGGACATGTTACCAGGTGAACAGTATAAGTGAGGAGAGTGTGTTCCCCTGATGGTTTAATATACACGAGACATGTTACCAGTTGAACAGTGTAAGTGAGGAGAGTGTGTTCCCCTGATGGTTTCATACACACGGGACATGTTACCAGGTGAACAGTGTAAGTGAGGAGAGTGTGTTCCCCTGATGGTTTAATATACACGTGACATGTTACCAGGTGAACAGTATAAGTGAGGAGAGTGTGTTCCCCTGATTGTTTATTACACACGGGACATGTTACCAGGTGAACAGTATAAATGAGGAGAGTGTGTTCCCCAGATTGTTTAATACACACGGGACATGTTACCAGGTGAACAGTATAGGTGAGGAGCCTGTGTTCCACTGATAGTTTAATAGACACGGGACATGTTACCAGGTGAACAGTATAAGTGAGGAGAGGGTGTTCCCTTGATGTTTTAATACACACGGGACATGTTACCAGATGAACAGTATAAGTGAGGAGAGTGTGTTCCCCTAATGTTTTAATAGACACGGGACAAGTTAACAGGTGAACAGTATAAGTGAGGAGCGTGTGTTCCCCTGATGGTTTAATATACACGAGACATGTTACCAGGTGAACAGTATAAGTGAGGAGAGTGTGTTTCCCTGATGTTTTAATACACACGGGACATGTTACCATGTGAACAGTATAAGTGAGGAGAGTGTGTTCCCCTGATGGTTTGATATACACGAGACATATTACCAGGTGAACAGTATAAGTGAGGAGAGTGTGTTTCCCTGATGTTTTAATACACACGGGACATGTTACCATGTGAACAGTATAAGTGAGGAGAGTGTGTTCCCCTGATGTTTTAATACACACGGGACATGTTACCATGTGAACAGTATAAGTGAGGAGAGTGTGTTCCCCTGATGTTTGAATACACACGGGACATTTTGCCAGGTGAACAGCATAAGTGAGGAGAGTGTGTTCCCCAGATTGTTTAATACACACGGGACATGTTACCAGGTAAACAGTATTAGTGAGGAGAGGGTGTTCCCCTTATGTGTTGATACACACGGGACATGTTACCAGGTGAACAGTATAAGTGAGGAGAGTGTGTTCCCCTGATGGTTTAATATACACGAGACATGTTACCAGTTGAACAGTGTAAGTGAGGAGAGTGTGTTCCCCTGATGGTTTCATACACACGGGACATGTTACCAGGTGAACAGTGTAAGTGAGGAGAGTGTGTTCCCCTGATGGTTTAATATACACGTGACATGTTACCAGGTGAACAGTATAAGTGAGGAGAGTGTGTTCCCCTGATTGTTTATTACACACGGGACATGTTACCAGGTGAACAGTATAAATGAGGAGAGTGTGTTCCCCAGATTGTTTAATACACACGGGACATGTTACCAGGTGAACAGTATAAGTGAGGAGAGGGTGTTCCCCTGATGTTTTAATACACACGGGACATGTTACCAGATGAACAGTATAAGTGAGGAGAGTGTGTTCCCCTAATGTTTTAATAGACACGGGACATGTTAACAGGTGAACAGTATAAGTGAGGAGAGTGTGTTCCCCTGATGGTTTAATATACACGAGACATGTTACCAGGTGAACAGTATAAGTGAGGAGAGTGTGTTCCCCTGACGTTTTAATACACACGGGACATGTTACCAGTTGAACAGTATAAGTGAGGAGAGTGTGTTCCCATGATGTTTTAATACACACGGGGCATGTTACCAGGTGAACAGTATAAGTGAGGAGAGTTTGTTCCCCTGATTGTTTTTTATACATGGGACATTTCACCAGGTGAACAGTATAAGTGAGGAGAGTGTGTTCCCCTGATGTTTTAATACACACGGGACATGTTACCAGTTGAACAGTATAAGTGAGGAGAGTGTGTTCCCCTGATGTTTTAATACACACGGGACATTTTGCCAGGTGAACAGTATAAGTGAGGAGAGTGTGTTCCCCAGATTGTTTAATACACACGGGACATGTTACCAGGTAAACAGTATTAGTGAGGAGAGGGTGATCCCCTTATGTTTTAATACACACGGGACATGTTACCAGGTGAACAGTATAAGTGAGGAGAGTGTGTTCCCCTAATGTTTTAATAGACACGGGACATGTTAACAGGTGAACAGTATAAGTGAGGAGAGTGTGTTCCCCTGATGGTTTAATATACACGAGACATGTTACCAGGTGAACAGTATAAGTGAGGAGAGTGTGTTCCCCTGACGTTTTAATACACACGGGACATGTTACCAGTTGAACAGTATAAGTGAGGAGAGTGTGTTCCCATGATGTTTTAATACACACGGGGCATGTTACCAGGTGAACAGTATAAGTGAGGAGAGTTTGTTCCCCTGATTGTTTTTTATACATGGGACATTTCACCAGGTGAACAGTATAAGTGAGGAGAGTGTGTTCCCCTGATGTTTTAATACACACGGGACATGTTACCAGTTGAACAGTATAAGTGAGGAGAGTGTGTTCCCCTGATGTTTTAATACACACGGGACATTTTGCCAGGTGAACAGTATAAGTGAGGAGAGTGTGTTCCCCAGATTGTTTAATACACACGGGACATGTTACCAGGTAAACAGTATTAGTGAGGAGAGGGTGATCCCCTTATGTTTTAATACACACGGGACATGTTACCAGGTGAACAGTATAAGTGAGGAGAGTGTGTTCCCCTGATGGTTTAATATGCACGAGACATGTTACCAGTTGAACAGTGTAAGTGAGGAGAGTGTGTTCCCCTGATGGTTTAATACACACGTGACATGTTACCAGGTGAACAGTGTAAGTGAGGAGAGTGTGTTCCCCTGATGGTTTAATATACACGTGACATGTTACCAGGTGAACAGTATAAGTGAGGAGAGTGTGTTCCCCTGATTGTTTATTACACACGGGACATGTTACCAGGTGAACAGTTTAAGTTAGGAGAGTGTGTTTCGCTGATGTTTTAATACACACGGGACATGTTACCAGGTGAACAGTATAATTGAGGCGAGGGTGTTCCCCAGATTGTTTAATATACACGGGACATGTTACCAGGTGAACAATATAAGTGAGGAGAGTGTGTTCCCCAGATTGTTTAATACGCACGGGACATGTTACCAGGTGAACAGTATAAGTGAGGCGAGCGTGTTCCCCAGATTGTTTAATATACACGGGACATGTTACCAGGTGAACAATATAAGTGAGCAGAGGGTGCTCCCCTGATTGTTTAATACACACGGGACATTTTGCCAGGTGAGCAGTATAAGTGAGCAGAGTGTGTTCCCCAGATTGTTTAATACGCACGGGACATGATACCAGGTGAACAGTATAAGTGAGGAGAGTGTGTTCCCCAGATTGTTTAATACGCACGGGACATGTTACCAGGTGAACAGTATAAGTGAGGAGAGTGTGTTCCCCTGTTTGTTTAATACACACGGGACATGTTACCAGGTGAACAGTATAAGTGAGCAGAGTGTGTTCACCTGATGGTTTAATATACACGAGTCATTTTACCAGGTGAACAGTATGAGTGAGGAGAGTGTGTTCCCCAGATTGTTTAATACACACGGGACATGTTACCAGGTGAACAGTATAAGTGAGCTGAGTGTGTTCCCCTGATGTTTTAATACACACGGGACATGTTGCCAGGTGAACAGTGTAAGTGAGGAGAGTGTGTTCCCCTAATGTTTTAATAGACACGGGACAAGTTAACAGGTGAACAGTATAAGTGAGGAGAGTGTGTTCCCCTGATGGTTTAATATACACGAGACATGTTACCAGGTGAACAGTATAAGTGAGGAGAGTGTGTTCCCCTGATGTTTTAATACACACGGGACATGTTACCAGGTGAACTGTATACGTGAGGAGAGTGTGTTCCCCTGATGTTTTAATACACACGGGACATGTTACCAGGTGAACAGTATAAGTGAGGAGAGTTTGTTCCCCTGATTGTTTTTTATACATGGGACGTTTCACCAGGTTAACAGTATAAGTGAGGAGAGTGTGTTCCCCTGATGTTTTAATACACACGGGACATGTTACCAGGTGAACAGTATAAGTGAGGAGAGTGTGTTCCCCTGATGTTTTAATACACACGGGACATTTTGCCAGGTGAACAGTATAAGTGAGGAGAGTGTGTTCCCCAGATTGTTTAATACACACGGGACATGTTACCAGGTAAACAGTATTAGTGAGGAGAGGGTGTTCCCCTTATGTTTTAATACACACGGGACATGTTACCAGGTGAACAGTATAAGTGAGGAGAGTGTGTTCCCCTGATGGTTTAATATACACGAGACATGTTACCAGTTGAACAGTGTAAGTGAGGAGAGTGTGTTCCCCTGATGGTTTAATACACACGGGACATGTTACCAGGTGAACAGTATAAGTGAGCTGACTGTGTTCCCCTGATGTTTTAATACACACGGGACATGTTGCCAGGTGAACAGTATAAGTGAGGAGAGTGTGTTCCCCAGATTGTTTAATACACACGGGACATGTTACCAGCTGAACAGTATAGGTGAGGAGACTGTGTTCCACTGATAGTTTATTAGACACGGGACATGTTTCCAGTTGAACAGTATAAGTGAGGAGAGGGTGTTCCCCTGATGTTTTAATACGCACGGGACATGTTACCACATGAACAGTATAAGTGAGGAGAGTGTGTTCCCCTAATGTTTTAATAGACACGGCACAAGTTAACAGGTGAACAGTATAAGTGAGGAGAGTTAGTTCCCCTGATGGTTTATTATACACGAGACATGTTACCAGGTGAACAGTATAAGTGAGGAGAGTGTGTTCCCCTGATGTTTTAATACACACGGGACATGTTACCAGGTGAACTGTATAAGTGAAGAGAGTGTGTTCCCCTGATGTTTTAATACACACGGGACATGTTACCAGGTGAACAGTATAAGTGAGGAGAGTTTGTTCCCCTGATTGTTTTTTATACATGGGACATTTCACCAGGTGAACAGTATAAGTGAGGAGAGTGTGTTCCCCTGATGTTTTAATACACACGGGACATGTTACCAGGTGAACAGTATAAGTGAGGAGAGTGTGTTCCCCTGATGTTTTAATACACACGGGACATTTTGCCAGGTGAACAGTATAAGTGAGGAGAGTGTGTTCCCCAGATTGTTTAATACACACGGGATATGTTACCAGGTAAACAGTATTAGTGAGGAGAGGGTGTTCCCCTTATGTTTTAATACACACGGGACATGTTACCAGGTGAACAGTATAAGTGAGGTGAGTGTGTTCCCCTGATGGTTTAATATACACGAGACATGTTACCAGTTGAACAGTGTAAGTGAGGAGAGTGTGTTCCCCTGATGGTTTAATACACACGGGGCATGTTACCAGGTGAACAGTGTAAGTGAGGAGAGTGTGTTCCCCTGATGGTTTAATATACACGTGACATGTTACCAGGTGAACAGTATAAG